>NW_004567115.1:46414700-46458594 GCF_000260355.1 Condylura cristata | reverse complement strand
GGGTGAGAGGCTTCACCAGAGACAGAGTGGGGAGCAGAACAGGCAGATCAACGAAGTACACTGCTGAGGGGAGCAGCGGGCAGGTCAGGAGAGGTGTGCTGTGCCATGTGGGTCACTCCCTGGCGGGGGTTCAACTTGTGCTGCAGTGGTTACTGTGGGCTTCACGGCGCTGCGCTTTAACCTATTGCACCACAAGGAAGGACTCACAAGCACCTTGTTTTTGGCAGTGAAGGGCTGTTTTGAGTCCTTCCCACTCTTGGACCTCTCATGCTCACTGAAACTAGGGAGCCTATTTGGAGAACAAACCCCACCTTCCAAAAGAGCCTGCTGAGGACAATTATCAGAGCACCCTGCAAGGTGCTAAACGGATCCGTTTATAAAAATTCATATTTAAAAAGTGTTATTTGGAAATAATTACAAAGAGCAGAGGGCCGAACTGAATGCTGTGCTCACTTGACACTGACTGATAGAAGCACTAATTCGATGCATTTGTTGATTATGCTTGTCTGTTGCAAACCTATCTTACTTCTGTACTTCGTTGCTTTTACCAGTAACTGCATTTTTAACTGAAGCAGAAATTCATTGGGAAAAAAAAAAAAAGAAAAAATATAACTCTAAGCTAATTGGCTTTGAAGCTTTGGGGAATTCACTTTATTATGGGAGATTCAACTGAAAGATAAATGCACATACACAGCATGAAAAGTATCGACCACATGGAAACCACAGGAGAAGGTGCAGTTGGCTTGCAAGGCTATCTGATCCCAGGATGCAGCTACACACGGCGCTCTCATTGTGTTTGCTTTATTTGTGTTTGTTTATCTCTTCTAAGAAAGGTCTTATTCATTATTTGAAAAATAATTCAATGAAAGGATAAGAGAAGCTATTTTTAAAAATCTTCTTTTTGATATCTTATTTAAAGGTGTTCATTTAGTGGTAAATTATTTTGTTGCACTTTATATTTAACTTAAGCTTGCAAACTTTTATTATAATTACACTCACGTTGAAATTGTATCTATTCCCCAAGCTTTGTTGAGAAAGAAATCTCCGCTATTAGGGGTATTAAAAAATGTGTCTATATTTTAGAGTCAAGGTTTCAATGATTACTTAGCCTTTTTGTATAGAAATAGTTGACTCCTAAGGATACCTTTCCACAGCCAAGACTTCTGACTTTTTTTTAAAGCATTAGTTTATGTAGGATTGTGAATACCAGTCACATCACAGAGCAAAGCATCTCTCTGATGGACTAGCTACAGGATGCCCGCCATTCTCCAAATTTCTCTGAATGACATCAGTTAATCTTTGAATGATATTTTAAGCATTTCATGTGGCATTTTGTAATTTAGTGAAATTATAAAAGTCAGACTGTCACCCCCCCATAGATATGGAATATGATACATCATGATTGTAATGAACTAGAGGAGATGTCTGATTTTTGTTGTAGAATATAGATAGGAGAAGTATGTAACTATTCAGTGTCACTTTAGTGTGGCAGAGTAGGACCAAAAGAATTAAATATTATCTTTGGCCATTGTCATTGGCAATAAAATAAATGCTGGAAGAAGTTAGTGTAGTGGTAATGTTGAGTTGCAAGACTTTGGAAAGACCACGGGCTATACTCAGGTAAGGCTCCAATAACGTTACAAGATGGTAGAGCAGGAGAAAGCCTCGTAGGCAGTTGTCAACTGTAGACAGGTCTGCCTATTTCCAGACACAGCCCTTCAGGTCCTTTTAGTCACAGCAAATGTACTTCATATTCAGTCATGAACCACCAAGGTATGAGGGTTTGTGAGCATCGGGGAAATCTTAGCACAAGTTAACCAAGGAATTTTAAAACCTCATTTAAAGCACATACAAGCTATCTATCTGTGCTACTTTACAAACAGTAATTCAGATAGTACATACCTTTGGAGGGATTATTATATGGTAGTCACTGGATATGTCAAAATGAAGAAAATACCAGATAAGCACCTATACAGTAATAACTATGGGCCCTTTATCAACCTGTATCTACAGCTCTAACATTCACATACCTATACTTACTGAATCTTCACTACACTTTCCATATGAGAAAACAAAGATCACAAAGCTCGTGATTGGCAGAGCAGAGACATTACACCCCCTTTGCATTCCTTAGAAGTCATGTTCATGTGCAGTAAGCCACACTTCCTACTCCAGCTTTAGTGGAACTGAAAGGCATCTAATCACAGAATGTTTGCCCCAAATTAGAAATTTAGTAAGTGCTATGAAGGAGTGTGCTTTTTATTTTATTTTATTTTTTAAATAAGAACTGAGGTACAGGCCAGAGGTGCAGGGGCCGTGAGAGGATTCACCAGAGACAGAGTGGGGAGCAGAACAGGCAGATCACTGAAGTGTACTGCTGAGGGGAGCAGAGGGAGAGGCAAGAGAGGTCTGCATCACCATGTGGATCACCTCCCGGGCGGAGATTGAACTCTCACAGAAAGGCAGCTTCTCAGTGTGGAGATTTAACTCACTGCACCATCAGGGAAGACCCGAAGGAGCTTATTTTAAAAGAGCAGAATGTGTAATGGAAGGAGAGTCAAGTTAAGACTAAGAGAAAATGACATTTAAATCACACCTGAAAAGCTAGGAGCACTTTTTTGGCTAAACAGTAGGGGAGGCGTCACAACTGAGCTGAAGCGTGTACTGTGGGCCAGGGTCGAGGCAGGGCAAGCGGAGACCTGCTCTTCAGAGGACCAGCGCAGTGCACCGGGATGTGAGCCCGCGCAAATGGGAGAAGGGGCAGCAAATGGAGCGTAGAACGCAGGTAGAAGAGGCTAGAAGAAATCGACTGTGTGAGGTCTGGCATGCCGTTTTATTTCAGTGGGAAGTGGCTTTCAGAATTTCAGAGATGTGACATAATATTTGTTTTACTAAATGTCACTCATTCTGATTTTTTGTTCTTGTATAGTGTTACATGGTCATGATAATTAGAACACATTTTTGCGGGAATGTTTACTCCTTTCGCAGATGGTTTCTTACTTATTTCACCTGGTTCACTTGTACTGCACATGTCATGTAAAACTGTTTTTGAATACAGAAACCACATTTAGAATTATTTTTAAGTTAAGACATGTTGTAAGGTAAATGTGATACCTGAAAACAAATTTAGGAGACTTCCAAGTTACTATGAAGTGAAGTAGAGAGGTGACAGAGATACTATTAAGAATTTCACCGTATTGTTGATAAAAGTTACCAAAAATAATTTTTATAAAGTTATACAATACTCGTAGGTTTTGTTATTTAAATGATATTGGTATATGGAGATATTTAGACAGAAGTCGCTATACGGGGTTTTGATGGAGTGAAAGGCAATATATAAATTGTTATTATTAATACGAAATCTGTGATAGAATTAGTACACTGATGCAGGTTTACTATTTCATCCATGTTTTAGCTATAATGAATTAAAAGACAGAAAATAAGCCAGCCTTTAGAAATTCAGTGCAAGCAATGCTTTTACTGGTCTGTGTAATGAACAGAAGCGAAGTCTAACAGCTTTGCGCTGATAAGACATGTTATTTGCAAATTTCCACTTAAAAAAAGAACTTAGTTACCTTTCTGGCGCTCAATATTTGTATCTCATTCTTATAAGCGAGTTGTCTTTTGGAATCAGAAGTAAAAACCGTAGCCTGTAGCGCTGGTTAAATGCAAGAGCTGTTGCTCTAACAAAGAATATTTCTCTTCCTGAGCTGGAGATTGTCAGGAACGCAGTTCTGAACCGCGATGGCAGGCTCACGGTCCAGCAGCGCCCCCTGGAGGGCTATGGCAAAATAGCAACCTGTCAAGCTGCAAGAGGAAGGTAAGGGACCAGTTCCTGAGGCTTTGGTAAAGCAAGGAAAGACTGCAGAGAGCAGGAAGATGACAGGTTATAATGACAGCCAGAGAAATGGCAGAATGCTGAGTCAGTTCAATATTCTGGCGGCTTCCAGCCGTGTTGAAATTGGTAAGTGATGGTGGCACATGTGAGTTATCTCTTGATAATTCAGAGAAATCCTTTAAAGATTTGAAAGATTTTCCCCACCGGTACGTGTGAAAATATTTAGTTTGTGGCAATAAACCACTAGTGTCCGTTTTCAAAGGTGATGTGACTGTGTCAGCGACCTATCACCCATAATTCTATTGCCATGGTAAAAGACTTGGCTATTGATTAATTTACCACTGATAAATTTTTGATGTTACCAAGTTACCATCGGGCTCTCACCAAATTATACAGATGATTGTTCATTCATATTTAAAGTAACCTAAAGATAGATGATAGACAAATGATATGTGAGAAATATCATTAGTCAAATACCTCTTTTTTAAACATGCACATGTGATTATTCTTTGGGTTAAAGTTGGATGCAATGCTTCTGAAGTACTAATAATTCTGTAAATGTGCATTAGGAGTGGTGTGGACAGCTTTGCTCTATCAATGATAGGCAGTAAATAGCATTGATAAAATTTTTAGGGTATGGCAAGGTGTAAAGTGATGCATTGAAATCTTCATTGCCTAAGGATAAATGTGGCTGTTTGGCTCCCTGGAATTCCCAGTGCAACTTACATCAAGCACCACAATAGAAGCATAGCACGTCTCCCAGTTTCAGTTCACAGCTTCTTGTTGAAAGTATAAAATATTACTAGTTTAAATAGTAGATTCATGTAAACGCTATAAAAAAGAGCAAGTTTGCCCTTTTCACCGCCATCTTAGGTGTTAAATGCGCAGCTCCAAAATGAATTATTTTTACTTTAGTATAGTAGTAAGTGCACACATCGTAACTATTCAATAGCTCTGAAGGCTGATATTCCATGAAGCACGTGGGATGCATCTTGTGGATCGAACAGACATGGGCTTTGCCTTGCACGGAGCCTACAGGACCATTCCTTCAGCTTACAGAAGTGGTGTATTTGGTTAATGTGTAGCTTGTCTTTGAATGAGAAGGAAAAGTTCCGAATGTTTAAGATGGTATGAGATTGGGTAGAAAGTGTATTTCGGACAATGCAGAGAGAACCTGAGATAGAAGCACTAGGGGAAGGCGGAGACAGTGCGAAGTCAATCGCGTGCCAGACAATGGCGTGGTTTATCCAACTTGATCTTCACAGTTTAATTCGATGACCTAAGTAGACTCGTTTGTGATCCGACTAAAGGATCATAAAGGGTTTTGAGTTTGGTGCAAATATATCAATTGCCCTGTAGGTAATGCACATTTAGATATTTCTCATCCAATAAAAAAAACTTACAAACTGGAAGAAGTTTGGAAAGAATGAAAATAGAGTTTTAATAATATGAATAGATATTAATAAAACTACAGAGATGGCAGTGATAGGTCTTGTTCTAGAACTTGGCAATGGTGACTCTTACTCCTCTCTGTATACTTTGTTTTATTGCTATTATGAACCACTGTGTTTCTGCAAATGCTTAGGCTAAAAAGAAGTCTCCAGAATATTAGAATTTGATAAGGAGATGAAACAAAAAGGTTGAACTGTCTATCAGGAACTATCCTTGGTTAAAAAAAAAAAAAGCCCCTTTAAACTGTACACAAATCATTAAATCATTCAGCCCATAGCAAGACATCAGAAATTCTTAGTGGGAGGCAAATGGGAGGTCAGAGCGTATTATTACAGCTAGTCGGCTCTCAACTAAAGAAAGCTCATAAAATGAAAAAACAAAACAAAGGAAAAGGCTTGGCCTCCTTCGTTCATAATAAAATGCTGACACAAGCTTAATTATGGTGTTATAAACAGGGCTGTTGCACTACCGCTTCAGCATATGGGTGGAATCCCATAAATTTGTTATATATTGGTTCTTGGGAGAGAGAAATTTAGAATGTACTCTTTGTAAGAATCATATTTTTATGAGGCGGCTGAAGAGTAGCTGAATGTTGAATCAAATCACGAATTCTCAAGACCATCATAATCAGAGTAGGCAAAGTATATATTTGCTCAGGGAAACATCTGTTAAGGAATTTCTCCTGAGTCTCATCAGTAGTTGGCAAGCTTTACTGCTTTAACTATGTTTTCACTATTGGCCTGTCTGCTGAGTAGTTTACGCTGGTTGTCCTTCTATCATTAATTCACGAGTAAAGCAACAGCTTTTTTAATGCCCTGCCTTTGTTGCTAATGCTTGCAACAGAATTTAAATTTAAAAATTCTCTCACTGAAATGCATTTTATTTGATAGTATTTTCAGATTTTATATACATGCACAGAACTCTAAAAAGAATGTAAATAGTAAGTTACGAAACGTGTGTGAATCAACCTTGGTGTTTACATTATCACTCGGCTCTCTTCAGGCCGCGAGAGAAGACAAGTTTTTGCCTTCTCAGTCATGCTGTCATTTCAAAAACTTCTCAGTGAATACCGAAATTGGCTTAATGAGAAACATAGGAAAATATTTTCTAGTCTACAGAGAGGCACTATCCAGCAAATTAATTTTCATGAAACTATCAAATTAATAATAAGCAATAAAGCATTTTCTGGGAAATAAAAGCCAGAAGGCAATCAGAAAACCATCTTCTTTGACAGACGTCTCAAAGGTGTAGTTCTAGGTTGTATAAATAAAATCATTACCTCTGGGGAATATTTTTGAAATAGACACGTATGTGACCAGAATCATGGGATCTTCTTTCTAAAGTTCCTTTTAGCACTTTTCATATAGACAATAAAATGCTATTGTCATGAATATTTACGTGGTACAATTTTTTCCAGTTGATTTGCCAATGATTTGGTGTTTTTGACTTATGGTGAGAACACTGAACATGAGATCTACCCTCAGCAGTTTTGTAAGAGCACACTATGATGTCTACTATAGGTACAATGTTGTACAGTATACCTCTAGAACTTATTTATCTTGTATAATTGGAAATTTATACTGGTTGAACAACTCTCAATCCCCACTCCCCCTCAGCCCTAGGCAATTACCCTTATACTCCCTGTTTCTATGAATTTGACTATTTTAGGTATTACTTATACTTAAAATCATGCAGTTGTTGATTGTTATTTCATATAGATAATGTCCTACAAGTTCATCCTTGTTGTTTCACATGGCAGGATTTCCTTCCTTCTTTAAGACTAGGTAATATTCCATTGTATGTACATACCATATTTCCTTTATCCACTCATATATAAATTGATACCTAGGTTACTTCTTGTGGTGGCTATTGTGAATAATGCTTCAGTAAGCATGCAGATTTCTCTTTGATTCTAATTTAAGTTTGAGGATGTGGAAAATTTAGAACATTTGTAGAGTATTGGCAGGAACATTAAATGGTATAGTCCTGTGGAAAACAGTATAGCAGTTTATCAAAAAGTTAAAAACAGATCTACTTATGATCAGGTCACCTCTGGATCTAAATGCAAGTGAAGTATTTCCAATATAGTACTTGCTGATATGATATCAAAATATCACATAATTATTAATACAGAATGACATAAGATTGCAGCTTTCTCTAACCTTTTCTCTGGTCAAAATATTGATCGATATATGTGATCAGCAATAAGCATGAACAAGACTGAAACTAATATCCCAATGTGTGCAAGATCAACTTGCAGTCATGGCTGCTGTTATTAAGTTTCTATAATTGTTTAAGTCATCAATCTTTAGCAAGAACCTTTCAGAGTGCTTGATGATAGCACAAGCACCAAGCTGTGCTGCATTAAAAAATGATGAATCTCTGTCTAGGTAAAGGCCTGCCCTTTGGCTATCATAATGTATCACCATTTTATTTACAAATGGGGTATTCACCATGTTAAATGGCAACAGGGTACATGAAGTTTCATAAATAGATGAGACATTGGTATTAGCTGCTATCAGAACTTAATGCAGTGGAAAGTATAATTAAAAGTCTAAAAGTATACCATAATGCACATTTACAGAACCATAGTTACCTGTAGAATAAATGACTTTGGCAAGTTAGAAGCATTGTAAGCAGTAATTTAGCTGATGAAAGATTATTTATTTAAACTTTCATGCTCTTCCCAGGATAAGGCAATTCTAGATTTCAATTTTTACTCTTAAGCAAGGAAGTCTATGTTTGTTATCGAAATATAACTTGATGCCATATATATCAGTTTGGCCTTTTATATGTATCAGGAATAGTTCTTCCTAGTCTTTGTTATTGGATGCATTAATCTATCAGTTGCATATGCCTATGTTATTTTATTTTGAGATAAGAGGGTTTTATTTTTCACAGAAAGTTTATTTCCTGAACACACAATGGAAATAGCTTTTTCTCCTCTGTTGCTGATTGGCTTGTAAATCAGCTGTTTCACTCTATGTATACTTCCTTATTAATCAAGGGTGGGTTTTACAGATATATGGGAAGAAAGTATTCAGGGCTTGCTGTAACTATTTTGTTACTTTCTTCAACCAGTGTTTTTTTTTTACATCTGTGTTTTCAGTGGTAATTATATTAATTCTGGGTCAATTATTATTTTTTATTCAATGAACATGTTCAAATCTCCATTTACAAATTTACATATTTTGAATTAAGATGATTTTGATAAAATGTCATGTGTAACAACATGGATAGAACTGTTGGGACTATGTTAAGTGAAATAAATCAGAAGGAGAAAGACAAGAAATGCCCTCTTCAAGCATGCAGAATATAAAGAAACAATGTAGAGGAACAGACAAAACATTTCATCATTTCTTTTGTTGCTGAGCAGTATTTCCCTGTACATTATCCCATAGTTTTAGCTCATCTTCTGTCCCTGGCACTTCCATAAGCTGCCTACTGTAAGTTGCTCCCCAGGGAACTAGGAGTGCATCTGCCCCTCTGTATTCCTGTTTCTTTATCCTTCAGCTGGTGAGCTGGGAAGTGGAAATGCTGTCTCATGTGATGTTCTGTCTTAATATTTGAGAGACCACCACGCTCTTTTCGAGAGGGGGGACCAGACTACCTTTCCCCCAGTAGCACTGACTTTCCCTTTTTCTCCACATCTGCACCAACACTTGTTTCTGCTCTTTTAGATATGGGCCATTTTCGCTGGTTCGTGATGGGATTTCATTGTGGCTTTGATTTGCAGCTCCATGCTGATAAGTGATAAGTGATGATCAGCATGTTCTTTACATGCCTCTTAGCCATCTGTGTGGCTTCTTTGGAAGGGTGTCTGTTTGCTCTTCTGCCTAATTTTTAATAGTTTTCTTTTTTCTTCTTGTTGTGTCATATGAGTTCTTTGTATATACTGGATATTAGTCCAAAATTGCCCATATGGAATGTTTTTGATGGTCAAATACTCCCCCTGTTCTCCCTTGGTAAAGGTCTTTTCATTTTAATTGTTTCTTTCATTGTGATGAAGCTTTTTGTCTTGCTATAGTCTCATTTGTTGATTTTGCTTTTGTTTGCCTGGCTTTGTAGTTGAGTCACCAAAGAAGTCACCGAAACCATTGTTGTGGACTCTTCTGTTTTTTTTTTTTTTATTTGTAAAAGGAGTCCAAGTCAGGAAACAAGTAAAATTATCATTATTTATAGATGCCATAAAAATATGCATAGAAAATCCAAAGACTTCTCTAAGGAACTATTAGAAATCATAAACCAGTATAGTAAAATGGAAGACTACCAAATAAATATGCAAGTATCTTTTGCTTTTCTGTTTCCAAAGTAGGACCTGTAAAAGAAAGAAATAAGAAAAAAAGCCCTTTTACTCTTGCAGTAAAAATAATTAAATACCTAGGCATAAATCTAACAAAGTTACACTGTAAAATAAGATATGTACAACGAAAACTAGAAGGCCTTATAAAAAGAAATAGAAGAAACAAAGAAATGGAAAGATATTCTCTGTTTCTGGATTGGAAGAATTAACATTATTGAAGTCACCATCTTGTTCAAAGCAATTTATAGATTCAATGAAATCTCTATAAAAAGATCAACTGCATTCTTCAAAAAAAAAAAAAAAGAGCAAGGGATTTTGAAGTTTTTTATGGAAGCCCTTGAGTAGCCAAAGCAATACAGGCCCAAAAAGAAAAAGTTGGTATCATACTTCCAGACTTCAATCTATATTGCAAATCTACCATAGTAAGTCTGTAAAGTAGGCAAGGAAAATACACATAGATCAATGGAGTAGAATGGAGGGCCCAGAAATAAGCCTGTACTGATATGAGCATTCAATGTACAACACAGGAGTCAAGTGTATACAGTAGCGATAGGAAAGTCTCTTCTACAAATGGTGTCGAGAGAACTGGAGCTCCACATGCCAAAGGATGAAACCAGACTATTCTCTCCTGCCCCACCCAAACATACCTCCACATGAATCGAGGAATTGGGCGTAGCCCTCTGTTCTCACGTCACTTTCTCTAAACGTGCAGATAAGCTTGAAAATAATGCAATCATCACACACGAATACACCATTAAGTGTTATCAAATCTTTAACAAATCCTGTATTCAGATAAGTTCAAGAAGTAAAACATCTCGGAGAAAAATCACAGCACCTTGGCTATCCTTTCCAGGCAAGCTGGTGGCACCGAGGGTGAGCACGAGCTTTCAACACAGCAGGAGCTCCCGCCCACCTTACCTGTTGTCCTCTGGAGCAAGACTGTTCTCTGGTGTAGGTGAAGGTTTTGTTTTCTTAATAAAATTGTACACCCCTCCGCCCCACCAAAAAAAAAAAAGGCTTGGTTTCTCTTCCCAGACCGCCTCCCTTCCTCCCACCTGTATCCTACTCATTAGGATTTTTCCATCTTTGAGTATGCATTGTGCACAGATCTGTCCATAATCACTATGCAAGATGTTTTGCACATTTTCAGACTTCATACAAATTGCATGTGACTATGAATATCATTGCTTAACTTGTCTTTATTTTTTAGTTTTCTGTTTTTGCGTGTTCACCATGTCAGCGCATATATCTCTGGCTCATTCATTTTAGTACTGTCTATACTGCTATTGATGGACTATGTCCAATTTATTTGTTAGCAGTTAGAGTTGTGTCTCATTTCACTATTATAGGCAAGAATGTTCCAGCACATATCTATTTGCCACGTGTGCTAGACTTCTAGAAAACTCGTGTACAAGTTAAAGTTGAAATATTGTGTTTTTCTACAACTTCACCAATATATTGACATGTTGCCCTTTAGCATATCAGTAAAGTTTTAGACTTTGGCAGTGTATGGAAGTTTCTTCTTTTTATGCAAACTTTTCAATCATTAGAGTCATCAAATATTTTCATTGTTGTTAATCTGAAGTATGTTAAGTAACATTTACATTTTTTTTCATTTCCCTGCTTAGAACTGAGCTTGAATAGCTTTTTGTATTTTTGGACATTGGTTCACACTGGATCAACTGTTCATACCTTTTACTCTCCTTTTTTGTTGTTGTTTGGATATTTTGTTCTTACTAAGAGCTCTTCATATGTTCTTATAACTAATAATTTGTCATTTATATGAATTATAAAACTCAGTTGTTAGTTGATCCTTCCATTATGATTTCATTAGAGCTTAGACATTCAACGTATACAAATTCATCAATCTCATATGATTGGTTTTTATTTTTAAGTCATTTTTAGGAAATGTCTCCCTACTTTATAGTCACAGAGGTATTCTATATAAACACACTGGGTCTTCTGTTACTTAGAACGGGTTGTAAGATATGTGTTACTTTAATTTTATTACATATAGCCAGCTGTTCTGAGGTGACTGCTTACTGAAAAGCACACTTTTCATGTATGGTTAATGTCCCTCCTCTCGTGTATCAGGTTTCTACATGTTCATGGGTCTGTTTTGTTCCTCTTAGCTCTCCTGACTGTCTAATTTATATACTCATACTAAGGCTGGGCTTCTGTAGGAACAAAAAATCACAACTGTGTTAAACTCATGTGGTACTATTCAAATCAGAATATGATTTCTTTTCCACAAGATGGCCATGGAGACTACCATCTTGTTTTTTCTTATTTCTTTTTAACATATTTTTGGTCTCATTGCTCTCCCACATGAAGTTGAGGAGAAGAATGTCCATTTCTATAAAAACCCCATTGAGATGGAAATTACTGGAAATTAGTAATTCATTTGGATAGATTTATACATTTATAATATTGTGACTTTTCAACCATGAACATCATTGTTTCTATTTGCAAAAGTCTTTGACATCATTCAACTGGTTATTGTAACTTTTGTTAGACTAATTCCTAGTTTTTAGGGTTGCATGGAGGTTTTTTATTATTATTACTTAAGATTTGTTTATTTATGCATACAGAACTAGGATACAGAGGTGAGGGGCAGTGAGAGGAATCACCAGAGCCAGCATGAGGAAAACAGACGCATCGACAAAGTACACTGCTCAGAGGAGCAGTAGGTGGGACAAGAGAGTCACAATATTATAAACATATAATTCTCTCCAAATTAATTAATTTCAAGTAAAATCTCAATAGGGTTTATCACAGAAATTGGCATTCTTCTCCTGAACTTCACGTGGGAGAGCAGTGAGACCGAAAATCTGCCATACATAAGTGAATGTATAAATTAGACAGACTACTCTGCCGTGTGCTCACTCCCTGGCCTGGGATCGAGCTCTTGCTGAGGCGGCTGTGGCTAGCTTCATGGTGCTGTGCTTTAACCTGCTGCACCACCAGGGATGGCCCCTGCACGGAGATCTTGTTTGATATTTTTTGATATTTGATATTTGGCCAAAACTAGCTACTCAGTGTGGCTTCCACCTTATTGTTTAGAAGACTGAGGAGCTGAAAGCCAACTTCAATGTTTTTTCTGGCGTCTCTGAACTTGTGTTTGATCACTAATTCTGTGAGCAAAGGTTTCTCTTGTGTTTAAATAGCAACAACATCAATAGTATAAATAAGACATATTTGGATTTTTTTTTGTGAATGTTTGAATTTTCATTGACAAATATATGTAAGCATTCTAGATACTACTCAGTGAAAATTTTCCTTATGTTGTTTTTGTGGTGAGCATCTGTGATTTTGAAATAAAAATGTTTATGATTGCCAGAAAACAATGTGGTAGTAGCTAATAATGACACTAACATATTAATGTCATAAACTTCCAAATAACTAGGACAGTACATTTGAGGAGAAAATTAGAATTTGAGAATGAAATAGTATATTGACAAGATGTTAAATACTTAGGAAACACAATTCAATGTTTCTGAGCCAACAAGTTGTTACCCACTTTAACTAATACAAGTAACCGACAGCTGTTGTCACCAGATATTGACACCCCAACTTACAATCGGTGGAACCACCAGACATGCTGGCGGATTAGGCCAGACAGTCTGGCCTAGAAGAACCTGACTAAATCACTTGTGTGCAAGTGTGGCTACACGAAAGCTTGTCCTTTGAAGCACTGTACTTCTGGTGGTTTTATTAATGGTTTATTATTGTCGGCAATAGTAACACGAGACTGTGTAGGCCTCCCGGTTTGAGTAGGTCTGTTTTACTGGACTCAGTAATAAGACTCCTCCTGGGGATTCATATATCATATTTATTCAGAACTAGCTGTTTTTTTTATATGTTTTAAATACATTTTAATATCCACTTACTAATTGTTCATTTTCACCTAAATTGATTATTGTGTATTAACTTTGCTAATATTGTAGTGTTGCTCTAAAGACTTGTGTTTTTCTTTCACTTTTATAATACTCTGTTACCTCTTTAAAAATGGAGTCTTAATCATTCTCTCTTAATCCCTTCTTTAGAAAAACTAATTAGTTACATGCCATGTCTTTATAATCCATCTTTCATGTCTTTAACTATTCTCACATATTTGTAATCTATTTTTCTCTCTGAATACCCTTCCATGTGAATTTCTTATTCAAGTCTTCAATGCATAAAAAAATCTCTATGTAGCAGTAATTTGTCTCATCTATTGAGATTTAAAGATTTCATTAGTTATATTATGTATTTTCAGGGTTTCTCCTATTATTTCATGTAGGCCAATTTCTTAGTGATAATTTCTTTGTAATTTTTATTGTCATCTATTCTTGTTTTGGGTTTTATATAGTTTTGATTATCAATTTGGTATTCTTTTTTCTTTGTAAAAGGACATATCATTATTTGAGCATATTAAGCAAGCTTAATATAAATCATTATTTTTGTTTTCATATTCTGTGATGGTGATCTTCTTTATCTTTCCATGTCCCTTGTTCATTTTTCTTTACCCTGCCCTGCCCAGATCCACAAACCCTGCTTCCTATATGGGTTTAATCAAAGATAACAGGAGACCAGAGGTTGAAAGGAAATTGAAACCAGTTTATTTATTCCTTGCTTTTATGTGATATTTCCTACTTGTCCTGATTACTGACATTACTGTCCTGTTTCAGCACACTTGTATAATATGAATACATTTAATGTTGCATACAATAATGTGATTAAGGGTTAGAAATACTCTTTTTTTTTTTTGTATTGAAGATTTTTTTTTTTTAACAGTGTAACATAAATCTGAAGGGAAGTGCTCAAATGTTCTATAACTTAATGGTAGTAGTAACATAAACTCTCATTTGAAAACATTTAATAATAAAGTGAATGGACAGCATTCTCAAAATAAATCTAAAGCACTCCTATCAACATAAGGTGATAGGTATTTTAATGAAGACTTATGATGAAGACTTATATGAAGCATCATTTTAGTTTGATATGTTGATCTGGCATAAAGTACTGTAAACATCTAATTTTACAGAAAATAAAACAAGCAGCATGCATTCCAACTCTAAAGATTTCGTTTATAGTCAGTGCTAGTCCCACTAAAATAATGAATAATATAACTTAGACTTTATGAAGACTAAAAACGTTAAAATGAATGAAAAGTAACATTCTTTTTTGTGTTAGAATATATAAAGGTTTATATCAAAGTATCCTGAAATGCTGACAAGGAAACTTTTTTTATTTTTTGGCAAGGAAAAGTGCTGTATGGTAATTTTTACATTTTTAAAAGAGTGGGTAAGAAACAAGGGCTTTAAAAATTTAAATCTCATTAGACTAGAATAGAAATTTAGAGCTCAAAGAGACTTTAGAAATAATCGGATCCAATCCCTTTGCTAGTAATGACACTGAATTCTAAGGAACTTAACTAACTTCTAGAAAACACAGTAAATTAACCAATGTCATCTCTGCAATTGGGCTCTGCTGTACCTTGTCGAATATGTTTTCCACTAAACCCAGGCTGTATCTCTAGAAATCATGTTTGTTGAGAATGTATTTTACAGAGCATGAGGTGACATTTACTACAAGAAATATCCTTTAGGGAAGCTCATGTCTCTTTTGCTTAGTTGATAAGATAGAATGGAGTGCATGGCATCTCTGTCATCATTTCCAAGGGCTGCATGAATTCTTTGTGGCCGCTTATCAAATGTTAAAGGAGGTGTTATTGTCAATAACTAAATCCATTCACCTAAGCATTTACCCATTTTTCAACTTTAATGAGAATAACCCATTCCTTTGTAATTTGACTATCATCAACCAATTTTTCTTAACAAGAGAGAATTTGTTCAATCATTATGATTTACGAAGTTTCTACTGATGATCAGAAACTAAGCTAAGTACCAGAGTGCCAAGTGAAAAAATGGAGAGATCTCTCCTGCACTGCTGGTGGGAATGCAAACTAGTACAACCGCTATGAAAAACTGTTTGGAGGTTCCTCAAACTGCTAAACATGGAGCTTCCCTACGACCCAGCAGTCCCACTGCTAGGTATCTACCCCAAAGACACAAAACACTGATTCAAAAAGATACCTGCACCCCCATGTTTATTGTTGCTTTATTTATAACTGGAAAGACATGGAAACAGTCCAAATGCCCAAAAGTAGATGACTGGATTAAAAAGAGGTAGTACATATAAACAATGGAATATTACTCAACAACCAAAATAAATAAATAAATAAATAAACACATGCCTTTTGCAGCAACAAGGATGGAGCTGGAGAAGATCGTGTTTAGTGAAATAAGTCAAAAAAAAAAAAGACAAATACCGGATGGTTTCACTCATAACAGGAGTATAATGGACCAGGAGAGAAAATAATAATAATAATCATGAACAACTATATACTAGAGACATTTTATGGGGGTAGAATGGGAAATGGAATAAAAAACAGGGAAATGCGCTGGACTATGGTGATGACACATGGGTGATTTGGTGATGGGAAGCCCATGGAGATTACAACTGAGATGGAATAAGGCACAAAATGATGTAAAAATAAACTATTACATTATTTTTAAAAGTGGAGACATCTATGACCTCCATGTCAAATGTGTCTCGACATAAAAGTAATCCTTAGGTGTTCTTTATGTTTGTGCAAGTACTACTTCTAGGGACATAGAGAGTAATCAATAGGGTCAAAAGAGAGAAACGTATTAAATGAGGACAAAACGAATTGATTGGTTGGGCAACATGAAAGTCATTGATGATCTTAGTGATTGAAGAATGAGTGAAGTGATGGTATAGTATCCGAGGAGATGACCAAGCAACACTGGGTGGAGCTGAGGATCAAAACTGAAACTTGAGTATAACTGATAGTTTGCAAGAAATGAAGTAACCCCGGGGTTGGAAATTTCTCATGATGTAGGGCAGCTGAAATAGCAATAAGAATGGGAAGTGATCTGGAAATATGATTTGGTTAGAGGGTGCCATTTTGGACTTTAGATTCGATGGGTGATAAAATGAATTAGTCAATGTTCTTGAGAGAAGCAGAACCAACAGAATGCATACTTAAAGATCTATAGGCAGAGAGATAGTTGGATAGCATGATGGAATGACTTGTGTCCCTCTGTCCAAACTCAGATGTTGAACCTTGACTCCCATGTGATATTTGGAGATGGAGGTTTTGACAAGTAATTGGGCTTAGATGTGATCACAGAGTCGGAGGAGGTCCCGTGTGATGCTCTTAGAAGAAGACACATGAGAATGCTGGTTCTCCCTTCCTTTCCACCATTTGAGGTGGTAGCCAGTATAAACCATCAGCAAGCGAGGATGAGCACCTAGACCTAGATTTGGGACTTTTCAAACTCCCAAACTGTTGTTTAAGCCATTCACTTTATCAGTCGATGGCGTTTTGCAATAGTAGATTTTGTTATGGAAAGGGAAGAAAGTGAACACAAACAGTCCAGCAGATTAGCATCTAAAGTGAGAGTTGATGTTGCAGCATTGAGTCCGAGATCGTGGGGTGCAGAGTCTCACTAGAAGTTCAAGTAAGCGAGGATGAGATAGTATTGAGCGCCGCCATCTTGAGGCAGGATCCAGGTGTGCGTTATAGAGTGAAAACAAGTCATGTGCCTTGGAGTTGAGGGAGAGCATACCACCGGGGATCCAGCCCATTTGGTGGTTACAGCAGGTATGTGATACACCGATGTGCCCTTCTTATTCATGGGATACAGTCAGACTCTTTCTACATTTTATCATTGCCATGACCTAAGTGTGACATGAAGGTTATGTAGTTGGTGATATTTTCGGCGTGTCTTCAGCTTCATTATATTGCTATTATTATTTTTTCATTTGCAATTACAGTATTTAATATTGTTCTGTAACTTTTTCATTGTGGCCTAGCAGTGGATTATTTTATTAAGAACCCATTTTTGCCCATATTACTCTCATTTCAAATTTATTGAGTAGTTCAAAAATATCATTGTGTTACATGTAGTTGACCTCATGCTCCAATTATCTACTTTTGATTTTAAAGAGACTGGCGTTATTATCTGTTTTAGAAGTCTAATAGATAAAGCAATGCTCCGATGTTTATACAGAGGGAGCCACTGCTTTGTGCTGCAAATCCATAGATACAACATATGCATTTTTTATTCGCCACTTGCACATAATTAAGCTGGGTAGAAGCCATTCTTTTGTACCCTAGAAATACAGAAGAACGCAGAGTAAATACAGAGAGACTCTTGGCTCTGATTCCAGGTTGACTATAACCTTTCTTGAGAAAAATGTAATACTTAATCCAAGAGAAATACTGGCATGAAAAATTCAGTGTGTAAATCTTATCCATAATAAAAACACAAAGTTAAATTGTTTTCAGAGCAACTGAAGGAAAGCAGTGTTCCTTTTGAAAGGCTGACTCTTTTGTGCTCTGTGTCCATATACATGTTTAATGAAACAGGAGTGTCACCCATAAACAAAACCCCCTTCCCCCTCCTCCCCCCCATTAGCTCCATACGTGAAACAACCCAGTGAGCCTTCAGCCAGCAGGTACCTTTTAACTTTACACATTGCCATATAAATGCACATTTAAAAATCCATGAAACCCAAGGATTTTTTTTTTTAACATGCCTACTGAATATTACACTGGAGATGAACATTTTCACTCAAAGAAGTAGACAAAAGGGTGGCTTATGGAACTCATTCTCTAAAGGAAAAAAAAATAAAACTGGCTCAAAGACTGGCTGATTTTCAATGGACTTTAAAGGTTATCAGCAAGCAATTCCATACTGTTATATCTTTTCACTCTTGGCCTTTTTAACTTCCACCTTCTGGGCTCAAATGCTTGGAGGAAAAGAAATGAAGATGCAGGCCAAACAGAAGCTGCTTTTCAGTCATCTCCTCTTTGCTATAATTCCATTAAGTGTATCCCTTGATGTACACAGCACTTTAAAGAAATTACACTCCGCTCTCCTGCTTGGTACATTTTTATAGTGCTATTAATGAATTAGTCTTCTGATACTTTAAATGTATTTAAAAAGTTTTATATGCTGTATTTATTGCAAATCTTCTGGTACATTGAAAAGTTATATGTAAGTACCTTTGTAACCTTCCTTTGAAATTCTCTCACATCCATCAAGTAAATGACTAAATTAGAGATAAATACATTGCATAAGTTACTGCCTTTGCCTGTAGTCACCAGAGGCACAGTGGGGAATGACTAATTCATGCCCTGAGGCTTCTTATCTCCAGGATAATGGATAATGTGGCTCTCTAAATTCCAATTAATCTCAATTGCTTTCAGATCACATATTTTCCCTTTTGTATTTGTAAAATGTATTTGTGATAGATAAACAAGTATGGGTGAGGATGGATAAAGAAATGCTAGAAAGCTGGCTTCATTTTCTTTTCATGGAGCACTTAGCATTTGGAAAACCTTCCCCTCCTTTTCCTCTGTGTCCCTTGTCAACATTTGGAGACAGCCAGTGTGCCCTGTCATTTCTTTTACTTAATAAGTGTACTTGTGAGTATTTCAACATTTTCTCATCAAGCAAGTGTAAATGTTAAGAGCAGCTCAAATCATGGCCGAGTGGCTGTGACGTGCAGTCTTTATCAGGACGAAAATATCAGAGTGTGTATGTGGTGTTGATAATTCTCCTGATGTTTTCTTCAAGAAAATATTAAAAGTTAGAGCCACAAGTCCTAACATTTGATTTGCTTAGGTCTCAGAGTTATTCACAGACCTATCAGCATCCTATTTTCTTACTCTTCCATTGTACAGCATACCCTTTAGCAAAAAGCACCAATTGTTTGCTTGATGTTGAAACACTTTGTATTTCATGTGGAGAAGAGGGTTTTTGAAGAGTTTTCAAGTATTTATTTAAATTATAAATATATTGAGATCTATTAATAAACCAGATCTGTCTCTGCTTCTGAAATAGACTCATACCATAGTAATAATTATCCTTCACTTGTTTTTCATTTTTGTGTTTTCTTTCTTTTGTGCACATGGCATTCAAAGATGCTTTATTTTTTAGTAGTGGAAATGCAGACCCATCTTGCATAGCAGTAACATTGCATGAAGAGACAGTCAATAAGATAACTTCGACAGGAAGTTAATTTAGCTTAGGTTATGAATGAGGAAGTTACTGACGTCTAAAACATTGGTGGAGGTAACATAGTGAAGTGGCCCTCATTGAAAGGGCTCAGTATAGCTGTGCAGGCATTCATTCCAATCAGAGCTATTAAAACTGTGACAGAACTCAACTCGAATAACCTTCATCAAGGAAGGAAAAGAAATGTTTCATATGCTTAAAATGTCAAGAGGTAGAGAGGCGTCAGATATGAGTACAGACCATGTGAGGTCAGCAGATAATTCTGTTTCCATTTCTAGACTCTGCTTTTTCCATATTGGCTTCATTCTCAGGCTCTGAGTCTCCTGGTACCTGGGAGCACCAGGCTGACATCACTCATTGCCAGCAATTGCATTAGAAAATAGCACATCTCTTTCCCAAAAGTCCCATGAAAAATCCTTAGCTTGACTTTCATTGGCCAGAATTAGGTGATAAACTCATTCCTGAATTAATCTCTGTGGACAGGGGCTATGATAAATTAAACCTGGTTGACATACCTGAGTCTGGTGCAAGGGGTTGGATAAGTCTCACCTAAACCATAAAACCTTGAGTGTGGATGAATGGGGTATGTTCTAAGCCAAAGTTAATATCTGGTACTTCCTGGTGCCTGGACATCTGAAACCAGGTGGGCCTTGTAGAGCTGAATGGTAGGTCCCCTCCCCAAACAACTCTCCTTACTAAGGAGGCCGGGTTCAATTCCTGCTTATCCTTCAGTAGTGGAGTACATTTTCCTACCAGATGACAGAATTGTTCACACAAACTAAACACGTCCTCCCATAGGGATGAGCGGGCTCCCTGCCCTCTATACCAAAGCCAGTTCCCACAGTGCCCACCTGCCCTTTCTGTTCCCAAGGGCATGCTCCAGTGGTGCTGTGTGCTGTGCTGGTTCTCACACGGGAGCTGTGAGAGAGTGTGAACTTTTCCTGAACTCCCCTGTCCAGCGTTGACAGGGCCCGTGCTCATAATGTCAGAGTGGGAAATCCCTTTACCGGTGGGCAAATAGACGTATTTAAAACAAGGGCATATCTCTAAAGATCAGGGGTCAGTTGTACGTAAGAATGAATGAATGCTGGGTAGGTCCACAATTAGTTCAACAATGCTCTTTGCACCTAGAACTTCTGGCAAAGAGGTCAAATCTTACAGAGCTTCTTATAGCATTTGGGTGTAAGCTGAAGTAACGTCATTTCCTCTGAGAACCGTTTACCTATGTAGAAGGCCAGGATTGTAGAATAAAGAGAGCTAGAACTGATTTTCCTCACTGATAAAGTATCGAATATTATGCTTTTTTTTTTCTTGGAATTACTACACTCATTAACATTTTAAGACTGATAAGTCCTGTAGTAAAAATAACTATTCAGTATTTTATATCAAGAATTTCTCAGGCTTGTTTTTTTTTTTTTTTAAAGATTTATTTATTTATTCATACAGAACTGGGGTACAGGCCAGAGGCTCAGGGGCGGTGAGAGGCTTCACCAGAGACAGAGTGGGGAGCAGAACAGGCAGATCCACGAAGTACACTGCTGAGGGGAGCAGCGGGCGGGTCAGGAGAGGTCTGGCTCGCCATGTGGTCTCCTCCGGGGCAGGAGGCAGGCGGGAATCGAACTCATACGGAAGTGGCTTCAGATTCTCAGTGCTGTGCTTTAACCCGCTGCGCCACCAGGGAGGGCCTCTCAGGCTTGTTTAATGCAGAATACCTTTTACATTTTATCTATGAAAATTTAATGAAATTATTTAGAAACAGAATGTAACACTCTTGGAATGCTGATATATTCTTTACCTATGGGATGTTGTTTTTTATAATTGTCTATAATTTGTTTAGAAAACCATGGAACTGTCTTAAATCTGATTAATCTAACCAAACATAGCCATCACAAATAGATATTGTATAACATCTGAGAATTATTTTTGTGATCATATCCTTGTCAGGTCTACACTAGAAGGAGATTAGACTTGTATATGTCAAGCTAAACCCACTTGTTAAGTGAAATTTTAGTTATCTCATTCACTTATCTAGAGTAAATCCTTTAACATTGATTTATTCGTTAATGTAATTTGGGAATGTAAACCCATGTCTTATAAACCAGAAAAATTATCCAACTAGTTATCTATCATAAACCCTATAGAGGGGTGGGGAATAAGATTAGCTTCAGCCTTTGGTATTTTAAAATACCAACATAATTTAAAATGTTAATATTTCAAATGCCCATAGTGTCTTTTCTGAGCAAATGATAAAATATATAGCATTTCTAATGTTTGCCTTTTGTGGCTATCATGTATCCTTCTGATAGAGGTTGTCAGAAAAAATAACAATGATGCAAGTTATGATAAATGTTTTCTGCACACTTCTTGTTATGCAACAAGGAACCACTTATGCCAGTAAAAACAATAACTCACAACCCATGATTAAGTAGTGAAGTTGATTGTGATTTTAAGTATATTTTAATTTTTAGTTAACCATGCCAACTAACGATCATTCACATATTCTCAGTTAACTGTCTTTGTTATTTTTAATATGTACTGTGTAATTATGTAGAATTTGGGGCAATCTTTTCCTGGAAGAATGTGCTGGTTGTCATTGAGTAGGATGGTTTTGTTTCTGATAATAAAAGTAATCATGATAGTTTAGGTGTAATGAGGAAATACCAATATAATTATTGTTATTTTCAAACAGTACTACCTTCAAATAAGGCAGCCTGATATTAAATCTTATAAAAGGCATATACTATCATTCTGATTATTTTAAAATGAAATATATTAGATGGCAAAGCTTCCTTGTGTTCCCTTGTAGAATATTCTGACATAGAGAGGACAATAAATGGAGATCTAAGTGGTATTTCATATTAGATGCTGAAATATTTAAAGTTAGTAAAATACCATGAGATTCTATTAGATCCAGAAACTTTATTTTTGAAATATCTATTAGTAACTTTTATAGAACATGTTTTACTACTTTCTTGTTCTACTGACAATCTAGACATAAATAAAGTATAATTACAAATGAAGTGGTGTATTGAAAAATAGCCATGGTTTTGCTTCTCTTCTGTAAAGTTATCTTTTGAATAACTTATGGTTATGATACAAAAGCAAATCCTCTTGAAATATAACCAGCGGACAAACTCTGTCTCTATCACTTTGCACCATTGGGGAGTGAGTGTGTGTAAACAGATATAGCTTCTAGTCCTCCTGAGAATGGCAGCATGAGCAAAACCTCGCAGGTTACTGTACTTCTCAGTAACTAGAAGTTGTAAAAGTTGTAATTACGAGGTGTTTTGTGTATTGTGTGTTTTTATTTGTCTCTAGAGTCTTCAACAATTAAAGGCATAGTGCTGAGTTCTGGCAAGTACAACGTATACAAATACCTAAACACACACATATATATCATGTTCATACAACTTTCTTATTGCTACAAGAACAAATGACTAAAAATTATGTGCTTGCAACAACATAAACTGATACTCTGTATGTCAGACACGTCACTGGTATTAGCTCCAAGGCTGTGTGCTTTCTGGAGGTCCTCAGAGAGAATTTTTTTCCCTGGTCTTTTCAGCCTCACGAGGCAACCACCATCCTGAGCACCTCGCCTGGACTCCATCATCAATGCTGAGAACATCTTCAGCTCTGATTCTCCAGCTTCCCTGGGCCTGCCAGGTAGCCCACTCATCTTGCTCTCTCTGCTCATACTTTACTCACATTGCAAAGTTCCTTTCTTACCTAAAATACCATGTTCCCAGGAGATGAGGATATGGACCTCTTTGGAGAACCATTATTCTTCCTGGCGGGCATGCACGCACATATACACAACTACATGTGTTGATTGATTTTCAGTGTACAAATTTAGAATCAAGATCAATGTAATTTTAATTAATTTTGATAATTCAATTATTGATCTTTAGATCACTGATTTTATAAAGATCTCAAAAACAATTTCAGTGAAGTCAGGATTGAGATGTTGAAGTTTAGGATGTAGGGGGTACCCAACAGAACCCTAGCTTTACAGTCCATACAGATTTGTCACTGAGATGTCCCTCTTTTCTGTAGAGAGTACACGTTAGAAGCAAGAAAGAGGCTTTCTAATTTCTATTATATATATATATATATTTGTCCACCCATTTATTCCATAAATATTCATTGAATGCATATATGTGTGGGTAGCTGTACTGTGGGATATAAAATGTGCATAAAGCAGTATACTCCTAATCTCAAGGAAACAAGCATCTAATAAGAGAGATCCGTAAGTAGATACCTGGAAAACATTCTAGTAGGTACAGTCACAGAAACCACGTGAGTGCTGAGAGCAGGGACCTCATCTAGCTGAGGAGTGGTGTAACGTTTGATTAGCACAGAATCCTAGTGTTGCTGACAGGCGAACTGAGACTTAAAAACTGAGGAGTGAATGAGGAATCTATAGGAACTGCTCAGAGCCAAACTTTAGAGTTCCTTGTGGACTGGAGATAATTTTCAATTCAAATCAACAAATAATTATTGAATTGTGATGCATGCTAAGAAGAAGTACAATGACCTGTGAGAATGTTCAATACTGATACTTCCCTTGTCAAGGGATTAGGGGAAGCTTCTCTGAGGAAGTTACAAACATTAAACAAGTAATTACAAGCTCGCTGAGTGCTATGGTGAGATGCTATGCTAATGCAGGGAGACATAATTTAACCTAGTCAAGAGGTCAGGGGCTGTTACACAAAGACATTGATGTTTAAATTGAGACTTGAAGGCTAAGTGGCACTTCACACAGGCAAAGGGAAGGGAAAGCGGGAATTCATGGAATATGCAAGAAGGGCCAGAGGGAGAGAGAGTTTCAAGCCTGCAGAGAGGAACTCGCAAGGCCTTATGAAGCAGGTTAGGGTTTTGACTTTATCCTCGATTCATGGGGGGACTTTTGCTCAGTTTTACATTTGGAAATAACATGATCAGGTTTTTTTTTTTTTTTAAGATTTATTTATTTATTCATATAGAACTGAGGTACGATCCTGAGAGGATTCACCAGCAACAGAGCAGGGAGCAGAACAGGCAGATCAACAAAGTACACTGTTGAGGGGAGCAGCGGGCGGGTCAGGAGATGTCTGCCACGCCATGTGGATCTCCTCTGGGGCAGGCGGGAATCGAACACATGCGGAAGTGACTTAAGCTTCTTTGTGTTGTGCTTTAACCCGCTGCGCCACCAGGGAGGGCCAGGTTTGTATTCTTAAAAGATATTTCTGGTTGTAGGAGGTAGGGGTCAGATTTGAGATACGGGTTGGAGAAAGAGTTTTGAAATGGTTACAGCTGTCAGATAAGGTCCTGACAGGGGTCTGAATGGTTTCAGCAGGCATGGAATGAAGTTCTTGCTTCCAAGGAATATTCACAAGGTAAAATATTCAAATTCTTCTTCCATGGTCAGGTCTATGCTAAAATCTGGAGATAAGCTAATGAATGGGCCAGTGGTGAGAGCTTAGGTGCTGATATAATTTAGTTGATGAATCAGTGCCTGAGATATAGCGTAGCAAGTGACAAAGACATAGGGCAGGTGATGGACAAATATTCTCTACTCTATGAGTCTAGTTCCATGTTCTCAACAGAGGACTCTGCCATTGTCCCTATTGCATTTTATTTGTCCTTTAGCAGGGCCTTTTGCAGAGGTTAATTTGAGAGGGACAAGATTCCAGATAGGATTAGAATTAGAGAAGCAACTGAAGCCATTCTGTTAAATGATGGTGAGGACAAAATTAGTGTGTGTAACCTTAGAGACAGAAAAAAAGTGAGAAATTGGTGGGACACAAAGTTGGAATTGATGATTGAATGAAGTCAACAGAGAAAAACCTGGAGTCAAATATGATCTCCCAGTTTCTGTTCTGAAAGACTGAGAATGGTTAAATGTGGACCCCAAAACAATGGCAGGTAGATGGCAGGCAGGCAGCAAGCATCAGAATGATCTGGTGTGTGATTACATCCTTGACTGTCCTGCCCAGTTTCAAGCCAAGTATAGTCCTCTTTCTTACCTGACTTTCCCACAAGATTAGTCCTGGATTTTGTTTTTATTTAAATCATAGCTCGTCATTGATTCACTGTCATATTTTCCTGACACGTCAAAATAATGGCAAAGGAGATGTAGAAAAACAACTTTAGGGCATACTGTGTTATTAGTTTATGCATTTTTTTGATAGTCCATACATTTTCTCCCCTGTGTGTATGTGCTGTTCACGGCTCTGAGCACTGGAAGAACAACCTTGAAACAGTTGATTTTTCCATGAATAACTTTCAGAATTGTTTATGGATATTGATCCAATTACAGTGGAAACTGTACACTCTTCCCACATGGCATCAGCCTCACATGGTGCCCACCCAAGCAAAATAACATTCTGCAGGAAGAGGAAGAAATACATGAAACGTGCACTCTGGAGACCATCAACAAATAATTACAAAATAACTTCCCATCCCAGACTCAGCGCCCTGGAAGATGGCCTCGGTCCTTTGGGGTTCCAAGCACTCGACTGGTTATTGCTGAATGCGTGTTGTCACACGTCTTATGACACATCAAACATTGAGGTTGCAATTTTTGAGTTTATTTTATAAAAGGGGTATGTTGAGCTCATACGACTATAATAGGTATTGGCACAATTCACATCAAGAAAGAGCTGCAGGACTGCACAATGAGAGAGAAGTGCCTTTGTTTTCTTGGCCCCTGCCCAACACTTTCAGATGTCACGGATGTGTTTAGGTCTAGTTCATTCTGGAACCATGCAAAGTTGACTTCCTGTTTCTTCTCCATGTTGCATCAAACACATAGGGTAAATCAGAATTGCTTTGAAAAGACAGAATTAAAAACATAAATGTTTATCATCAATGGCTATGAGACAATTCTGAGAAAAGCATTTTTTGGGGGGTTGGGTGGGTACATTCTATTTTTTAAATTACAAAAAGAAGAAAAGTATTTTTGGACTGTCAGCTTGGCCAACCAAGTTAATTGCTCTGTGTGGCCTACAGTCCCTGAGGGCTAATTACACAATCTCTGAATTTGGTTAAATAACAGTACAGAATCTCTTACAGCTCTGGAAAAGTTTGAATGAAGCTGACTCGTTCTCTTTAACACAAGATTTAAAAGTGATATTTAAGAAATCATTATGTTAAGCAGAAGCCCTTTGTTCGAGTAAACTGCTGGGAATATATTGTTTCTTCAGGAGTCTTCAAAGACAATGAAAACATCTAACTCTTTGATCAGACAGATGTTTAAAAAAGGAAAGTGGTTTATTATCTGGTATCTTTTTTCTTTCTTAAATCAGAGACATGGATTAATGTTCTTCCCTTTCAGACAAAAAATTTCAATCCATCTATTGTTAGAGTCTGTCATATGTCAGAAGAGAATCAGATCCTTAGATCTGATAGGACAATTTCTCTCAACAGTTTCAAAAAGTTAAGATATTTGCAATATACCAGTTGAGGGCAGCTTCCTCAGCAGGGTTTTAGCATAAAAAAAAAAAAAAGTAAATTGGTAAATTGGCCCATTTTAACACATCAGGTTTGAAAATTGGCTCAGGTGGGATTCTAAAATACAAAGCTGAGTTCTCTAGGTTCTCCAGTTCTTTCTTAGCAGGGAGTTTATCAATTTCTTCCCTAAAGCTTCCTCTGTTCCCAGGTATTGAGTCCCAGTTTACTGTTGTCTTATGAGACGTGAGATGGGAAGGAAGGGAAGGAAAGAGGGAGGGAGCTATTTGGGTTTAGATACTCTTATCATGGTTGCTGTTGTTTTTACTGCCAGTTCTTAGGAGTCTGATGTTCCAGTGACCAGTGAGGTTTACCTTGGCACTGAAGCTAATTTCATGGAAGGCTGGAGGAGCTTTCTTCACTGAAGGGCTAATTTTGGGGTCCATCAGAAGTCTCCTTTCCTAGCTAATTTTCAGATTCATACCAGTGATTTTACTTGTGCTCATTTTTATTCACACTGCAATTTGAGTTCATGAGCACACATACTTTCTGTGGTGCAACGTCTGCAACGTGGTGGTCTGAGTGGGTATCAGAGTCAATTGCCCAACACACCTAGAGAGTTGGGTCCTGTACCAACTCATTGTAAGTTCTTGGATAATCCCACTTGTCTGGTCTTTGATTCTCATAAGGATCTTGCTGTAGGGATCTCATGCCCACATCTGCTTCTTTACCTCTAGGTATCAGACAGATCCTATCTGAATTTGCATAAAATCTCTTTTTGGGGATGTTGAGTTTTGATATATTCTCTTCCAGAAGCTTTGAGGTCCTCTTCAAATCTATCCCTTCCCTAGTAACCTCTCAGCTTTAATTTTTAATGCTCTTTGAAAGAATAAAGACCTCTCTTGTAAGGTTTACTGCTACCACTTTGTTGCTACTAAGTTGTTGAAAAATCTCCCTCTGTCTGGATCTGGATCAGATCTATGTTCTTAATCAATCCCTGTCTGTATTTATGCCTTTGTTCCTCCAAATAATATATTCTTTACCTCTTCCTCACCTTTGTTCTGATTCTTACAATTTACTAGCATTATTGCATGGTGTATGAATAAATCCTTGTGTCATAACCACAGTGGTGATTTGATTTTGAAAAGAAGTGAAATCATCACGAGGAAAGTTGTTAGGATTTGATGAGCACTGGTTTAAACTGTTAAGGAGAGTCAAAGATAAGCGTTATTTTGTCCGGAAAACATACATTCACTTTTGCACTTATAAAACTTGAGACGATGTGCATATATCTAACTAGTAAAGGCCATCACATCTAAAGAAGTTCCAGAGCATAAATGCGACAGTGACTTGTGGCTGCTATTAGTGGCCATCTATGCCAGAACTCACAGATGCAGAAGGAAAAATTCATTCTCACTTAAGAATAAAAGAATTATAATCAGTGAAAGTAATATTCTGCCCTCTACAAAATATGCAAATAGCAAAGAACCTCAAGAGTTTCTTAAATATTCTATATGAAAAGGACAAAGAGTGTTTCATTGTTCCAGTGTTCATGAGTCCGAATACAAAATCACTCCTGGCAAGGGAAACCTCAGATTGCTAATTTAGGTCATGGACAAACCTTATCACATTTGAAAATCTAAACCTGCTGGAAACATTTACCAGATAACTTCATAATCTTGGTCCAAGCCCTCAGTCTAAAACAAGGAAGAAAAGGAAAACTTGCACTTGTTAAAATCAGGAAATCCAGTATGCTCTCCAACAATCTCTATTCTCCTATTATTGAATTTCTTTTTTTTTTTTTTTTGAGATTTCCCCCCACTCAATGGCCTGTGTTTTCATAGTACATTAGGACAGGGGTTATAGAAAGGAGTGATGATGTGTAGGGAGGAAGGGCCTAGAGTTTTATGGGTTTGATACAACTTTATGGGCCAGGCAGAATTTCAGAAAACATATCTAATAAATATACATAACTCCTTGTAATTCAATGACAAATAAAATACCTTGTCCACTGGTTTTTCTTGATAGTTTGATGACAAAGGTTCATTAATCATGTATTTAGTACTTGAGAAAGACTTTTAGGAAAACGTCTTTTTATACATACAAAACGGTGTGAGGAATGAGCGACTAGAGACAAATAAAGCTGGCAGTGTTACTCAGAGCTTCTAATTTTCAGCTTAGTAATCAAACTTATTTTTCTTTCAGCCATTACTGCTGCATAACTGATTAACACCATTCTGAACTCAGCTACAGAGAACTTTTTTAAACACTTGAGATTAAAGAAAATCAAGTGTTGTAGATCAAAACATTTTAGAGAATATATTTCCATATACTAAAATATTATAATCTGTTGACATCTATTTCTGTAAATGATATTTTAAATTTAGAATTTTTTTCCCAAAACTGAACTGTGCATTAGAATTTATCACTCACAAACTCACTTTGCAGATAACCAATGAGCAGTTGGTTGAGCATATTAAAAGACTTGCATTAAGTAATTTTTCATTGAATCAGAGAATCTTGAGGCACTAAGGTAGCGATGTCTAGAACTCATCAAATAAAAGAGAAAACATACTATTGTCATATTAATGACAATGCTTCATATATCATACTTTTTATAAAAGATAGATGAAGTGATGAGTACAATGTAATTCCATGAAAAATTGAAGTGAACTTGCAATGATTTTTGTGGTTCACATAGTTCATTAAGTTGACCAGAAACCATGTGACTCTTATCTCTTTGGCAGAAACAAGTAGAAAAAAAAAATCCCTCAATAGTGACATATGACCCTATTTCCACTTCCTCAGTTGGAGATTTACATAGGGAATCTTGGGGAATTAACATTTGGCTTAGTGTTCTTATGACTTCTCCAGGCTGGCAGTCAGCACAAGACATTGCAGAGCTCAGAAATCAGGTCTTTAAGATTTTGTAGTCCACTGATTTGGGAATGTTCTGATGGTTCTTGGCTAAGTACTCATATTAATTTCTTCCTTCCCCAACGTTTTACGTAGAAATGGAAACCCCCTGGGGGTTTTCATTTTATGAATTTGTTTCAAATGTCAGAATTTTAGCTTTAAAAAAGATACACAATAGAGTAATGGGAGATTCAGTGAGACTACCTGTAAAGAAAACTAATGCTGATACTAGAATAACAAAATGTAGTTATTTCATAATAAACTTTGTCTTTTTTTTCCTTCTGTAGGAATGAGAGCTAGATATTTCCTATTCACAAGTTCCTTATTGAACAATAATGTCTTTATTAGTTGAAACACTAATTCTTAATGATCAACTGACTTTTGGGAAACCATCACATACTATTTTAGAAATTCCAGGTATTAGAAATTTGGACTATTGAGGTTTTTATAGTTACAACATTACAAAGTCAGAGCAGTTTGATGAATGGTGACTGAGACTTATTCCTGTTATTCAGTTCCACCCCCTTTAATGTCAGAGTTTATCATCTTTGGAGAGACTCCTGCCCAGATGGATTGAGTTTCTGTCCTGCCCTCATTTGACCAGTTTAGCACTGTGTTAAGAGCATGGTATTGATGAACTCAAGAGTGATCATTCCCTGCTTTCTGAAGAGAAAAACTGCTTTGCAATCTGAAACTGAAACACTTTCTCCATCATAGAAGCTTGCCCTAGAAAATGGCAAACCTAGTATTTCTGCCACAGACTAAATTTAAAACTCCAAGATTAAGGGACATCATGTAGCCTAGTGATCAAATGCATAGTCTTGGACTTCATCAGTGGTCAAATGCAACTGTCAATTTGTGCAAATAGTTTGCACTAATCAATGGATTGCAAATTTTTTTTTTGAAATGCTCTTCATTTTCACCAATAGTACTTAATGAAATTGTGTTCCATTAATATAAACTCTCACATCTATATTGGCTATAAATGCTGAAATCCTATTTAAATATTCCCCCTTTAAGAAAGACCTTTTACTTTCGAAATAATTTTTATTTTAAAATAATGCAGAGCTCTCTCTCTTATGACCCTCTCTTAGCTTCCCATCATATTAATAATGTGCAATAAATAATGATCAAAAACCAAGACAATAAAATGTATGAAAAATTATTAAACAAACATTTTATTAGAATTTATCATTTTTCTCCATAATATCCTTTTTCTCTTCCAGTTCAGTACAGGATCCAAAGTTGTGTTTAGTTATGATACCATCTTAGTCTTCTCTGATCTGTGACCCCCCCTTTCTCTTCCTTTTACTCCTTTCTTGTTCCCCAACCCCAACCCCTCAGAATATGAATCTAGGCATTCCTCTGGGAGAGTGGCTAGGGAGACCCCAAGTTTTTGTGGGATCTGCCTCTGTTGGTAGATGTTCTGCCTTATACTTCCAAATTATCTTGAACTCCTCTGGGTCTCATGTCCCCTGCCTCTATTGTACAAGTATTAAACACTAGTTTCGAAAAAGGATTCCTATTTCTCAAACTATAAAGCATATTAAATAAGTGTGTGGGGGGTTAGAGGTATCAATCATGTGATGTGCCACTTCTGCTCATTCTCCTGCTCCTAAAGCCTCTTTAAGCCTCTTAATTCATAGCCAGGGTGGGAGGAAGGGGTCAGATGCCCATAGGGCTCTCTCTGAACTTGCTCTGGGACAATGACCCATGTCCTTGTTTCCCTTAGGGGAATCCTTACTTCGCTGGCTCCCAGATCCTTTTGAAATTTCCAAATCTTCATAGTTTCGTAGCATTTGCCTCCACTCCAAGCCCCTCAAATTTGTATTGCTTTGCTGAGGCAGAGACAGTCTATCTCAGAGATGGTGAATCATGTCCGGGGGATTTCTGATCATATGAATGATTAAAAAAACCCTGGGTTCCTATTCTAGGCAGGCACACCGAAAGGCATCCCATATCGATATGGAAATAAACTGATAATTACAAGCATGGGGCAATGACAACTTCTTGCTGCTTTGGGAAAATGCGAATTGTAAAAAATAGGTGAGTTTAATTTAATTTTTAAATTATAAAAATCACCAAACTCTCCCATTGGGCTCCTGAAAGTCTCAGTCTGGAACTGCTTTCACACAACATGGACATGTTGATTTGGAATAGGTATTTCAAACTATTAGATATATCATTATCCATATCTTGCTTCTGAGCAGTATGTTTTCCCTGAAGGTATATGCATGTATTAATACAATATATATTCTGAAACTTTTATAAAGTCAGAATTTTTTTTAAAAAATGAAAGAAACAATGTTTTTTGTTAATAGGACAAAAATTCACTGCTCTCGATGTATTTAGGAGTAAAATGATTCCGTATGCTTTGTTATTTTGAAACTTGAAGTCTGTATCTGATGTTTAATGTTTGAGTTTGACTACTGTTATAGTTAACATAATAATCTATGAAACTATAAAGGTTTAAATAGAATGATTTATGAAAAATGGTACTTGACTTTCTGTTTCAATTATATAAAATTTTCAATTAAAAATGGACTAATTAGTTTCTCCTTTTCTGATATCAATATTTTAAAAATAATTAAAATTAATTAAATTTTCATATTGTTAAAATTATGCTCAAAACCAATTTTTTAAAAAAGATTTATTTATTTGTGAATACAGAACTGGAGTACCAGTCAGAGGTGAAGGGGCATTGAGAGGACTCACTAGAGACAGAGTGGGGAGCAGAACAGTTAGATCAATGAAGTACACTGCTGAGGGGAGCAGCAGGTGGGTCAGGAGAGGTCTGCCACACCATGTGGATCAACTCCGGAGCAGGAATCGAACTCATGCTGAAGTGTTTTTAACTTCCTAGTGCTGTGCTTTAACCCACTGCGCCACCAGGGAGAGTCCTTTAAGAACATTTTAAAGTAATTTTTTCTCCAACACAAAACGAATACTTGATGGAAATAATACTTTTAATAATAAAATGTTCTAAAGATGATGTTAAATTCTCACTTATTGTGCAATGTCTCTTTGAAAAATCAATTAAATGTGATTCCTTTTTTAAGAGGCTCTGTTTATTATCTTATTATTGACATTACAAATATTTTTACATATTTGAAACATTCTTTCTGTAAATTTAAAATATATATTATTTTTTAAGTTCTTCAGAGGAGGATAAGGAATTCAGTAAATATGTGGTAGAAGAAATAATTATATTAATGGATGCGATACATAACTATTTAAGTTTTATGTAGTGAAAAATATTATCATGAGTTTTCTCCATTTTATTACAAGTTTTGATTCATATATAAGTTGGAAAAGATTAGTGAATAAAGCTAACCACATGAATAACATTCTGAAAATTAGTTTGAAGTAACCGATCTCTTCTTTTGAATGGGATCATGAAGAATTTTACTTTAGACTCCTATTGTAAGTACAGGTAAAGAAATCAACTCATTAGTGATATCAACTGAGACACAGTCAGGCTGCAATATAATCAAGAAGGTCCTTCAAGAATGATCACTCCAGAACAGGGATCTAGAACCCGGTCCACAACTCCCGGGAAGTCCCAAGGAGTATGCCAACAGGAAGCAGGGAATGGGCCCTTGTTAAGGGTTAAGTAGGCGAATGTGCTGAGTTTGGGTCACTTGGTTTGAATCCTTTTGGGTTGTTTCTTAAATCCATTCTCTCTTTCTCTTTTTTTTTAAGATTTATTTATTTATGCATACAGAAATGCTGGAGGTGTAGAGGATTGAGACAGAGTAGGGAGCAGAACAGACAGATGGAAGAAGTACACTGCTGAGGACAGCAGCGGGTGGGTCAGGAGATCTGCTGTGCCATGTGGGTCACCTCCGGCTGGGGGTCGAAAACTCACTGAAGTGGCTGCAACTATTCTGTAGTGCTGCATCTTTACCCATTGCGCCACCAAGGAGGGTCCCATTATCTTTTTATGACTGGTTGACATGTATCTTCAGGCACGTGGGAGGTTGCAGTATGGTATCTTCTGAAATACTGAACAGATAGTCTTCTGCTTCATTCATAGCAGCTGATAAGGAGAATGGAGGGAGCTGCTGAGTCAGCTGCACTCGGGCTCATTCAGAACTCTCCTTGTGGAAGAGACAAGATGGCGTCTGTTTTGAGTTAGAGCAGGATTCACTATAATTACCTTGTTTTCTCCCTAAAACATTGCTTTATGGGAGAGTCATTATCACTGAAATATGTTTTGGTGCATCTTTTCTTTATAATTCACAGAAAAGTATTTCTTCATGTAGTATTATAAACATTATCATGTTGATTTAATTTCTATATAAAATGTTAAAATTTCAACTCACTTTTTAAATGCCTTTCAGTAGTATTTGGTATGCAGTTTAATTTACTGCTGTATTGTGTTTGTGTATCCTTTTAGCAACCTTACTGTGGTAGGAAGAACAAGTCCTTCAACACTGATGATAATATAATAAGACAGAGAGTATCTAATATAAGGATGAAAGTCAATTTCAACTCTGGTTGGCGCTAATTTTAATCAAGTAGTGGCAACAGGGATTTCTCTGCTAAAACAATCTGGACGCATCATTCTAGACGGACGTACTGGTATCGTGCAGGCATGGTGTGTTGTCATGGAGTTTAAGTGAAAATCATTAGTAACTAATTAGCACTTACAAGGGTAACTGCAATTAAAATTTGCAAATTCTAAGGAGATATTTGGAATGATAAACAGTTCATTTTCTTAGCATCATGACTTGATAGTATTATAAAATCACATGATCACATTCTGGTTATAATCTAACCATCCTATTATTGTTCCTAGCAACAATGGCATAACTCATGCAGCATCTCCAGTGCCACTTAGTTTGGGGGTCCTTGGGAGAATGGTAGGGATAGTAAACAATGGTGAGAACGAGTATATTATGTGTGCTTCATTACACTAATGACAGACATCACTTAAAGATAAAATTATTAATGCCACAAAAGTTAAGGAATTATCAGTCAGTGGTTTCTAGAACAGTGTTCTAGTATATCTCTCACAAATATGGTCTAGATAAATCATTGCAGTTAACTTTGGATTCTTATTTATTTTTATATTGCAGGATCTGTTTCATCACTGATTTCTATCTTTAATGTATGTAAATGGGAGAGTTAATTCTAACCTTTTGATATTAATGTGTTGTTAAAGTGACATAAAACTGAATGTAAATTTTGAAATGCATATATAATGTATTTGAAATAATCAAAACATCAAGAAGTAAAACTAGTGTGGCTAACATTACCCTTTAGGTAAAATCCATCAGCACTAAGTTATTTTACTTCTCAAGGGTAATAGAGTACATTTAGTTTTTATTTTTGAGATTTTGGAAATAACTAACTCAAATTCACTTTAGTTCTTTATCTGAAACTCCATTCAGTGTCATCTAGCTATTGGGATTTTAGAAAAACTTGATTATGTTTCATTCCATGAGATCTCTTATTGGTTGCGAGTTTTGTTTTTTTTTTTAAGATTTATTTATTTATTTGTGCATACAGAACTGGGGTACAGGCCAGAGGCGCAGGGGCAGTGAGAGGATTCACCAGAGACAGAGTGGGGAACAGAACAGGCAGATCGACGAAGTACACTGCTGAGGGGAGCAGCGGGCGGGTCAGGAGAGGTCTGCTGCGCCCTGTGGTCACCTCCGCAGCAGGCGGGAATCGAACTCATGCGGAAGCGGCTTTAGATTCTCAGTGCTGTGCTTTAACCCGCTGCGCCACCAGGGAGGGCCCGGTTGCAAGTTTTAATAGGGACTTTATATCATTTATTTAATTAAACATGGATAAAATAAATAATTATACTTTTATATACAATATGATGCCTCCCATTTATTTGTATTTTGGCTTTTAGTTATGATAGAATATGACTGAAATGATAGGGATAAGATAGTGAGATGGAAGACACAAAGTTTTCAAACTTCAGAGGAATACAGAAGAGTATAGATCACTGCAGACAGTGTCATCATAACTGGGAAACATAAATGAGACCTCCCCAAAAGGCACTTTAGATCAATAAACCTTTTTAAAAGCTTTCAAACCTTAAATTCTTAGAAGCTTTTAAGATGCTGTGAATGTGAAAATGTATGTTTTACAATGACCTGAGAGCATTGTGCAGATTTTGGAGAATGACTTTTGAAGATGGATGATGTCTTAAAATTGTGTGACAACACTATATGAACACATCCTCATGCATTTTTTAAACATTGATAAAGAGTTTCGGACTGTCTAGTGAACTCTTTTAAATAACAAAATGTAACAAATAACATAAACTTTAGGATATACCTAATTTTATTTTATTCTGAGATGGGTAAAAATAATTTCTCAACAGAAATTCAGTAAAAAAATCAAGTCTTTGTTACATTTGGACAAAAGTTATAAAATATGATTGCAAATTTGCTGGACAACTGAATGCATAAAATCTTATTTGGAGACTTGAGAATTTGACTTTAACATTGTACAAGTTTTAGGTGAACAATGTGTTTGTGTATGTGTATATATATATATATATATATATATATATATATACATGTATATAAAGAATTTAACACATCTACACACACATATATACTTATACACACACACACACACATATATATATATAATTATCATAAGAAGTTTAGTTAACATCAGTCACCTCACACAATTACAATTCTTTTGTGTGATGAGAACTTGTACAATCTACTCTCTTAGTAGCTTTCCAGTATGCGATATGGTGTCTTTATAACTATAGTTGCCAATTAGTGTGTTAGGTCTTTACTATCATTCACGTTATAATGCAGGTGTGTACCTTTTGATCACCTCCAACTCCCTTCCCATCACTACAGTTTTGCTTTCTACTTCTGTTTTGGTTTTGTTTTTTAAGATGGTACATAGCAATGACATGATATTTTTCTTTCTCTTTCTTACTTATTTCACATAATGCCCTAAAGTTTCACCCCTATCACCTCCTTGAATAAATTTCATGCATATATGTGATTTTCTTTATTCAGACATCAATGAACTCTTAGGTTGTTTCCATATCTTGGTTATTGTAAACAATGTTACACTAAACTTGGGAGTGCAGATATCTCTTCAATGTGGATTTCATTTATTCTAGATACATACCCACTACCCAGAGGTAGATTTACACAATAGTATAGTAGTTCAACTTTTGAAGAGTTTCTGTATTTTTTTCTGTAGTGACTGTACCGATTTGCATCCCTACACAGTACACAAGGATTTCTTCTCTCTGCATCGTCAGCAATACCTTGTCTGCTTGAGAGCTATTCTTTTTTTTTCTTTAAAGATTTATTTATTTATGCATATAGAACTGGGATATAGGCACAGTGAGGGGGATTCTCCAGAGACAAGAGCGGGGAGCAGAGCAGGCAGATTGACAAAGTACTGTGCTGAAGGGAGCAGCAGGTGAGACAGGAGAAGTTTCCTGCACCATGTGGGTCACCTCCCTGGCGGGGGATTGAACTCACACTGAGTGCTGAGGCTGGCTTTGTAGTGCTCCTTTTGCGACCCTACGGTGGGCCCTTGAGAGCCATTCTTACAGGTGAGACACTAGTTCCTGGTTCGGACCACAGAGATTAGAGAGATTGAGTACCTTTCATAGGTCATTTGGAAGCTTCTCTGGAACAATATCTATACAGTTGTTTAGCATGTGATGGTGAATCTAGCTTTCCACAAGTTATATTCCCCGCCACTCTCAAACCCCAGAAGGTCAATGCACCCTGTGTTGTGGCAATCCAAACACAAAAAGCAGAGCCATTTAGGTGGATGAGAATTCTCATGTCAGCATGGCTGATACCTTATTTTTCAGATGACTGTAGCCAATTCATAATCAAAATTTTGCTAAGTAAGAATAGGGAAAGGATGCTATCCCTGTTTTTTTCTGGGGGAGACAAAATTCCATTTTACTCTCCCCATAGCCAACTTGTGCCAGCTGTAAAGCTTCTGTGGGTCAGCATCATGACAGAAGTAGAAAGGATCCACCCACGGCCATTAGCTCTTTCATGGGGTCATAGGAAGGCTGTGGAGCCAGAATCCAAGGCTGAGCAGGAATAAGGCAGGACTTGGCCAAAGCCATCCTGGCCAAGTGAGGAGCAGAATTTTGCTGCTGCACGCCATTTGCTGGGGTCCCTCGTGCCCTTTTTTTTTTTTAATGATTTATTTACGCATACAGAACTGGGGTACAAGCCAGAGGTGTAGGGGTGGTGAGAGGCTTCACCAGAGAGAGTGGGGAGCAGAACAGGCCGACTGAGAAGTCCACTGCTGAGGGGAGCAGCGGGTGGGTCAGGAAAAGTCTGCTGCGCCATGTGGGTCGCCTCCGGGCAGGGATCGAACTCATGCTAAAGTGGCCTTAGCTTCTTGGTGCTGTGCTTTAACCCACTGCGCCACCAGGGAGGGCCCCCTCGTGCACTTTTTACAACACATACCTGAAGCCCCATGTTCTATAAGCTGCTCTGTGGCCAGAAGGTCTCCACTGCTTTTGCTTCTGGGCTTTTACTCTGGATTCCAAGCTAGTGGGATCTTCCTATCTGGGCTCCTCAGTAGACTGTACTGATACCCAAGCAGAGAAACAGTTTGCTTATCAAGTAGCCATGAAGAAATGCTCACCTTCTTTAGTGGCGTAAGGGTTAAAGACTCAGTGCTATCAAGCTATCTCTAGCCACTGCAGCATAAGTTCCATCCCCAGGGAGCTGGCCCACAGCATGCAGCAGACCTCTACTGTCTCTCCTCCACTCCCTTCAGCGGAGTATTTCAGTTGATCTTCCTGTTATGCTCCCCACTATGTCTCTGGTGAAGCCTCTCTACCCCGCACCAGTGACCTACACCCAGGTCTTATATGCATCAATACATAAAATAAGTTTAAAAAAAGAAAATTTAAGTGGCAAGTGTTCAGTGACCTCCTCAGGACTGGCCTCCCTCTCAGACCACAGGGGAAGGAGCTACTGACATGGCTCGTCCCTCCCCTCCGTCAGCACAGACATCAGTGCCAGGCAGGCTTGGAATCAAATTTTAACTCCGCCACTTTCTCCTGGGTCAGAAATGCCTGCAAAGTGCCCAGACCACTGCTTGGCACAGGGTGTGCGCTCAGGACATAGCAGTAATTGTGGTTTCCCCTCGTGTGGGAGCCTCATTCTCATGCATGTGTCTTCTCACATTGGTGTCGTCTTGAGGCTTGGCAATGATTGTCATTCGTTATGTGCTGGTTTCATTGTTTACCTGTCAAGGGCAATTCGATTTTCCTTATTTCCAAGTCTTAGAAAAAACAAACAAACAAACTTGACTTCGTGTCCACTGACAGCGTTGATGAGGGTTGTTGTGGAAAGAATAAATAAGATTACACTTCAGAAAAAGCCTCTCCTGTTCTCTGGCCTGTATAGGAACTCATTGGGTTTACTCTTTCATTTCCTTCTGTTTGGGGTATTCTTTTCAGCTTTTGTATCCAAAAGTAAAATTATAAAGTCAGTTAATAAAGATGACCACTGATTTGGTAATTTTGTTTTTGAGCACAGTTGTTTTCCTTGCTGTCTGTGCTCAGTCATGTCCACTAATGTAGGCACTGTGCTCGCGCTGAGGACAGAGCAGGAAATGAAAGGCACATCCTAGTCTATCCAACAACACAAGTGTTCGCTTCAGTGCTAGTTAACAAGCAGTTTTAAATTCAAGCAAGAAACCTATTTTCTCTCGGAAGATATGGACAGCTCCTTCCTAACAAGAAGTGTTTGTGTTGTGAGCCTCAAGCTTTTGCTGATTGCATCAAGACATCGACACCCCACTGTGCGCTCTCCCCACTTTCCTCCTTCCTTCGGGTAGCCTCAATTTTGCAGTCAGATTCCAAGGATTTGTTAGTGGCTCCCCTTTGTCTTTGTTTTGTTTCTCTATACGCCACATGCAACTGAAACCATCCAGGATTTGCTTTTTCCCTTCTCACTAACTTCCAGGATTTTTGATGTAGTATCAATGTTGTCTATAATTTAATAACTGTTTTACTCCTCCTCTGCCAATTTAGATTTTTTTATATACTTCTATGCTTCTCTCACCTAATTGCTCTATGTAGGGCTACTTAGTGAAAAAGCTTTTGGGTTTTCATCACAGAATGTTATTAGGTTTGTCACTTTTGGACTTTATTGTTGCAAGGTGCATTTCACCTAGCCCCCATTTTTGAGAGTTTTTTTTTTTTTTAAATCATAAATAGTTGTTTATCTTCTCAATAGATGAAGAGAAAGCATCTGATATCATCATATACTTTTTGTCCTTCCTTTTATTGATTTGGTAAGTTATGCTGATTGATCCTATGTCCCTGGACTAAACCCCACATAATCATGGTGTATGATCCTTTTAATGTGTAGTTGAGCTCAGTTTGCTAATAATATTTTGTTGAAGACTTTTATGTTTGTGTTCATCAGGGAAATGGGCCGATAGTTTTCTTTTTCTGTACTATCTTTGTCTGGACTTGGTAACTGGGTTTGTCTCATCAAATGTGTTTGGAAGTATTTTCTCTTGCCCATTTCTTGGATGAGCTTGGAAAGGATAGGCATTAGTTTGTCTTTGAAGGGAGAGGTAGAAAATCTGGACAGATGAACTATAACCAAGAAAATCGAAGTAGTAACAAAAAATCTCCCTCACCCCCCAAAAAAGTCCAGAAGCAGGTGGCTTCATTAGTGAATTCTAGCAAACCCTCAAATGTGAACTAAAAAGAAAAAGAAAAAAAAAAGAGGTTGAAAGGAAATGAAATCTGTGGCATGACTAATACATGGAAATGTTGCCATAGATCTGAGCCTTGGCCATCTAGATATGAATCGTACTATTGTGATAAAGACAAATTTGCAGCAATCTGCATTTGAAATAGCTTAGATACCAAAAAAGCTAATTAGATGTACTTTTCAGGTGAATATATAGAAAACGCTAATCTCAAAAACCTAGTAATGAGGTTTCACATATTGGAAAAAAAATGTTGAATTAGCTAAACCTAAGAGGAGGAAGAAATATTAGAATCATTTACAAAAAAGATAATGAAGCAAAGAGAAAAGTCAAAAGACTGCAGACCCATAAATTTCTCTCGTTGCTATATAGGTTTTCTTTACTTTTTATTTCTAATCGATATTGCCAAGAGCAACAGTGGTATGGTGTGTCAGGAAAAGAAAATTAGGAACTTGAAAAACAAGAAGATGGTCTATCATAAAATGCAGGGCTTTGAGGTTAGATCCTAGAGAAATGACAGCTTAAATTTTGAAGGAAGGGAAGGGAAAAAGTTAGTGGAAATTTCTCAGCACATTTATGAGATCTGGAAAAATAATATGGAAGCATAAATTTTAAGGGCCAAGGATATTTTTCCTCATCCAAGATACCTTACATAAAACATTATTTTAACTGCTACTACAAAAGACTACTGAGAAGGAAGGTTTAAGGTTTAAGCTTTCCTTGGCAGTTAACTAAAAATAATTTCAATTAGTATTCAAAACCTTTATCTCAGGTTGAAGGATGAAATAAAAATAATTAATTGATGTTATAAAGGTACTATATAAAAAGGAAATCAGCTCTTAACCCCGAGAAATGAATCTTCAATTTTTTATGTACCAGAAAAAAGTGTTAAATCTGTGAAACCTTCTGAAGCCAAAAATCTCTGAAAACAAAAATAATTCAATTTACACTGTCGTTAATTTTTATTCTTAGAGGAGTGAAATGTTCCTTACAGACAGAATTATTAAAAATCAAACTTGTATACACAGTGAGGTGGCTTGTGGATAAGCCTCTTATTAATAAGCGTAACTTTGGGGGTTCAGACTACATGCTTCAATGCAGCACAGGCAAAATTTTAGTGCTTTTAAAATTTTGATTCTACTTTTTATCCATGGAAAATATTTCAAACATAAAGATTATCTGGAATGATTATTCTTTCCTTGAAGGTTGGAAGTTTTCCTTGCCACTTCTAAAGTTCTAGGTCATAGAGTAATTCCCACAAGAAAAAGAAGGATTAAGATTTCCTTGGCAGTTAACTGACATTTTCAGGGACTATTTACTCAAAAAAAATATAAATTTAGATGAACCAAGTTGCCAAGTGGATGTTAACACTTAATATCTCATTTTCTTCTATGAGCAATGTATAACAATAAAACTATTTTGATACACTAATGAGGCAAAGAATAAAGACATTTGAAGACAATGTAAGACAAATTAGGATCATTACATTTTCGGAATTTATATCTCTATCAAATATTAAGAACACAATATAATTTTAAATAAAAGGTATATTCCTGCTTGGTATTTTTTTTTCCTAACTACACTTGGATAACAAAAATAGTAAATTTAGACTGTCAGTATTCTTATGTCTCAGTATTAGGATAAAAATAAATTGGACTACTGATATTATAACCCAGTGAAAGGAAAATATTAACACAACAAGTTAAATATAACTTTCATCATCTAAAATAGTCCAACAATCAGTGGGGCAAACTTTACCCACTGCTTGTTTTTGAAAATAAAAGTTTGTTGGATACAGTTAAACTCATCTGTTTATATATTGGGTGTTCTATACCAAATAAAGTGAACAGTTGAGACCATGGCTGAAGAAGCAGAAACATTTACCATTTACACAAAAAGTTCACTGACTTCTGATCAAATAGACCATTGGAACAACATTTCATAACACATAAACTATGGAGACCTCCAAACTCAAGATTAGAGCCAACCACATACTTTATTACTCCATTTATATGAAAACCTTAATTTTTTAATGAGAAAACTCTGCGGTTGGTTCCAAACTTATAAATTTTGTGAAGAATTCAAGATTCAAAAAATAAAAACCCACAAATACTAGCAGATTGCCTATTGGCTCTTAATCTGAATCAGTTTCAGAGTCCATCATTTTTTCACACATTGGTTTGTATGCTGAGTAAAGTTCTTGTGTGACTTCCACAGCTTTCTGATACTATAGTGGTGTAAGAACAACTGATTTGGTATAAGCACAAGTGGTTTTCATAATAGCTCATGAATCAGAAAATTCAAGAATAACTGAACTAGACAGCTCTTAATCTAAAATGATAAGGGTTATGAGTTGAAGATGGCTAAGTGATTTTTTTTTTCCTGAAAGCTATATAACTAGAATTAAAAACCAGAACTTCTTGCTCCTAGTTCAAAGATTTATATGCCAGTTGCTTGCCAATTTTCCAAAACAAAGTTGTGATACAAAAATCAGAAAAGTTGAATAGATGCAATCATAAATGTGGTGAGCAATTATACTTTATAGCCCCTTTTAAAATGTAGGCTACAAAAAAATATATTAATACTGTAAGCTACAATCACGTCTTTGAAGAACAAGAGCAGCGGTGAGACTGTGATCAGAGTCCTGGACTCTCCAGACTTTTGCTGGGATGTGTGGAATTAACCAAGCTGGGTATATAGTTTTGTGCGATGTCTATTGAGTTTATTGACCTAAAACCTCTGTCTAATATAAAACTCAAAGAGAAAGCAGGGAGAGTTAATACTACCCTAATATTACAGTCTCCTAATATCCCAAAGCATTGAAGTCTGAACTTTGATCATTTTCCTCTACTTTTATTACCTGTCAGCTGTTCTTGTGTTTCTTAGTGGGGAATTGAGAAATAGGAAGAAAGCAGTGGTCTCCCTGGTGGCACAGGGGTTAAGTGTCAGCACTATGAAGTGATCGCCAGCCACTGCAGTTCAAGTTCGATCCTGGCCAGGGAGGTGACCCACATGGTGCAGCAGACCCTTCTGTCTCTCCTGCTGCTCCCCTCAGCAGTAAATCTGCTGTTGCTTGCCCCACTCTGTCTCTGGTGAATCCTCTCACCCCGCCCCACCCCCCCATCTCTGGCCTACATCCAGATTTTACAT
>NW_004567115.1:46359131-46414317 GCF_000260355.1 Condylura cristata | reverse complement strand
TATTTTTTTTTTAAAGAGTGCAAGGCCCCTCCTTCACTGGCTGAATTAGTTCTCGCTGGTCTGTGGCACTGTTCTCTGTCCCTTGTGCCAAGACATCACCTGGAGCATCATGCAGGTGACAGGGTGTACTTCAAGGTAGCTCCCCCCGGTATTGTTGGCATAGGAGGCTCGCTGCTCCCTCTACCTGACTGGCCGTTGGCATTCACACACATCTTTCTTTTGCTGTGGTAGCTCTGGCAAGACCTTCCTCCCCTCTCATCCTTCATCCGCCACCAGCTCCAGGCATCTGCGCGTGTGCACGGGTTTCCAGAAAACTGGTGATCTAGGGGAAGGTCCAAACCGTTGCCACTTTCCCATCTCTCCATGTCTCTTCCTTTCTTCACAGTGTAAGGGTAATTTAATAGTGTCGTGGTAAGGACATTTCAAAGTTCTAATCTTTTTAAAAGTAAAAAGCATATTCTTTCAATGTGATTCCTTTGGAACCCCTCTCTTTGCTGAGGGGAATCAGCTGGCTAAAGCACTGGACTCTTGAGAAGGCAAATTATCTACATTTGCTTCAACATCTTCATAGAGATCTCGCCGTGGTTTCTGCCAGGGATGGAAAATAAGGTGTAGCCACAGCAGAAGAGGTGTTAAGGGCATTCTGGTCAGAAGCCCGGCAGAGAGACAGTTGACTCAATTTGCCTAAAGTTCTTTATTTTATTTTATTTTTTTAAATGTGAAATATTTAGGCCCTCCCTGGTGGCACAAGGGGTTAGGATGCAGCACTGCAGGCTCGCCACAGCTGCTTCAGTGCGAGTTTGATCCCCTGCCCCGGAGGTGACCACATGGCGCAGCAAACCTCTCTTGCCTCCCCCGCTGCGCCCCTCAGCGGTGTACTTCGTTGATCTACGTGTTCTGCTCCCCACTCTGTCTCTGGTGAAGCCCATCACTGCCCCTGCACCTCTGGACTGTACCCGTTCGGTATGCATAAATAAATAAATCTTTTTAAAAAAGTGAAATATTTTAGCATATTTTTGAGCTTTAAACTTTTGCTACAATTAAGGAACTTGTTTGTATAGATGAATTCACAGTATATGAATTTCGTAGCATTACTTACAGATGGCAATGTTGGTTCCAGTTTGGACCAATGTGAGGTAAAAAGATGAGCTCCTGCTGGCCATAATCTGAGGTACACTGTGGAGTTAATGGTCTTTTTTTTTTTTTTTTTTAATGGTTAGGACTTGTATTTTAACTTGAATTTTTTTCCCGTCTCAGCTGCAATCCCTGTGGGCTTCCCATCACCAATTCACCAGTGTGCCATCACCATAGTCCAGTGCACTCCCCCTCCTCCCATTTTTTATCCCATTCCCCACTCCATCCCTGTAAATTGTCTCTGGTATATAGTTGTTCATTATTATTATTTTTCCCCCTGGTCCTTTATGCTTAGTGAAATAAGCATAAGAAAAAGAAAAATACCAGATGGCTTCACTCATAGCATGAGTTAATGGTCTTTTAACGCCTAAAGCAGCAGAAGATTGAGGAAACCTGCCTTTTGGACTTGGTGCTGCAGTGAAAGACAGAGCTTGGGGTTATGTTCACTACTCTACATGGGACATTGCGTGGCTGACATCCCTTCTCTGAAGCCATTTCCTCATGGTCAAGGGCTGTTGTCAGGACTGAATGTTATAGTTTATACAAAGTGCCCAATCTGGGAAGAAAGATAAGATAAAAAGTATGTAGGGCTAGTTGACAGAGATTTAAGATCCTGCTCCATGTTTACTGGGGGCAAATCAGCTTCCTTGACCTTTTCTTTCTAGCTAATAAATGAGGATAATTATTTATAGCAATGGCATTTATGAAGACAAAGCAAGAGAATGTTTGTAAAGCACCTAGCACAGTGTTCAAATCTCAGCTACACAAAAATGAGACTACTATTCTAACAAGTGTATAAGTCGAGTATTGTATATGTGTGTATATATTCATATATGAAAATTTACATTTGTTTGTATTTTGAATATATAAACTATTTTTCCTCCTGAGTGTTGCTCTCTTCTTAAAGAGATGAAACGAAGATTACAGGGTCTTATAGCTAGTTATTGCTGGAATATGTCTAGGTTCATGGTTGATTTGACTTATTGGAGAGAATCCTAGAGCAGCAGCAATTCATAAGGTCTTTTCCTATTGCTTTAAAAACAAAACAAAACAAAAAAAAAAAACAACTGTACATGTGATGTTGGTTCGAAAAAGACAATATAGAATATTAAATATAGTGTTCAACTAATATTTTTGATGTTGTTAGTGTTCATATTTTTTATACTTAAATATTGTTTGCTTCATCAAGTCATAGTTTTATATCGAGACAAGCATATTATCCTGAGTAGTTTCAAATGATCTCACATTAATATGTTTTAGGAGTTCTAAAGAAAGAAAACAAATTTATATAGAACTCAGTAAATAGTTCATTTCAGTTGATTGCAGATGTGTAATTTTAAAATGAGTCATTCATGTTTGCAAGGAACACAAACTCTGTACCCCATGCTTTCGCAAAAATGAACCTTTTGTTGATAATTATTGTAATTTGTAAGTTTGAGTTTGTCCAAAGTTTTCAAACATACTAATCCTTTGTTTTCATTACAAAAAGAAATGTGTTAGGAAGTAGTGTATTTCTCATTCACATGAAACCTGGATTATAGACAGGTAAGTGTTTAAACAATCTACAGGAACTACATTTTCATATAGATATTGCTGCCTAAGATTGTGACATGCACAGTGCTGATTACAATAAAGTCTGATTATTTTTAAATAATTCATATGTCATAGAATGCAAATCAATCTGAAAATTACTTCTGGTAAAATTTTGGTATGAGGTAATAATATGAAGTCATTAGGAATCTGTATGACAGATACCTAACAATTAAGAATCCAATTTTCTTTGCTGAGTTAGACTTAAATAAAATCTTTACTAATCTTTGGAAGAGTAGCTTTTTGTTATTAATTAAATCTGGAATTTTTGCTGTTGAAATCACCACACCAGTTTTATTTTTGCAAGGCTATAAGAAATGTTACTGCTGCCTCAACACATATAGTACACAGCACATAAAAATGTATCTCATGCTTTGTGAACAGAAACAAAAATTCTCAAGCATTAACAATTATATCAGTGGGAGTTTTGCATTAAATTAAGCTTGGGGGAAGGAATAAATGTGGGCTGTAAACAAGAAAAATATTTCTCTTAAGACAGTTAAATGTTAACTAGGTGCATTAATCAAATTGTGATGCAATGCTCTGCTAAGTCAGCTATAAAAAGTGTTTTCCATTACTTTTCTACTTTCACATTAATTTTTTGCAGTAAAAAGTAAATGCCATATATAGCAAAAGGAAAGTACCTAGCTTGATGTGTAATTTCCTTTTGAACCAAAGACCTATAAAATTTCTCTATGAGAGAATATTAGTTCAACTTTACTTTTTATGGCACAAATACTTAGTACTAAGGATATTTGCCTGATTTTAGAGGGCAAAATTACTTCTTATTCCTTTCTTTTGTTTTCATAAATTTATGGTGATATATGCATTTCCTGGAACATTTTCCTGGTATATTGTGGAAGGAAGGAAAAGCCAGAGGGAGGGGGAGAAAGAGGAAGAGAGGGAAGGAAGGTGGGAAGGTGGGAGGAAGGACAGGTACTATAATTCAAATGGTTAAGTCTAGGAAATGCTATATACACATTTTGGAAAACATCAAATAACTGTTCTTTTCAGTTCAGAATATTTAAGTACGAGAAAACCTGAACTGGTGAATGCTTTCATGTCCTTCATTAAATAGCATTTTAATCCATAATAGTCATTTCTAGTTTTAATCATGGGTGAGTTAAACCTTCATCAGTTTAATTCTTTTGTGGGTGATGGTGGAATAAACAATTCCTAAGTTTTAGCTTCACTCTTTTATTAAGGAAAAAAGAACAAATCTAGGAGTGCTATGGAAGGGTTTTCTATGGAGAAAGCCATGTTTTCGTGGTTGGTGGTAGAGATGTGTATAAGCACATCTGGTGGTAGAGAAGTGTATAAGATGTGTATAAACATGCACTTCTAGGGTCCTTTAGCAACAATCAATGGAGCCCTTTTTAGCTTCTTCCCGAGTCACTAGTCAGTGACCACAGTAGTGGCAGCAGAAGTGTGAAGAAATCTTTCCATGAACCATGTAAATAGGGGATTCTGTCCTGGGGCCCCTGCTCATGTTGTTCTTTTTAAGAAGCACCAAGTGGCCAGTCATTAATTAGCACAGCTTCTTTTCCTTCCATGCACCAGCAGGAAAGCTTTGTGGGAACACCTTTCATTCCCTTGGTCCTTGGAAACTGAAAAAAAAAAAAAAAATCAAATAACTGTGTATTATGTGTATTTAGTATTTGGAGGAATTATTCTATTCCATTCTACTGTTGCATTCTATTCCAACTACTGTTACTTGTCTGTTTTCAACTAGGAGATGTTACTAGGTAGCAGAAATGAAGCTCAAACTTCTAGCAGTTTAGTTTGAATTCACAGTATGTAAGAATTTAAAAGATAAGGCAAAAGACAATACTGGACTTCATAGGGATGTAGGAAATGAAAGGTAACCTGTAGAAAAGATAATACAATCAGGGGCCCTCCCTGGTGGTGCAGCAGGTTAAAGCACAGCACTAAGAAGCTAAAGCCACTTCAGCATGAGTTCAATCCCCAGCCCTGGAGGTGATCCACATGGCATGGCAGACCTCTGCTGACCCGCCCCATGCTCCCCTCAGCAGTGTATTTTGTTGGTCGTCCTGTTCTGCTCCCCACTCTGTTTCTGGTGAATCCTTTCACTGCCTCTGCAGCTCTGGCCTGTACCCCAGTTCCATATGCACAAATAAATAAATCTTAAAAAAAAAAAAAAGAAAAGATAATACAGTCAGTTTCAAAAGAAAAGATAATACAGTCAGTTTCAAAAGAAAAGATAATACATTCAGATTCAGTAATATAATGAAATTACTCTTTGGGTTCACCATTAGGTTAGGTGGAATCCAAAAACATTCCAAACAATTTAAAGGAGTAACATAGGCGGTTATTTTTAATATGTGATTTCTTAGCTAGAATATGAGCTGCAATCCAAGTGAACCACCTTTTGGTAGGAGACTATCTAGGCAGATGTTTGAAGCAAAGGTGGCAGGAAGCAGGGGGAAGTTTTGAATTAAATCTATGTGAGAAGCAGTCATGCACATCTGAACTTTCCATGTGTCCCATATGATCATTCAGAAACTGCCTTTAAAAATTGTTTGCATTCATTTCCTTAGGATAGAGATCTAGCCTCTGCAATGATTATTGAAAGAGAATAAGATATCTTAAAATTTCAACCCCCAAATTAAGTCTTCTTTATATGAATCAGCATTCTAGGCTCTCAGTTGGCATTTATTGGTGTTCACTTGTCTTTAAAAGGTACTTTTAAAGCATATTTCAAAAACATTTTAAATTGTTTTCAGACCGCCTGTGGGTCATCCTCAGGTGGACATAATTTGTCAAGGACCAGTGCCAATACCTATCCACAGAATGGATTCTGCTTTTGCACAACTGATATTTAAAACATGTGGGGCTCATGTCAGGATAATCAAACCCATGCTGAATATGATCTAAGACTAAATCTGATATTAGAAGGAAACCATCTAGGATTGGTCAACTGTCATTTCCCTGGAGTTTCTAATCTTTATCATCGAAAAACAATGTACCTAAAACATGTTTTCCATAATCTCACAGATATGTCTAAACTAACTTAAGTCAGCCATGTAACAAAACTTAGGTAAGACCATAAATATTCTATTTTAGGGAGTATATTTATCTTCACATAATCTCCTAAGTCACCTGATTTGCATTTTACAGAACCAAGCAAGAGATAAAAGAGTTGTCCTTTAAAATCTTACATTCTATGATCAAGTCTAAGTAAAAGAAGTTTGGGGGAGAGAGAGATAAACTATGCGAATTTTTGCTATACCCTTCATCGATTGACTAAATGAATCAATTTGTTATAGCTAATGCTCCCAGAAATGTTGTTAGACCCTGGCAGGATGTCTGTTGAGGCTAATGACAATAGTTAGTTCCTTGAGTGTAGGTGCCCAGTGATTAGAGAGGGTGTAGGTTCATCAGTGCAGTGATTCAGCTGAAAGTAAAATGGTCTGTCCACTAGACCCAAAGATAATTATCCTTTCAAGCTGGCATTTATAAACTGACACATAGAATGGTATAGTCATTTAAGTGACTGTTTTCTCAATTCTTCCAAAGATAGTACATAGCTATTCCATTCCAGATGAAAAGGAGAGAAGTAAGTCATTGTTTACAATGTAAGTAATGAAGAATGTGAATGAGATCATTTAAATTATACAACAAGAAACTGGAAAATGACACTCAAAATAATACAACTAAGTACAATATAGGTATTAACTCTTCTAATCCTAGGAAGTGGCTTTGTAATCATCCCAGTTGTCAATGGAGAAATCAAGGCCCAAAAATGATTAATTCACTTGAGATGACCTGAAGAGTAGCTGAGCCATATTTGTGGCAGACTTCAGCTTTGTTACTGTGTTCCTGAATGTGCTCCTGGAACATACAAAGAATGCAAGACCATCTACTGGGGCCATCCCTCAGGGTTCTATCAGTAGTGAGCAACATGGAGGAATGAGGGGAGAGGCATGACAACCCACCTCCCCAACATCAAGTGCCAGCTAGTGCTTTTGCTGTGCGTGATAAAGCAAGAACTTATCTTTCTAATTTTCAAGTCATCTTACATCACAGACCATGCACAGATTCTGACACAGGCAGTGGACTAGCAGACAAGAGGTCTGTGTGAACGCTACAGCTTTTTTCCTTACTCACCCTCCATTCGTCCAAGAGACCATGCTCTAGTTCTCAGATGTACTGGGCAGAGACAACTGGCAGAAAGGACAGAGTGGAAGCCAGAGTTCCAAGACAAGGAGGCATTTTGTAAAGTAGTGAGCGCTGTGATTTGTAAACAAAATGACAAAAGAACACGGAAGTGTGTTATTTCTGTCTACTGTTCTAGTTCTTGGCAAAAATCAGCTTAACTGATCATTTTCTTGTTACCTCCTATTTTCTTGTTTTGTTCTTCTACCTCTGTATTTCAATTTCATTTAGAAAGCTTCTGATAATACAGTATGAATTTCTCCTCCTGTTTTAAAAGATCACGGAGTCATCTTGATAATACAGAACAAAACTAGTTTCTTAGATGTTTCTCCCTTTAATATCAGCTTTTGTATTAAAGTTCTGTAAGCAATCTAGGTAATGAAAGGTATTAGCATTTCACTAACTACATTATGCTTCACTGCTGAGACATGTTTACTTTCTCTGTCATAGAATATGCAGATAGTACAAGTCAACTTAACTCCTCATTCTTTCATTGACTCCTAACTAAGCAATGTCTGAAGTACATTCTTGTTCCTTTTGTTTTTTGTTTTTGTTTTTGTTTTTTTAAATTTCTCTTGACTTTTTAAGTCAAAGGAAATGATTTTAGTTGTTTCTGGATTTTTCTCAAGCCACCAAGATTGGTAAATGTTATAAATGTCAACATTTTTTTCTTAAAATAATAATCCATAAAGAGTTGAGAAAAGTTGATAAACTTTCCAGGAAAAGGCATCTTGATGTTGAAATCAAACATGGATCTACATTTTGATAACATTTCAGCTCATGTAAAAGTTTTCAAGTTAAATTTGACCTTCAGTTACTTTAATATATACTTCTATTAACACAAGTTGACATTATCCGTTGGATAAATCCTTCTTTCTAAAAAAGAATTGCACCAATGTAGCTGGAAGCAAACTTACATCATTTGTTAAAATGACTACTTATTATTGCTCTTTACAGATAATCCTCTGAAACAGTGAGCCCAATTTGAGAATATAATCTCAGGGTTAGTTTCTTTGGAGTCAAACATGATGTGCAGCCTAGATTGTGATGAAGGATTTAAATCAAGGTGACTTTACGTAGAGCTGTTTCTCAGTTAGACATTTAGTGTCACAGATGATCACCTAGGTTGGGTGATTGTTTGATCCTAATAGTTGATATTTATCACATGTTAAAACAGTGTAATCTTTTATGTTAATATATTATTTAAAATATGTTAGAAATTATACTCTAACTGCACAGTTATTTACTACCTATTAAGATTAAGACAGTGTGAGGATTTGTTGACATCTGTATTTTATTCTTTCCTATTAGTGCCAGCATTTATTCTTTAAGTCATCATACAGTCATGTGTCTGAGTGGCCCTCATGTTGGAGCCAAACCCTCCACAAATTGCACTTGACACCATATTTTGGTTTTGAAAGCTAAAAAAAAAACCCCTCACTTCTTACATTTGCTTATCCACTCATCTATCCATCCATTCATCCATCCATCCATCCATCCACCTACCCACCCATCCATCCACCCACCCACCCATCCACCCATCCATTCATCCACCCATCCATCCACCCACCCACCCATCCACCCACCCATCCATCCATTCATCCATCCATCCATCCATCCATCCATCCATCCATCCATCCATCCACCCATCATCCATCCTTCCAACTGTTGACTCAGTCACATTTTTATTGAGCCAAAGTATGGTTGGCACAGGGAAAATAATTTTAAACAAAACCATAACAGGACCCAGCTCTGATGTTTAAAGCATAGAGACAAACAATAATCAAGTGATCACATGATACATGTGGAGTTATGAACTGAGATAACTGTTCTGGAACAAAGATCCTCCATTCTCTGAGGGGCCCTAAGAAAAGGAGCATGATTTTAATTAAGGACTCAATTTGAGATGCAATTTAGAGGGGCATAGAGGGCCAGAACATGCAGGACCTTGAATGTAACTTTGATGATTTTCACTTTTATTCCAAGAACAATTGAAAATCATTGGAGGGATTTAAGCACCAGGACAATGTCATTCGATTTTAGTTTTAAAAGATGATTTTGCCTGAGGAATGAAGAGATTGGAATTGGTCCAGGTAGAGACAGGCTAATCCTTAGGCCAGTGCTTGTGATCCCTGGGGGGATATTAAGAAAATTGTTTACTACATTGTACAGTACCTTATCTCTGAGTCTCTGTCCCTCCTGACTCAACAAAGGGTAGGTGAGTCTAACCTGAGTCACTATTTGTTTTTACCTTATAAACACTTAATGGATATTTAGTTTATAAATGTTTAGCTAATAAACTCTCAGTTGATATTGAGAAGTAATGCGACTCTCATATTACCATTGGCTTCCAGAAAAGCCTTCCTCACATCTTTAAGAGTCTGGGATTCTAGAGTATTACATTTTATGCCACAAAGTTAACATTTTTATGTTTTTTTTTGTTTGTTCATACAGAACTGGGGTACAGGTCGGAGATGCAGAGGGGAAGTGAGAGGATTCACCAGAGACAGAGTGGGGTACAAAACAGGCAGATCAATGAAGTACACTGCTGAGGGGAGCAGTGGGCAGGTCAGGAGAGGTCTGCCGCGCCATGTGGTCACCTCCGGGGCAGGCGGGGATTGAACTCATGCAGAAATGGTTTAAGCTTCTTTGTGTTGTGCTTTAACCCTCTGCGCCACCAGGGAGGGCCACATCTTTGTGTTTTAACTTATTTTCCTCTGCCTTAAAATTCTGGCTTCATTTTGGTATTACTCTGTACCCCTGGAGTAAAAAAATCTATACATAATTAAATGAAACTATGAATACAATTAAAATACATATCAATGACGTAGATGAAATGTCTGAAAAATAAGAAACTATGTTGTTAAAATGCCCAGACTATAAATGGGCAAAACTCTGAGGATGGAATGGGGGGTATGTGTGAAAATAATGTTCCTTTGTGCACAGCATTGTCACTGGAAGATTGTGACAGCTAATCTCTATGTTGCTATGAACCGTATTGCTTCAAGATGTGTAAAACTGGCAAGGCTCTGAATTCCAGACAGCGCTCACTCTTGACTTTGGAGTGTGCTCATGGAATTTGGTATTGTGCAATGCTGTTAGGAATTCTTAGGAGAATTTGACTACTTCTAGCTTGAGATAGGAAAAAAAAAGACCTTATCTTATTTAACACAGTAATAATGCAGGGTTTTCAATACATCCCAGCTAAGATGGAACACAATACTTTTAGATGGTATTTTCATGCTTTAGATGTAGTGATTTGGTAGCGTGAAAAGTCAATAAGAAAAAGATTTAGAAGCTAAAATGGAAAAGTACATTTTTACTGTTCATTCTCCATGAGGATTTTTCACACTTCCATAAATTTCCTACTAATTACCATTTTTAAGGTCTTGGACAAAGCAGTCATTCTCTTGTTTAAAAAAGGAAAAGTAAGCTATTACCTACTCATTTGGTAGAGTCTTAAGCCCCCAACATGCTGTGATAAAACTGCCAGTCTATGTGTTATCAGACATAATAGTGGAGCAAAGGCAGCAGAAAGCTACTGAGCCATGGCGGACTACACGGGAAGGCTCACCAAAGGAACCATTCTCTGCAATCATCAACAGTCAGTGCACCTCATTGCCTCTGCCTAAGCCTGACCTCATCTGGTCCACATCTGTCAGTTCTCACCCAATTGTCCAGGGGTGTACCGAACCAGGGCAGATGGAATCGCTCCGCTTTGGTACGCTGATTGTTTCGCTGTGCACAATGTGAGTTTCCCAAACTGCATGCTCTTGCTAATCTGGCTTTCCAACACTGACTTAAACTTTATCTGAACTCTTGAGCTCACTTGTGCCTTTGGCTTTCTGCTGTGTGAGTAACTTTCCTTTCATAACTTCAGATTATATCCATTGCCACTTGAACTATTACAGTACATCCTCTTATCATCTACCCAGGGATTTCATATTGATAATTCATCTATATTGACAATCTGGTTTTGGTGTTTTTCTTTTTGGAGTCAGGATGTCTATATTCCTTCCTTGGTTTTGTAGTAAACCAAATCCTTATTCCTTATCTGGTTTCTGGATCTGCTCAGACCCAAGGATAAACACAGTTCATTGTCAAAATAAAGGAGAGAGAAATAGATTGAGATTTTTTTTAAATAGGCCTTGAAAAGGAGACTTGAAAACTCACTGATTCTACACATTACCTGATCTAAGAACAACAAAAAAAAGATTTACAACTTTGCATATTACACACCATCCGATAGATTTTCTTTGCAAGAAATATTCAACCCTTTGTTCATTCTGTGCAAATTTGTGATACTCAGGCATTCTCGCAGAACCTTCTCAGATAACTCAAGGCAAATATATGTAAAATACAGATGATTACCAAAGTGACCCTAAATAAGTTTGCACACTATCACTGATTTTTTTCTATGACTTTCCTAATCCTAATCTTCCCACAAAAGTAGCTAGTGAGTCCTTAATATATTGGTTTCTTAATATTTACATCTACCTGTATCCACACATTGGCTTAAGAAAAGAAGTCTGAACTCTTTTATATCTAACCCATGACCATTCTAATTTAAAAATATCTATCTCATCATTTCCTTCTCAACCACCTAAGACATATGGGTCCATCACCCTCAAGTCTCTCACTGGAGCTAATGCCACTGCACTCTGGCAGCTCTCCTGCTTCTACTCCTTCTTTCTTAGTTGTTCTATACAAAACAGGCAATCACATTATATTGTTATTTATTTGTTTATGTTTTACTTCTCTTCAGAGTCTTCCCTTTGTATCTTGGATAAAATAAAAACGCCATACCCAGCAACGCCTGGCATGGACTAGAACATCCTGACTTCTCTAGCCACGTGTAATGCTGTTCTCCGAAGCATTTATTATGTTTTATAAGCCCCATTTTTCTAAATTTTAGAGCTTTGCTTGTATATTTCTGATATTCTTTGACATATCTTTCTGTTCATATTTCCATTTTCATTTGATATATGACTTTTTAAGAGGTCTTCACTGGACTTTCAATTTAAGGTAGCTTTTGTTGTTATAAAATATTCTGGTTCATTGTAATTTTCTCTGATAGAACTTTTCTCACTTTTTCACTTAAGTACTTATTTGTGTGTGATTTCTGTGGTAACTATTTTCTCAATAGGCTGTGAACTCCAGGAGAGTGGAGACCATGCATGATTTTCTTTACCCTGTATCCTAATGGCAGAATGGAAACTGGCAACATAGTAGGCATATGATATATTTGTTGAATGAGTGAGTGAAACCTCCATATCTCCTAGTATATTTGTTCAATTATTCATTCAAATATGTATTTTGGGTAAAGCAACTTCTTCAAATCATTGAATACAGTGGAGACAGAAAAAAATTTTGTTTGTGTGTCACTTGCCTTCTAATGTAGGGAAACCAATAATAAGCAATAAGTGCAATAAAAACACAGTGTGTTGGTAGGAGATGTGTAGTCAAGAAAAACTGAAGTGAGAAAATGGATGGGAGATACACTGGGGATGGATATGATTTGCTATATCTTAGACTTCATTGAAGGAAGACTTTCACTTGCAGAAAGATTTGGAACAATTGATAGATAATTGGATATTTAGAGATAATATTTTCTAGTCAAAAGAAATAGCTAGAGGAAATCCAAATGAGAACTTGCCCAGAATGTCTGAGCAACAGCAAAGGATGACCTGGAATGGCTAAGAGACGAAGTGGCTTGAAAACAATGGTCAGAGATGAAAAAGGCAAGCAGACAACGTGGGTCTTTTCAACCACTGTTATGACTTTATTTTTTTACAGTGATTTAGGTGGACCCTCAGGTGGTTTCAAAAGAAGAGTGGCAGGATCTTACTTTTGCTTAAGTAGATCAAGTGCTCTGTGGAGAACAGATTCTATCAGGATATGTGTAGAAGCAGCAAAAGCCACAGAAGAATTTAGGCAGGAGAGGATGATAGCTTGAATCAAGATATAGCATGGAGGTAATTAAAAAACAAGTTGAGTTTTGAAAGCAGAGTCCTAAGATTTTTGTATTGAATGGAGAGTTGAGAAAATGCATAAAGTTAATTATGAATCCAGTGGTTTTAGCCTGATTAACTGGAAGAAAAGATTTGTAGCCACATCAGACCAAGGAATGTACAGACGAACATGTCTTGGAGGAGCTCATCAGATCATGTTTATTAGGACATGTTGGTGGAGAGAGTAAAGGATTGGTTGAATATACAATTCAACAGGACTGCATGAGCTATTGACCAGTGTGGGAAGTGTCGACCTGTGGGCAGCACATCAAGGAATAAGAATAGATGTCACCAGGGAGTAAGTGGAGACAAAGAATAGGCAAAAGGTCTGGGTTACTGGGTACATCATTGTTGTAAGACCTGAAGGAAGAATTTCTTTATAGCCAATGCTGGATCCAAATATGCTGAGTAAAAATAGCAATCTATTATTGTTGTCTACTGAAGTAACATCACCTGGTAATGTTATCTAAATTTCAGGTGTTCATAATTGAGAATCAATGTGTAGATACTACTTAAGGTCGCCATTCAGAGTCCTCTTAGCCAATATAAAAAATGTCATAAACCCTCATGTTTTAGAATAGATTTTACTATGTTTACAAACAAGTATTTGTTCAGTAAGATGGTTAAATTATTTTTGTTATATCAGTTAATATGTACATTTGGGACAGAAAAATAAATGTTTTTCATGGAATAAGGTTTTATTATTCAATGGATTCCAACAGATTCTCTTCAGTGAGATAATTAATCTGAGAATATGTCTTTGGATTTACAATATGGCAGTGTAATTGGAGAAAACTGAAGTTATATATCTTAGTGTTCTGAATTAATCACACATTATTGTACAGACACTTTCTATTAGAAGTCAGTGGGGGAAAAAATAGCAAGGTTGTGTTTAATTTCAGAATCAGGTTTGTTCCAAACAACTTCGAAGGTCAAACTTGGTTCTAGATAATTCACTGCTTCGAAGGAATTTAAGGAAGCTGGGGTGGTTTTGGGGTTAACAGAGGAATTCAGACCTTTGGGTTTGGTTCAGTCCATGACCCCACAGAGCCACCGCAAGTAACTCTGGATCTACTGAGGATGTTACTGCGGGATTCAACTTCAGCTCCAGGTTCCTTGTGGTTCAAGTGGATGCCCTGAAACTGGATGAGCATCCCTGGCATGGGAACCCCCCATCTCCCCGCTGGGCCCCTCCTGTTCCACAATGGGTGATGTTAGTGGATTTGGTAAATCACTTTCCTTTGGAACTCTGAGGTCTGCAGTTTGTACTACAACACGTCTTTGTATTGTGTATTTCTCATCTGTTTTGTCAGCTGAGACACAGAGCAAATGTTTAGCAAAGGATTCCAAACTCTTTGCAAGACTTAAGCAATACTAAAAGCATGTGGAATGTAATCTTAGTTTCTCAATTGCACGCTGATATTTCTAAATATAAAAACCTCTTAAGATTTTTTTTTTCTCGATGGTTGATTCCTATTCCTTAGGGAATATACTGAAGATTGTGTCAAGTATAAGAGTAGTTGCGAGCTGGAATTAGGGCCTCACTTTGCTACTTAACTGGATATGAGAACCTGCCTGTTGTTTAGCAATGTCAGCTCTCTAGGTACTTGCTTCCTCACCAGTAAAGTGGGATCAATAGTAATACTCTGAGATTAATTTAAAAACATAAAATAAGATCATTCATTCAAGTGTTTAGCAGAATGCCCTGCACCTATAAATGCACAGGAAATTGCAGTTTTTTTTTTATTACTACCAGTCATTCTTAGTCTGTGGGTCCTGTTTATACTTAAAACTTTAAAATATTTTATTGGTCTTAAACTCTAACTTTTTTTTTGGTGCAGGACATTTTCTAAAATAATTTTTGTTGAGATAACTGAGTATATAAAATAAAGTATACCTATGTTAAGTGGGAATTTTTGTGAGTTTTGACAAGTTTACCTTGGTAACCACTGCAGTCATCAAGATTGAGAGTATTTCCATTACATCAATCAAATTCCCTGAGGCTTTCCCAGATAATTTTCCCACTTCAGCCCCAAGGAAACGCAACTGTCTCTGTTTTCTGTCACTGTAGACTATGTTTGTCTTTCCAGAGATTCATATATATGGAATTCCCCACAATCAGTATGCTTTTGTAGCTGTGTTTTTTTTTTCATAGTGTAATATTTTCAATATTCATTTGTGTGGTTGCTGAGAAGTATTCCATTATAAATATAATGACTTTTAGTCATTTACCTGTTGATAGACATTTGAATCGATGTCAGCTTTTCACTATTGTAAATAAACATCTTTTATGAATAAGTATTTGTGTGGTCTGGGTATATACTTTGACCACACAAACCTTTGGAGATCATGAAGATTCAACTACTGTGAATGAGGATCATTTATGTGTAAGTTTTTTTGTGGTCACATCTTTTTATTCCTCTGGTATATAAATAGGAGTATAGTTACTGGGGCATAAGGTAAGTTCATTTAAACTTTCTAAGAAGTTGTCAAGCCTTATTCTGAGATAATCAAATATTATTCTGTTGTACCTATGAGAGCATTATTGGATGAGATCAAAATTTGAACTTGCAAACTGGATAAAACAGATCTCCTGATTTGGGTGGTCTGATTAATTTCAAGTTGATTTTTATATCAGGTATGAGAAAATAGATTTTTTTCCAAAGAGATATCTAATTGTTCGAGCCCCATTTATTGAAAAACAATTACCTTTTGAAGTATCTTAGCATCTTTAGGTCATAAATTTACCAGAGCTCCCTGGTAGCACAGAGATTGGATACAGCACCATTAAGCTATTCCCAGACAGTGCAGCATGAGTTAGATCCCTGACCAGGGAGAGGCCCCACATGGCATAGCAGACCTCCCTGTTTTGCCCACTGCTCCCCCAGCAGTGGATTTCAGTAGATCTACCTGTTCTGCTCCCTACTCTCTCTGGTGAATGTTCTCACCCTCTGCACCTTTGGCTTATACCGTATTTCTTATATGCAAAAATAAATGGACCTTTTAAAAAATAAATTTACCATACATCAGTCTGTTCCATTAATTTATATTTCTAGTTACAATCATCACATTGTCTTACTAGAGCTTTCCATGTCTTGGAATGCAGTTGATTTTTGTATAAACCTTATAGCTCTGAACTCACTAAACTCACTAAATTTGTAGTTGTATTAGCTTTGTGTAGACTTATTAAGAGTGTAACATTCAAGGTCTTCTCAGTCTTGTTAGTGTGTGCTTCATGTATTTTGAAGCTCTAATAATGGATGCATACATACTTAGGATTGTTGCAACTTCTTGATGAATTGTGGTAAAATATTCTGATATTTCCTTTGTCTGATTTTAGTAAAGCTACTCTAGCTTTCGAATGCTCAGTTTTAGGTGATATAGCTATTTCATTTATTTTGTCATATCTGTATATAATGCAGTTTCCATATAGACAGCATATAGCTGCATTTTTCTTTTATAACTTTTTAAATTGCATTATTTGGTCAATTTCATTTAGATAAAGGAATTTATAGGTATGGTTGGATTTAGGTATGTCATGCTCATAGTTTTTAAAATCTTTATTCTACTTTCTTTTTAAAGCTTCTTTTAGAATAAATGATTATTTTGTTTAAGATTCCTTTTCATTAATAATATGGGCTGAAGTATACCTCTTTGTATGTTTTTAAATGTTAACTCCAATAGCTTTTGCTCTAGATTTTCATTCCAAAGATATTACTGTAGCAAACATAAAGGGTAGAGATCATAGTCCTCTGAAATAGAAGACTAGCTTGTTTGCAATTTAGTATAATAAAGATAACATCTCACTCCAGAGCAAATGTTGGCCATGTTTGTTTACATCCATTAAATAGGATTGTGACTTCCTAATCTCAGATATGATGCGAACCTATAGTACAGTTTCCACCTAAAGCTGCTTCTGTTTTCCCCCTGGAACTTGGCAAGTGATATAAACCCCACTTCCGTCAGTAAGAAAGTTCTTAGTCTTCTGCCAGAATTCTTATAACAATGGAGTTAGTTAGCTTGCAAAAAGGGTAAAATCTGAGACTCTTCCCAGTTTTTTTTAAATTATAATAGAATTTTAAACTAAGGTAACAAAATGAATAACAATGCAATAAATAGATTTAATTATATAAAAAATCACATTAATTGACAATACCATATATGTGGTAACATATACCTCGAGAGGTTGCAACCTCTATTTCTTCCCAATTCTTCAAACGTTCTCAAGCCTACTTTGTGATTTATCACCCAGCTATGAATTGTGTCTAGGGGAAGGAAAAGGACAAAAAGAAACTGAGCATGGATGTCTCTAGCTGCCTGTAATGTGACCTTTACTTGATTAAAACCTTATGTCCAAATCCTCCATGGAGGTTTGTGTCCTTTAAATTATACAAACTGTGTCATTATCACAGGGCAGATTTAGGTTTTCAAATCCTAAATAAGCATGCATGCTAACCTTAACAAATCAACAGAAGGTGCTAGAAAAGGGTAAGGCTGTACTTTGCTATCTTGAATGCTAACCTACCAAGGTTATATTTTAGCAAGGATAGGTTTATATTGTGATTAAAATGACTAAATATAGATTTTTTTTTGCGATTTTGCTAATATAAATTAAGAGCATATTAAAAACTCTTGATTTCCAGACATACTATAATCAATCAATTCAGCCACTATGATTGAGTAGATGTAGAAAAAGAGAATTATTATTAGAATTGAGACACTAAGTACAAAAAAAATATGACTTTCCTTTAGGGAAAATAATTTTTAAGTAGAGTTGGACCACAACAGAAGGAAGAGGAAAAGTAAATGGTGTGGATGATGGGTGAATGTGGCGATTTGGTACTGGGGTCGTTAGGAACTTCTCCAGCATCTGCGATTTTCTCCGCTGTTTTCCAAGTAAAACACATAACGTAGATAATAGGAAAAAAAAGCTTAAAGATAATGAAAAATGGTGTGGAGAATGTAAAAGAGGAATAAAGAGAAAAATCCGTGGGACAGAAAGTGCCGGGGCCGTTTTTGATGACGGGATATCGCATTAGCTCTGCCCCTCAGTTTCACTATATAAATGGCAGGTCTGCTTCAACAGTAGAGGGCATTTAGGCAGGCGTCAGAGGAAGGAGATGGATTGTTATTGAAATGTCGCAGTAAGTTCTTCAAAAGATGTCACATAGAGAAGATACGCTAGTGCGTATAGGATAAGTGCTGGATAGAGAGAGACTGGTCATTACAAGTGTGATTAAATGTGAAAAACCAGTAGCAAAATAGCTGCAGAAGATTTCTGAGAGAGTGTATGTTCAGTGTTCATTTTAGTCAGTCAGGTGATAGTGAAAATGAGAGGTGTTCCTGGAGGTCTGGGGGGAAAGAGGCAGGTTTCTCACAGAGTGGTTTGGGATTCCAGTTGGCCAAATGTGGAATTTGTGGTACACGATGAAGATCAGAATGAAGGAGGAGAACATTCAACTCTAAGAAACGCATTGTGTTAGAGGTTGCTACAGAAGTGGAGGACTCGGCTGTTCATTTCTTCGTCCCTACAGTATGTCCCGCTCCCCATCCGGCGCTGGGCGGTGGACCCACACCAGCCGGCGCTAGCTCTCAGCAGCTCTTCACACAGAATAGTAACATGGCAGAAGCATTTCGGTGTAGGTACATTTTGATTTTTCACATTAGTTTGTGGACTACGTCTTTGAGCTTTCAACTTTCCTCCTGCTTTCCATGTTCCCAGAGTCTCCTACAAGGATACAAGATTTATTATCACAATTATTCCTTCCCCCATACCTCACCGAGGGTCTGCTTCAATAAATGAACCTGACTGAATGCTTGGTTTTGAAAAGCTAACATTAAAAAAAAAAAAACTAAATTTAAGTCACACTTATTTGTTTAATTCTTAGTGAAAATAAACAAGAATTCTGTAAAACAGGTAAACGCATTTTGATGGACATGTCCTATCAATGGCATGCAGTCTTTCACTATATTATTGAACCATTTAAAAAAAAATAAGACTTATTTCTTTATGCATACAAGAACTGGGGTATAGACCAGAGGTGTGGAGGATGAGAACATTCACCAGAGACAGAGTGGGGGACAGAACAGGCAGACCAACTGAAATACACTAATGAGGGAAATAGTGGGCGAGACAGGACAGGTCTGCTGTGCCATGTAGGTCAGCTCCCAGCCAGGGATCAAACTTGTACTACAGTGGCTGAAGCTGGCTTCAAAGTGCTGAGCTTTAACCAGTTACATTACCAGAGAGGGCCCTGAACCATTTTTTTTTTTTTTAATTATTGAAGGAATGAATCATCAACAAGTGTAGTCTTTAAAGAAAAACAGCACTTACCATCCAACAAAATGCATTTTTTACATATTTATCAGTGTGACATAAATGTTCTTTGGAATGATGTGACCTTATCTTTAAAATAAACACTTTTTTTTTTTTTAAGCAATGCAAGCATAGCAGTTTGCCAGAGACATCAAATTTGAGTACCACGAATAATATTTATTTAATATTGATCTTATCAAAATAGGATACTACCTTTTTTTTAAAATTTGTTCATAAGGAACTTTTATGTATCAAGTTGATGCCATTTTAAGATATTGTTGCTAAACTTGGAAAAAGAAGTATTTGGATTCAAGCTTTCCTTTAAAATGTTTACTTTTAATCCATGGAAAGTCTATACCAAGCATTCCACTTCTAGGGAATTGTTCACAAAAGATCTATTTAGGCTCAGAAGGATGCTCCTATTATGTGATCCTTGACTTCGTTGCAAGTTTCATTCAATGTATACATGCTAGTTTATAAGTTGCGCTCAGGAAATGCATGCCTACCACAACATAACATCCAGAAAGGGAACGAAATTATTATCATAAACAAGTGTCATTAAAATAGTCCACCTTTAATGCATAGAATCAACTCACCAACTTAGGTTGAGTCCTGTATCTTTTCATTTGTCATGAAGAACAGCAAGGCATTAAACAAGTGTTATGTGCTTAACTACAGGTTATTTCTTAAATGGTAGAATCATCCTCAGTCTCCTGGGAGTTTTTAGTACATTGGCCACAGACAACATTTCTTATATATTAGACTATGTGGTCATCACAGAGCACTGTGTTTAGCAGTTGTTGTGGACAGATGGGGAGATGGAAACTGCCCACAAATATAACCTGTCAGAGACATTCAGCTGAAGGCCATGCCTGAAATTGGCAACAATGTCCGACATCACTGTATTGAGCGTGACATCCACAAGACCAGGCTTCTGTGTAAGGGGCTAACTGAATTATACACTGATTCCTAATATGACTCTTCATTTTCTTCTCTGCTCCTGGCATCTACTTCCTATTCCAATAAACCTTTAGGTAATATCTATACTGTGGTAGTTTGTCTTTTAAAGGTGAATAAAATATGGACCTTGGAGTTTAAGGACTCATGGAAGAAGTACATGTTTCAATAGACGTATTCCAGAGACATCTAAAGTGTGTTAAGTCCACTATAAAAGTGCATAGAGCTTACAGTGTTATTAGAGAGGAAGCAGTAACTTCTTTCTGGAAGGCTGTGAGGCTTCAAGGAAAAGGCATTGACTGGTCTGTGTCTGAAGAGTTGCATGTGATGTGTGGTGGTTTGTGGGTATGAATCTTGGCAAGGAGTTGAGTAGGTGGGAGAGTCAAGGTAGAGAAGGGATGCTATGCAAGATACAGAAGTGTTTTACTGACACAAAACTTCTCTCTTCATTCACAAAAAAAAAAAAAACTGAAGTTACTTTGAAGGACTTTCATATTTAATATTTAGTAGATAGCTGTTGGGCTCTAATACATGCTAAGAATTGTTAAGAACACTTGTCACTTGCTCACATCAGTCAACAAAACAGACAATGATCCTGTTCCTCATGACACCTAATCTCCAGCTAGAGAGACAGTAAACAACAGTAAACCCAATAGGCAATTTAATTATGTAGTATGGAAAGTGATACCTGCTATGGAAAAAATGAAATTCAAAGTGTCTAAAGGGCAGCCAGGCTAAGAGGGGGTAGGTATGCCTCATGGATGAGACGATTTTATCAAGGGCTTGAATGCCTGAAAGTATGGGGGAGTAAGGGTAAAAGAAGAGTAAGGCAGCCTGTGTGGTAGCTGCAGAATGAGCATTAGAGTTTTCTGGAAGTGGGTTGGAAGGAGGTGAGGAGAGACTAGGTAGGTTGGCCAGGTGGAGGGGAGATTTTATCTGGTCTTTTAGACCTCTGTAAAGGTATTTAGGATTTCAACTTTAAGTAAAATTAGAAATGAAAGTTGTGGGTCCTCCCTCGTGGCACAACAGGTTAAAGCACAGCACTGAGAAGCTAGCCTCAGCCTTGAGTTCCATCACCAGCCAGGGAGCTGACCCACATGGCTTGACAGACCTGTCCTGTCTCACCTGCTGCTCCCCTCAGCAGTGTACTTCATGGATCTGCCTGTTCTGCTCCCCACTCTGTCTCTGAATCCTCTCACAGCTCCTGCACCTCTGGCTGGTACCCAAGTTCTGTATGCATAAATAAATAAATCTTAAAAAGAAAGAAATGAAAGTTGTGGTTTTGAGCAAGCAGTGACATTGTAGACATTTTAGAAGGGTAATTCTGCTGTTATTTTGTGAATAGATTCAGCAAGGACAAGTTTGAAGCTGGGAGAGCTATGAGGAGGTTATTGTAATCATGCTGAGAGGAAAATTACCACTTGAACTAGAGGTCTAGAAGTGGAAATGTTGAGACAATATGGATGAAGGTTATTAAGAATAGAAGATATTACTGGGTGAAGAATTTGAGTGGAGAAAGTGAGTTTTGTATGTGTTGACCTTGAGACTCCTGTGAGATCACCACTCATTTGTAGTTTTGTTTCCCTTTGGTGAATTAAAGAACTTGTGATATTTGGGAAGGACAGTGTATGTTTAGTGGCAGTTAGAGCCACGGGGAATTCAGAAATCCTTCCTCTAGTACATTTCGGTATTCTACCCAATTAAGATTCCTGAAGTCTGCTTTGCTCTGTCATTCTTCTCAGCCTTGGTAACTACCTGTTGTTCGGGAAGTAAAATTGCCTTCATGTATCATAAAAGTTCCTTTTTGATGTGATCTGTGGTTCTGCTTGATCTCCCCGATATACCTTATTTATTCTGTTTTGATGAAACCTGACTTACGCTGCACTCGTCCCTGTGATTTTCTGCATGCTGTTTTGTTTAGCCAGATGCACTGGCACCTTCTCTGTAAAAGAACATGCTCCTTTTACTTACACTCATGCTGTCTTTGTTACTAACATTTTATGTATGTTGTGTTCTGAACATAATTCTTAAAAAGGTCTGAAAATATAATTAAGATCATTTGAAATATAAAGTAGGTTAATTTGTCTTTTTGAAAGAAGGTTTTAAAATTTCCCTTAATAAAATACAGTTAAAGCACAAATCACACAAGGTTACAGCAATGCTAAGTCCCACTTTCCCATAAATCTAAGAGGTGGATTGTTAGACTTAATTTACTCTTCCCTATTTACAGCTATTCGGTAAAGCACTGTCTCTTGTAAGCAGTAAACATCTGTCATGTGATTAATATGTCTAGGAAATTTTAAGTCATGCTCTATAATTGAGATTTCATTAATTGATGTACTCACCAAAACCTACTCTGAGAAAGAAAAATCAATGCATTGGATGTTGGACAACACTGAATTAATAATCTATTTTCAATTAATTGATGATTTGATCCTTCAAGCAAATTGGAGAAGAAAGATGACATTCTCTGCATCAGACAGAGTAAAAGAACTAGAGATGTTTTCTTTCAGCCAATTCTATTAATTGAAATTCTAGTGTGACATTTAAAATCAAACTTCAGCCAGGGTGGCTCACTGGTTACTGATAGTTCACCGGCAAAGCAGAGTCAGTGACTGACCCAGGGTTCGATCACCATTATACATGCAACCTTGCAAGCTTTCCAGTATCAGCCTTTGGGTAGTGATAGAAATGGAGTTTTTCCATTTCCTCCCACTATACTAATTTTATAAAATATCAGACTTCTGAATTCAATTAGTTCTTAATTGTTTATAAATATTTATAAAAGTTATGCTTGCATACGAATAAGTTCACAGAGTGAGCATGAGAGGCAAACACTACCTAATGAAAGTTAACTATGAAAATACTATAGTGTGCATGCTAATGAGTATAATGGAGAAGGATTAAATTCTTTTTACTGCTTATTTATTTGTTTCCTCCTAAAGTGTATTCTCTAAGAGAGTAGGGAATTTCTTGCTTGTACCACTGTGACATCCCCAGTATATTATATTATACTGTTATATTGCCTGTAACAATATAGATGCTCATTAAATACTTGTTTAGAAAATAATAAATGAATGAGTGAAACATTGATGCATGATTAATATTAGAAAAAAAGAGCTATACTTTATTTTCTACTTAACCTACATTTAATTCATCATGAAGAAATTTCTACAATTCACCTGAATATATTTTGTGACTTCTATCTGGAACCTTCTGTGTTTTCTAAATGTCTGTACTGTATTCCTGTAAAATGAGCACACATTATCACTCTATGGGAAAAGAGAGAAAATGCTCCTTCCAGGTCCCATATGCCTAAGTTAGTTACTTGATTTGGAAGAAAGATTCTGTTCTTAGTCATTACTCACTCAAAACTTTTGAGCTGGAGACTGAGTGTAAAATTCTCAGGGCACTTCTCAGTCTTTTACCTTTTGTGACCTACTGATTTTATAACATCTCTGAGAAATTCTTTCCAACCAGATGCCTCCCTTTTTAAGTACATAATCATTTTAAATGTACTTTCATTAGTGTGTAGTCAGCATACACTAAGCTGTACATATTGAAAACATATAGATGTGGTGTAAGTATGTGTATATATTCACATATATATGTGTGCGATATAAGTATATGTATATATTCACACACACATCTCTATATATATAAAACTGAAAACAGTACCATCATAACCACAGATTCTTGCATCACTCTGCAAGCTCTCCTCATGTCTTTATGCTTATCTGTTATTGCATTCCCCTCACTAGCCCCATTCTCAAGCATCTTTATTACTATAAATCATTATGCACTTTTGTATTTTATAAAAATGGAAGCATACATTATAAATTCTTAATCTTTACTTAGCCAATTTTACTAAACAGTGATTTTGAGATTCACTCTTATTCCATGTATCTCAGTTCATTCTTTTTAGTTGAAGAAGATTATGTCATTCTGTGGATATAATACAACAGTTGTCCTTTTTCATTTACTGCTGCATAGTTGAGTTAGTTCCAGTTACTGGAAGTTACAAATGACATCCTTATAAACATCCACATTCAAATTTCTAAGTGAACATACATTTTTGTGTACCTCATGTAAATTTGGAGAAACTCATGGGTTATGTGCTGGGTAAAAGTTTAAGTTTTTAAGAAACTGCCCAGTTATTTTCCAAAGTTGGACTTACCACCTTAGATCTCCATCAACAATGCATGGCGGTTCTAGTTACACTGTCCAGCATTTGTTATAGCCAGTTATTAATTTTTTTTCCAATCAAATCCTATTAGATAGGTATGGTGGCATTTCATCATGTATTACATTGCGTTTTTCTGATAACTAAGGTGGGTGAACATCTTTTCCAGGTACTTTTTGGCCACTTACATATCTTCTTTGGTTACATATTGTTCAAATATTTTCCCTATTTTCTTACCGAGTGACATGTCTTCCTAAAAATGAGTATTCACAGTTCATTTCCATATGCTCCTGAAAGTCTTTGTCTGGTATAAGTGTTGTGAATATTTTCCTTTAAGTCTTGAGATGTCTTTTCATTCCCTAATGATGTATTTTGAAGAACAAAAGAGGTTTTAATTTTGATGAATTATACTTCACCAATTTTTTTTTTTAAATTGGGACTTTTTTTTTAAAAAAGATTTATTTATTTATGCATACAGAACTGGGGTACAAGCTAGAAGTGGGGGAGATGAGAGGATTCACCAGAGACACAGTAGGGAGCATAACAGGCAGATTGATGAAGTACACAGCAGGCGAGTCAGGAGAGGTCTGCTGTGCCATGTGGGTCACCTCCCTGGGGGGTGAGGGGATCAAACTCATGCTGCAGTGGCTGTGATAGCTTCATAGTGCTGAGCTTTAACCTGCTGTGCCACCAGGAAGGGCCCTAAGATGACATTTTTTTATGTCCTAACTAAGGTTTTTCAGAGGACATTATTGCAGAGGTTTTACTCCTGCAGCTTCCTTTTGAGACGATAAAGCTTTGGGTCCTTTATTTTGTTCAATAGCTCACTATGACTTATCACCTTTATATAGGGTATGTAGGAATGGTTACTGTTAATTTTTTTCATAGTTGTATCTAGATGATCTATCACTTCTTGTTGCAAAACTTTCCTCATTGAATTTTATGACATCTTTGATAAAAATGAATTGAGAAAACATATTTTGTTATATTCCTTACTTTTATTCTATTCTAAATGTCTTTTTTATTTGCAAGTGCCAAACTCTACTGATTATTGTAGCCTAAAATATACAAAGGTTATTTCATGTCCTTTGTATTTCCATATACATTTTTGAATTAGTTTACCAAGTTCAGGTTATTTGTCATGGCATCTTACAAAACTAATACAAATACCATGACAAATGATTAGGAAAAGAATAGCCTTTTCAATGAAAGGGTATTCACTGCAAAAGTATTTGACCCTATACATACAGATTAATGTAAAATAAATCATAGAAAATTTCTTCAAGTTTTAAAATTTTAGAACTACTCTCCTAAAGAGCTAAATCTTTAAAACTCTTATGAGGTAAGTTGTAGTGACCTTAATTCTTAGAAATGATAAAAACAAAGCATAAACAATAAAAGAAAGAAAAGATAAATTGAGCTAAAAAAGAAAAACTTTAAAACTGAAAATGATTGCAACAAGAAAGTGAAAATACATGTCAGAATCAGGAAAATTATTTGTATATCTGATAAGGGACTTGTATCCAGACTATATGAATGTGTACAATAGTAACAAAAAGATAATGCAATTAAAAATAAGGTAAATGATATGACTAGATACTTCTTCCAATATACACATGACAAATAAGCACATGGCAATATACTCAATACTTTTAGTCATTAGAAAAATGACATCAAGGTTCACTTAGGTACCACTTCATATCCACTAGGGGGACTATACTAAAAAAGACCGATGATAACAAGTGTTCATGAGACTGGGAAGAATTATAACTCTCATATGTGACTGGGGAGAAGGTCCAGACACACAGTAGAGCTGTTCTTTAGAGTGTTATACATAAGATTTCCATATGGCTTAATAATTCCCCTCTGAAGTGTATATTCAAGGGAATGAAAACATATTTGTACAAAATGTATGTGAATATTCATAGCAGTGTTATTCATAGTAGCCAAAAAGTAAAAACAATCCAAATGTAAACAGTCGATCAATATATAGTATATCCATACAACAAAATTTTGTCATCGAAAAAGTAGGATTGAAGTACTGATACATGGAAAGACTTTGAAATAGCATGCCACGAGAAATAAATCAGGCACAAATAACCACATATGTTTGATCCCATCTACATTAAATGTACACACTTAGACAAGTGGATACAGAAAGTAAATCAGTAGTTATCTGAGAACTGAGAGAACTGTGAAGTAATTTTTATATAGGGTTTCTTTTTTAGGGTCATTAACCAGTTATACACTTAGATTTATATGGCTACGAAACTGTAACTAAACAGATCCATTTAATTAGATGAATTGTATAGTATGCAAATTGTGTCTTGATAAAGATGCTAAAAATGTCATTTAGATAAAATCAGTTTATATCAGCCATTGCTTTTTTTGTGTTTGTCTAGGAATCTGAGAGAATAGAAATTATGGAATTTCCTGTTTCTATTCCTTCATGCTATTTAAACTGTTAGTAAGTACATCTATGATAATGAGACAGGTCCTTTTATCTCTATAATAACCTAGTTGAATTCTGTTTTATATTAAATCACTATATTGTTTCTTTTTACACTGTCATTCTTTCATACATTTATTTAACCTGTCATTGATTACATATCTAAAATTTCAAGCAAACTATTTTGAGGGTTTTGTTTTTTTTTTTAACCCACGCTGTCAATGTCTACTTTTATTATAGCACTTAAACTGCTGACAACACTTAGTGTAACTGTGGTCTAAAGTAAGTCTACCATCTTTGTTCTTTGTCTCATTCTGCTTTTTCTCTTTAGTTTTCTCTCCATTGCCCTCTTCTGAATTATTTGAACTTTTTAGTCTTTTAAAAAATAGCTGCTATTTTTATGATCCTGTTTCTTTGCAGTTTTAAAAGTATTTGTTTAGGAATTAAAGATGCCTCCCTCCCCTTTCACAGTTTACAGAGTCAATATGACTTCAGATAAAACATAGAAGCCTTGCAGTGAAATAGGTAAATGCGCACATTCTCTCTGACCTTCATGTCCTAAGTGACCATACGCATCTCACTGATAGAAAGTTAAATACGGAGTAGCCAGTGTTATAAGTTTTAATTGATAATAAACATAGCTACCTAAAAGCTTAAGAAAAAGCTCAGTCTTTTAAGTAAGCAATTATCATTTCTGTTCCTTTTATTTCATTCTTGAAGACTCATTTTGTCTCTGGTATTTCCTTTCTACCAACAGAATTTAAGCATTTCTGATAAAGCAGAATTTATGGTATATATTCTTTTTTTCTTTACCTGTGTATATTTTTATGTCACCTTTCAAAAAGTACAGCGTTTTTGCATGAAAGATATGTTTTTTTTTTTTTTTCGTAGTTTAAAGACTCCCATTGCTTTTTGACCTCCAGGGCAATTTTTGAGAAACCTGTGGTCCATATTCATTATGTTGTTATTGCTTTCTAATGCTTTTCTTTACCTGTGTTTGATTGCTTTGGTTATGGTAAGTCTAGATGTAGTTTCCTTTGATGTTTCCATTGCTTGATGTTTGCTGAATTTGACAGAATTTCCCAAATCTGTCTGTTGATTCCCTTTAACATATTTTTTATGGTCTCAGTTCCTATTTCTTTCTTTCTTTCTTTTTTAAGATTTATTTGTTTACTCATACAGAACTGGGGTACAGGCCAGAGATGCGGAAGGTGAGAGAATTCACCAGGGACAGAGTGGGGAGCAGAACAGGCTGACTGATGAAGTACACTGCTGAGGGGAGCAGCGGGCGGGTCAGGAGAGGTCTGCAATGCCATGTGGTCACCTCCTGGGCAGGCAGGGTTGGAATTCATGTGGAAGTGGCTTTAGCTTCTTAATGCTGTGCTTTAACCCGCTGCGCCACCAGGGAGGGCCCCTCAGTTCCTATTTCTTTAAATAATCTTCCAGCCCCAATGTTTTCCTCCTTTCTGTCTGGCACACCACTGACAAACCTGATGTTTTGATGTGTGTCCAACAGATATCTAAAGCTCTGTTCATATTTTTCAATTGTTTTCTGTCCATTTCATTGGAAATTTTGTATTTATCTTCAAGTTTTTTTGACTATATTTTGTCATCTCCTACTTTGTCCTTGATCCTATTCAATGAATTTTTAAATTTTCTCAGATTGCTTTATTTTAGTTTCTACATTTTGTATTTGTTTCTATTTTAATGTTTGTTTCTGAGAATTGCTATCTTCTGATCTTTTGAATTTGCGTATACTTATATGTCCCCAAATCTAACTCTGTTTACAGCTTTTTTTTTTTAAGATTTATTTATTTATTCATACAGAACTGGGGAACTGGGGTACGGGCCAGAGATGTGGAGGATGGGAGGATTCATCAGAGACAGAGCGAGGAGCAGAACTGGCAGTCGACAAAGTACACTGCTGAGGGGAGCAGCTGGTGGGTCAGGAGAGGTCTGCCTCGCCATGTGGATCTCCTCCGGGGCAGGCGGGAATTGAACTCATGTGGAAGTGGTTTAAGCTTGTTAGTGCTGTGCTTTAAGCCGCTGCGCCACAAGGGAGGTCCTGCTTACAGTTTTTTTGTCGACAGTTCCAACTCCTTAAGTCATCTGGATTTAGGCATCATTTCATTATGTTGCCTGAGAGTAGTCACATTCTTCTGAATGTGTGTGAAATGATTGAATCCCGGGCCTTTGAATGCGGCGTTGCATGGACGCTGGTGTCTACTATACTTACTTGGAAAATGTATTGATGGTTTCAATACCTTATTATCTGTAAGCAATCCGTTCACTTTGATTCAGAATGTAAATTCTCTCTTCGTTTTTGTATGGTTGTGGAAGTTCAATCCTCGAAGTCTTTGCTATTCTCATTTGCCTTCGTGTTACACGTGCACAAGCAATCTTTCAGCTTGAGACTTTGATAGTGAAGACATAGGATTATTGAATCCCATTCTCTCATTCTGTCTCCTGGAGGATTCTCCCTTTTTACTCTATTTGCTAGCCTCCCTTTGCCTGATGCCAGAGAAAGAGAAGCAAATTCGAGGGAGGGAAGGTTCCACGCACTTGGTGCTCTAAACCTCAGAATCCTCCATGCACTTATTTTGTTTAATCTGATTAAGTGATTTTTTTGTAGTTTGTCTAGAGTTTTGCTGGTAAGAAGCAGGAGGGACAGGCTATAGTGACCTGATCCTTCACACAAGAACCAGAAATTTCATATGTGTAATATTTGAAATCAATATTCAAATGTCATTGCTATTTTAATGTTCACATCTTTACATGTCACAAAAGATGTGTTACAATATATTACATATTTGGCTTTAACTGTAACCAAGTGAATTCAAAGCATACCACATTATCCCAATAAGTATTTTTGAAAAAAAAAAATAATCTTCCTTCCCATTGATCCGAAATATTTTTTTATAGTGTCTTGTAAATTTTATTTTTTTGATCTAGGAATGGCTGAGGTGCAGAATTTATAGCAGGTGGTGTGAGTTACCCTTTAAATTGCTCACTGGGTTTTTTGAAGTCACCTGAAATCCCGTTTGTAGCAATAAAGAGAAAGGATGGATCCTGCCGATACCTTTATTAATTTCTGGTAGATGCTTAGCGATTCAGAAGTGAGATCTTTTTGTCTAAGATATACAAGATAAACTTTGTCGTCAGAATTTGTTGTACAGTAAACTCTAAATCTGTGCTAGCTGGTGTAGATTATGTTCTACGATCTGAATTTTACGATCAACATTCCCCTCCTCTGCACTTTCGTTTTCCACTCTTTCGTTTCCTGGCTTCTTTTGTTTTCAAGCTACTTCAAAAGCAAGCAACAAAAAAAATCTTTGCAGATTTTGTAATAATGGTTATAGCAGAGAGTAGGTTGGTCCTACGTAGAAAACTTTTACCAGACATTGTTTTCAAGCAGAATTATTACTTTTTTTCCAATGAGTTTTAAGCATATTAAACTAAATTTATTAGAAATGAAAATCTACAGATGCTAATATTTGATAACTTTTACAATTCAGGGTAAGATATATAATTTTCCTAACTGGCATATTTTTGAAGCCAAAATTTAGTTACTGAAGTCATGTATAATATGTTACATACACTGAAAAAGGACTTGTTGATATGTCTGTAAGTTCAGCTTAATGATTAATGGCTTAAACACCAGGATAACAAGAAGAGTTTTAAAAAGTTTATTACTTCATGCCGGTAATTTTTTCAGAAGTTAAACTTTTTTGCTAATATGCAACTTTACTTTTGCCATATTTTGAAAGAGAGGAGAATGAGCCCAGTGCAAAAAGGTCAAGCAGCAATTAAAATAAGGGCATTTACTCTAAAGAAGTTTAAGGGGAAAGCTACACTCTTTTTAATTAATGGCAGTTATTGCAGATCAATGACCTATTGTCTGTGGACATGGGGTCACGGCAGATACTTGGTGAGCCATGGTGCAAGAAAGCAGAGGTGATGCCAGTGGTACTATTAATGTCACTATAATTAGATATTAGCCAGTCAGTTCTTTGTCCTTAAGCTCATTTATAACAGGAAAGGTACAGAGTGGAGCCTCTGCATTAAAAAATGACTATGAGGAGAATTTTCAAGTGTTTTCTGCATTTCCCATAATATGAAATTAGAAATTCAGGGATTAAAATGATGTTTATGTTGGAAATTTTGAAGACAGTATTGATGTTAATAAAAACAAATAGCTCACTACCAAACATATTTCAGCTAGTATTTTTTAATTTAGGAAAAGGGAATAGAAGAATAGAAGGAAAGCATGCCAAAAAATAGTAAAATCATAATTTGTTTCTTTATCTTTAATGAAGGATAATTAGATTCTGAAACTACTTGTAACACATCTTAATTCCTATTTTTTCAAGAGTCAAGGAAGTAATTCTCTTCTTTCTAATGGTGCCCCCCCTTTTTTTCCATTGGCTGCTAAAATGCTTCTGGGTTCCTCATAAACTTTCTGGGGTCACCCAGCAGATTCATTATGACATAGTCATAATTAATTATGATCTGCTTGTTTTATTTGCTCTTCCAAATAATGTTAACAAGCAATACCTGCAAATTTCCCCAGTTTTATCCAAATAAAATAACGTTTTAGTAATGATTTTTAAAAAGTGATTATAAAAATAATCATTTAAACTTGTCTACTAAGCATTTAACACTAGAGAGCACAATACTAAGAAATTAATATAATATTTTTATTTTAAATGTATATGTGTATACAAGTTATGAATAAGACTTGAATAAGACTTTCCAAGTTGTTGCACTGTCATGTTTTGTTATTATAACATTGAAGTAGTTTAATCAGCTCAACGTTATTTCATTTTTTAAGATTTATTTTTATTTATTTATGCATACAAGTACTGTGGTATAGGCCTGAGGGCAGGAGAGGGTGGATGAGAGACTTCACCAGTGTCAGAGTGGGAAGCAGAACAATCAGCTCTCCTGAACACACTGCTGAGGGGAGCAGTTGGTGAGACCGGAGAGGTCTGCTGCGCCGTGTGGATCAGTTCCCTGGCCGGAGATCACACTCATGTTGGAGTGGGTAGCCATATCTTGATAGTGCTAAGACTTTAATCCGTGTGCCTCCAGGGAAGTCCAACATTATTTCATTTTTCAGGAACTGTAGCAGTTCTGATTCTGGCTAATCATTGTGATAAATTATACTGAGCATCATTTCATGTTTGTATTTGATATTCAAAATCTTTTGTGAAGCATCATTTGTTCAGTTTTTAAAATGGGTTGTTTTGTTATTACTGATTTTGAGTCCTAATATTCTGTCCACTCTTTTACTCAGTTACTGAGAAAGGGCAATGCTAAATAATAATAAGCGTGTTTAAGTCTTCAAATGTAATTATGGATTTCTCTCTTCTTCCCTTAAGTTCAATCTAATTTCGTTTCATGTACTTTGAGGTTTCCATTTTTAGATGAAGACACTTTTGGAACAGTTATATGCTAGTGATAATGACATTTAATCATTTTTAATCCTGGTGATTTTCCTTGCTCTAAAATTATTTGGTAATAATGTAGCAATTTCTTTTGGTTAGTATTTATGTAAGGAAATTATCTCTTTGCTTTTAATCTACTGTTACACTTAACCAGAGGTGGAAAGCAGTTATTACTCATAAACTATTATAATAGAAGCTGAGAAACTTCTGATCTGGTCTCAACTCCAAATGCAGCATGAATAAGAGGAGATTTATGACTAAGTAGGAGTCTTGGAGTTAGTGGATAGAAAATTGCTAAGAAGCATCAGACATAAAAGGAGTTTCTGGGCCCTCCCTGGTGGCGCAGCGGGTTAAAGCACAGCACTGAGAATCTAAAGCCGCTTCCACATGAGTTCGATTCCCGCCTGCCCCGGAGGTGACCACATGGTGTGGCAGACCTCTCCTGACCCACCCGCTGCTCCCCTCAGCAGTGTACTTCATCCATCTGCCTGTTCTTCTCCCCACTCTGTCTCTGGTGAAGCCTCTCACTGCCCCTGCTCCTCTGGCCTGTACCCCAGTTCTGTATAAACAAATAAATAAATCTTAAAAAAAAAAAAACTTAAAAAAATAAAAAATTTTAATTGAGGGGTCTCCCTGGTGGCTTAGGGGTTAAAGACACAGAGCTATTAAGCAATAGCCAGCCACTGAAACCTAAGTTAGAACCCCAGCCAGGGAAATAACCCACATTGCACACCCACTGCTCCTCTCAGCAGTGTATTTCAGTAGATCCACCTATTCTTCTCCCCATTCTATCTGTGGTGAATTCTCTCATTCCCCCAAACTCTTGGTCTACACCCCTATTCTCGTACACATAAATAACCAATCTTTAGAATAATAAATAAATAAATTTTTAATTCAGTCTGACAATCTATGTACTTTATTGCCTTGTTTAGACCATTTATAATTAATGTAATTGTCATGTTTATTTTCATGCCTATTATTTTAGCACTTGTGTTCCATATTTTGTTCCTCTGTTTCCCCTTTACTCCCTCCTTTTAGGCTATTTGAATAATTTGTAGTAATACCTTTAATTTATCTACTGGGATTTTTACTATATTTCTTTGTAAATTTTTGATGGTTGCTCTAGGGATTATAATATGCATAATTAATTTATCACAGTACTTAGAATTAATATTTTAGCACTTTATGTAGAACATGGAAATCTTAACGCTTTATAATGTTCTTTATCTCCTCCTTTTATATTGTAGTTGTCATATGTATTGCATACACATTGAAAATCTTCCCAGACAATATAATCCTTGCTTTGAGCCATCATACATATTTTAAAGAATATAATGGGAGGAATAAAGTCAATCACATTTCTCAAGATAGTTTCCATTTTATTTTCTCTTCCTCTTTACCTGAATTTCCAATTTCCTCTATAATATAGTTTCTCTTTTTCTGGAGAAATTTCTTAACACTTTAAAATAAAAGTTACATGTTTCTAGAAATTTATACATCTTCCTGATTATCAAAATATTGTCATAAATAATTTATATTCAACTCATGATGAATTTTATTTCTATGCTCTCAGTTATAATGTCTCCTCTTTTATTTCTGATCATCTTCATTTGATCTATTTTAGTTAAAAGTTTATCTGTTCCATTTATCTTTTTGAAAACAAGCTCTGCATTTTATGAATCTTTTCTATGTCGTTCTAGATTTTCTTTCATTTCTGCTGTGAATTTTGATAATCTCTCCTGCTAACTTTGGGCTTGGTTTGTCCTTTTTCTAGTTTCTTGAGGTGTCAACATAGGTTGTTTTTATTTGAGATCTTTACATTTTCTTAATATCTGCATTTATCTCTTAACTTCCCTGTTAGAACTACTTTTGTATCACTCCATTGATTTTTGGAGTACGATATTGTCCTTTTCATACCTTGAGAATTGTGTTTCACTTTGTATTTTATTGACCCATTGCTTGTTCTTCTTAAGGATTTATATATCTTTGTTAAACTTATTTTGTTCATGTAGTGCTTCCCTGGCTTTATTAAATTGTATTCTGACTCACTGAGTTTCCTTAAGACAGTTCTTTTAAATACTTTATTTGAAACATCACGGATCTCCATGCTCTGGAGCATGGAGTTGGTTATAAAAAAAAAATTATTGTGATTTCTTGGTGATAATGTGTTATCTTACTATTCATGTTTGTTGAAATTTTGTGCTATTGTGTTTGCATTTGAAATAATAATCATTTCCCCCAGTTTTTGCAAACCACTCCAATCTATCTAAAATCATCTCTCTCTCTCTCTCTCTCTCTCTCTCTCTCTCTCTCTCTCTCTCTCTCTCTATATATATATATATATATATATATATATATATATTCATATGTTCACAGAACACTGCATGGTTCATGGCTGGGAATGAATTCTATCTTCCTATTACCGGATAGATGACCGAATGAGATGCCTCCTAGATGCTATGATATATGGCCTGGTTATTATAACTCCCTTAAAGACTCTCTTGGCCACAGATGCTGAATTATTGTTGTTAGAGGCAGAAGATAAAATGAGGGATGTGTTCGCCCTCCCTGGTGGCGCAGCGGGTTAAAGCACAGCACTGAGAATCTAAAGCCGCTTCCGCATGAGTTCGATCCCCGCCTGCCCCGGAGGTGACCACATGGCGCTGCAGACCTCTCCTGACCCGCCCGCTGCTCCCCTCAGCAGTGTACTTCGTCCATCTGCCTGTTCTGCTCCCCATTCTGTCTCTGGTGAAGCCTCTCACTGCCCCTGAGCCTCTGGCCTGTACCCCAGTTCTGTATACACAAATAAATAAATCTTTAAAAAAAATAAAAAAATAAATATAAAAAAAAATGAGGGATGTGTTATGTTGCCATGATGCAGACATAAGTCTTGTTTCCTTTCCTTGACAGGAAGTATCTAAAGATTCCATGTGTCTTCAAATGCTAGAAATCAATAAGTCTTTTCACACAACTTATAATCGTTCCCAAGCAAAATTTTGTTAAATTATTTTTAAAATAACAGTAATTTCCATTTATTATCACTTTATTTATTTTTAATTTTTGCATAGAAGATCTGGGGTACAGGCCAGAGTTACACAAGGTGAGAGGATTCACCAGAGACAGAGTGGGGAGCAGACCAAGCAGATCTACTGAAACACACTTCTAAGGGGAACAGAAGGTAAGCAGGAGAGGTCTGCTTCACCATGTGGGTCAGCCCCCTGCCTGTGTATCACATTCAGGTAGTAAGGATGCTGCTGTGGAGACTTAAGCCCCAGGTCACAGGGAGGCTCCCTTTTATTAATACTTTCGTAAAAATAATATTATTTATAATAATACACTTGGAAGAGTCATGTATGTTACCAATGATTATATTTTACCTTTCAGTGTCTCTCAGTATCAACTTGCTTTGACCCTCCTATTATCATCTTGACAAACCAATTTCCCTGTCATCTTTCTTCCATTTAACTTTGTTCAATTACTTGAAAATGTCTTTGATTTGTTGCAGTTAAGTTCAAACTCATTTATATCTTTTGTAATAAATTGGGGACTCCTCAGGTTACAGACTCATTTGTTAATTTTTGTATTTATCATAATCTTTTATAGTTATTGCTAAATAGTGCTGGCTGATTGTTTTTGATGATTTTGATATTTTAGTTAGTTTTAGATAAGGAAACCATAAATGTATGCAGATCATTTTACAAGACTTCAGTCAATATGAATGAAGATGTCAACTATTAGGAGTGAATAGAAATCTATAACATAATTAGATTTGGGAAAACTTTGCAACCAAATGTAAATGGTAATGAGTGGACACGTGAAATATATTTGATGCTTTTATATCAACAAAATCAAAAGAACCATCTAGGACATTGTTTCCCTGAGAAAAAGGCTATCAAGAGCTTAGTAATTGTGGGAGTAGGTAGGAAAAACACATTTAGGTAACTATTCCTTATACAATTATGTTTTGCTAGAATATTTCAGGTTTGAAGGAGCAAAAGTAAACAGGTTAGTTTAAATGGTAGGAGTTTATTCTAAAGAGGTGAAGCTACTTAAAAAAAATAGGACCTGGAATTGTGTGTACATACTATCACCTCAGTAGCCATTTTCTTTTTCTCTTTTTTTTTCTATCAGGAGGTCTATGCTTTTCCTTTTTTTTTTAACTTTTTTTTTTTAAATTTTATAACAGTTTATTTTTACATCATTTTGTACATTTTTTTTTTTCCATCTCAGTTGTAATCCCCACGGGTTTCCCATTACCAAGTCACCCGTGTGCCATCACCATAGTCCCGTGCATTTCCCTCCCTCTCCACCCCCACCCCCCCGTTTTTGATCCCGTTCCCCACTCCACCCCCGCAAAATGTCTCTGGTATATGGTTGTTCATTATTTTTGTTATTTTCTCGCCTGGTCCATTATACTCCTGCTATGAGTGAAACCATCCGGTATTTTTTTTTCTCTTTCTGTCTTATCTCACTAAGCATGATCTTGCTTTTCCTTTTAATGCTGCTCTAATTTTATCATAACTCAACTCTTCTCACTTTCTGTTTTTACTCAGCTTGCCACTACCGAGTCATACCTTCTTTTTCTTGTTCATTACCTTAATTTCTTTTAAGATGTATTAATCTATGCATCTAAAACTGGGGTGCAGGCCAGAGGTGCAGGGGCAGTGAGAGGATTCACCAAAGACAGAGTGAGGAGCAAAACAGCCAGACTGAGGAAATACACTGCTGAGGGGAGCAGCAGGTGAAAAATGTGGGTTACCTCCTGGCTGGGAATTGAACTCTTACTGAAGCAGCTGTGGCTAGCTTCAGTAGCTCTGTGCTTCAACCTGTTATGCCACCAGGGAGGGAGGGAGGGCCTCAAGTTTCTCCTTAATTCCATGACATGTGTGTACTCATAATTTTTGCTATTGTTTCTACACTCAGAAGCCACTTCTGACCACTTCCAGCAGTGGGTCATTTGGCCTGTGTCTGGGCCCAAGTACAGACTCATTCTTTCAACACAACTCAGCCTGGTTTTATTGCATAAGCCCAAGCCATTTTCTACTGAATTTTATAAAAATTCTGTTTTTCATGAATAAATATTTTTCAGAAATTCCTTTAATTAAATGGGAGGATACACTTTTTAAATACCTAATTTTGTACTTTAACTTATCTAATGGTATAAGATGGTTTGAAAGAGGAAAAAAATATCCTCTGCTTTAACATATATGAACATGAGAATTCCTGAGACACAGGAAGGAGAAAAAATGAATTACAATTGAATCAACTTACAAGCTACCTGCTCAGGGAGTGAGAGAGAAGGACTAATTATGTGTAATGAAGGAAAAAGGGATGATTATGAAAGTGGTGATATTTGAATTTCTAACAGTGAATAAACAGGACGTTAGAAGGACATTAGGGATACAGCAACATCTGTTCCCTTAGAGTCAATGCCATTCTCTGTGTTATTGTTTCTACTGATAGAAATCGTTGTTCTTTATGGGACCAATTATCCTTTCACATGATGTCAAAAATTGAACTATTATGATACTCTATATCTGGGGAAATGACATGTAAATGTTACAATCTGATATTTCACCTTTAAAGTTTATTTCTCCTGAGTTTTCTAAAGGGGCTATAGTGTATTTTTGTGACACAAATATATAATATCTCTAGATGTGTCAGTTAAGAGTATCATTTTAGCATCCTCACAAATAGCTGATAATTTAATCTGCTTGGACATTTCTGAGTTTTATGCCCATGAATTTTAAGAAAATAATTATATCTCACAGATGTTTCTACTAGGACATGTGAATTTATGACTTTTTAGAAGAAGATTCCATGTTTAAAACTATTCTGAAATTCTAGCTAAGCCAAATTTATAAATATTTTACTTTTGGAATCTACAATTTTCAGGTTTTCTTTTTACAAAATTGAAGATTTGTTATTCATTTATCTTGCTAACACTTGTTGTAACATAAAAAAATATTATCTGAGACTTCTTTATGTCGTGATTTTATATAATAATTAGATATTAAAATTTTCAGGTCAAACTTAGATGAAGAGTTGTGTGTGAAAGCCTAAGTCTGAAGAATTTTTCCAAACACCATAGAACTTTTAAAAAGCATCTTATGATGATATAATGAGAATTCAGGAGGGGATTTCAAAACAAAACAAAAGGCATAGGACCTTTTAAAAATAGTCACAGGAGATACAGTGAATACCAGGAGCATCCAGTTTTATCCCTTTCTGAGGCAAGTTTGTCCAGCAACCCAGCTGTTCTCCAACTAGCATAAAAATGTGGACTGGATTCTAAGGTGATAGAAGGTCTATTAGAAACATTTGTTGAAGTCTTCACATATGTCATTTTTTTTAAGGTTGATTTATTTATGCATACAAAACCTGGGATCTAGGCCAGAGGTGTGGTGGTTTGGGGGATTGGCTGGGGGTGTGTGTAAGAATATTAGTGAGAGGATTTACCAGAGACAGAGTGGGGAGCAGAACAGGCAGATATAATGCCCACTGCTGAGGGGAGCAGCAAGTGAGACAGGAGAGTTCTGTTGTGCCATGTGGGTCACTCCCTGGCCAGGGAATAGAACTTATGCTACAGTGGCTGCTGATAGCTTCATAGTGCTGAGACTTAACCCATGGGCCACCAGGGAGGCCCCCACCATATGTGATTTTACTCTGTAAGGAAACACATCTTTTATATCTTCTGGGGTCTCAGATTTCCATCTGGGTACTGCATGTTTAACTCTGCTAGAATTTTATTGTCTGAAAGAACATTTTTACTATTTTAACATCGTGGGAACATCTCTATTACTTTTTATCTCCTCAAATATTGTATATTTCTTCTGCATTACTAAAGATAATACTAGCTGACATAATATTTGACCTGCAGATGCTCATTAATTTAGACTAATAAAATATATTTCATAATTATGCAATTCCCAAATGAGTATTCCTGGTGGCAGGAAACTTGCTACAAGCAGTGCTTCTCGAATCCAAGATTCCCTCATCTGGAAGTACCAGTGTTCATTGGGTGACTCCTTTGTGTAAGCTTTTGTAGCAAACCAGTGAGGCAGAATGGACACAGAGAATCACTGGTGAGGAATTTTTAAGCTATTAGTTCTGGAAGAACATTTTATTTGCCAGGACTCAGTGGTAGGGTCTCAATAACCAACTGTGTCCTCAGCAAAAAGGAAATAGAATTTGGAGACTGGTATTCCTGTCCCCTCCACAGTGTGATTCAGGGATCTTTCCTGTGCTGGTGGCCTCAAAATGTTTGCTCATGAACTGTCTAAAATAATTAAATTTCCATCTGATGTGTGTGTGTTTTTTCCACTTTGTTAGTTTTGTGGAACTTGGCACACTTTTTATGTGAATGTAAACTTCCTATTCCTATCATGCTGTTTAGATCACGGCTTCTTTTCTTTTTGTAGGGAGTTTGTAGGAAAATTAATGCGTTCATCTGATATGAATCACCCCTTCTCACATATTGTGACGATGACTGTGCAGTGTGTAATCCATCCCTTCTTCCCCTCTTTCTGGACAAAGATATATCCATTGTAACAATGATGAATTGCTAAATGAATTTCCATGAGGTATGGTATTCCAATCAATCTTCGTTTGTTTTTAATAAATGCTGGTGTTTGGTTTCCCATTTTTCTACATGTTTCCTTCATGACTGTGTATTTCCAAAATTCATGTACCTCTATTTTCATTGTTGAAAGATTTGTACCCATTCAGGTAAGATATACTTTCAAGGCTTGCTTTTCCTTTCTTGAGTGTAATAATATTTCAGATTAGTTCAACTTACATTCAATTGTTTTCAATATCCAGAGCCCCAGAGAATTCCAAAATAATCCTAGAAACAATATATTATTCCAAAATCTAAAACGATTTTCATTTATTTTCTCTGAGCAGTTGTTGAAAAAACTTAAAAGGAGTGGATAGTATTTTGAGATGATTGCATTAGAACTTCCCCAACTTTCTGAAGTTGCAGATGTTGTGAAGAATGTGTACATTCTTATTCAGTGCACCTGGAATTGTCAGCATGAAAAATAAGATTTTCAATGGAATTCTGACAATTTAGAGAACGATGCCACATGAGAAAGGTCAGGAGGACTTAGATTTCATTTCTAGGGAATTTAATTTTGTCTTTGCTAGGGAGTTAAATATAGAATTAATTATGGAGTTGTTTTTCTTGAATTAAGATTTTGACATCGTCAACTGATAATTAATGATCGGTCTTGTTTTCTTCCCTGAGCCATTAGCTTGACTATGCTGGCATGTTGCTAAACATCCACTCACTTCTGTCTTGCATTGTTTAAGGGACACAGAACCTTTTCTATTAGAAGGAAAATGTATTACATATGTTATATTTGTGTACCTATAAGCTTTAGGTCTTAAAATTTCTCCTTATATTAGCAATAGCCTTTAGTTATCGTGGTGGTTTCACACTGGAACATTTTTCCTCTTTTTTTTAACTGCAGTGATGCTGGTTTACACTGTTGTTTGTGTTTTGGGGGGTCAAGGATCCTCCCTGCCGGCTTTATTACCATAGTACAGCCGCCACCAATGCATCCCTAGTCCACTACCTAAACCCTGGTACTCTCTCCCCACTTTCTTCTCACCGCTGCCCAGCCCTCTCACACTGGATTCCCCAGCTTTATAGTCAGGCTTCAAGAGAAACCAAACAAAGGGCAGGTTACCCATCAGTTCTGAACTCCCAGTCTTTCAGTCTTGCACACGTGCGAGATGTCCGAGCCCCAGAGCGAAAAATACAATGGAACCTCACTGTAATGCTGGAATCTGTTTGTTGCAAGAATGGTGGGAGTGAAGTATGACCTAGGAGACACGCGGCTGTGAGTACAAAGATGCTCAGTAGATGCAATCTGTTCCCAAAAGGAAGCGTTGGCGTCCAACTTCTCCATGACAGCTGCGTCACCGGGCGTACTCCCAGGGACTGTAACACCATGGTAATGGGCTCCCCAATCTCAGAGCTGCCCGGTCTTTTAGAGGATGTTTTTATCTTCTGATCACGGCCTTTGAAAGGGCAACTGAGTTCAAACACCCTTGGATCTTTTCACCTTTTTCACTTTCAATCTCTGAGGATTCATTCCCTATCTGGACCCAGTTTCTTCTACATTCTTTACAAACCAAAGATCTCATGGCCTTGGGTCTGGACCATGTCAGCGCCCATCTTACAGAGACTCTTTCTGGTGAAAGACTGGAAAATCCTTTGGGTTTTGTATAGCAGTAAGACCAAATTCTAAGATAATAGGTTGGTATTTTTGCAGATTTCTTGGGATTAGTTGTTTACTTGGACTAGCACATTTTAATATTTTTTCAACCCTTGGAGATACTTCCTTTTTAATATCTGGAATTCACGCTATAAGTACATTTGTGATTACTCATTTGGCAAGAATTTGATTCTACCACACCAAGCAAGAACCAAATAAAACTATTGGCAAAGAATTTCCTCTTTAGGCCATTTTAAGGTTTGGAAAACAGGTCAAACTTTATATGAGATGATCTTTTTAAGCCATAGCTAGGATGAACATTGGGATGTGTTATTTCTAGATGTAACATAAAAATGCAAGTATGACTGAATTCGTTTCTACTTTTTTATGTTTTTGTGGATTTATTTAGTCAGGAGAACATCTTCTAGCGCTCCCTTCATTATCATTAGGGTGAATATACCATCTGAGCTGTCAGGGATTATCCTGACTTAAAATATTCCCAGTGTAGCAATTAATAGTATTTCCTTTCACACTTAATAGATGTCCTCATTAGCACAGTAAATTATTTAGTCAAGGAAATCATTGTCCTTTGTGAATCCACACCTGTTAGAATTTTAAGGGGTATATGATGTGATGTATGTGTGTGTGTGTAAAACCCAATTTGTTTATAAAACCATGTTTGAATATGTCTTTGAGAATTTTTCTGTGTTCCATTTGAGCTATGTTCTTCCACTTGCCAGGAATTTGTCTGGCTCCCTAAAAGTCTTTATCAAGCCGGGAGTCCAGATGGTCATTTCCTTGGCTGCCCAGTGACAGGGGAGTCAAAGCTTGTTTCTGCATGACTACAATCTGTCAAAACTTAACTAGGACAGGAAGCTTTCCCAAAAGATCGTATGAACAGAATGTTACAGATTCTTAAACTCTCCAGAGATTATTCATGAACTCAGACAGCATTCTGTTCTATTTAAATTGAATATTCCCTATAATATCCTTGTTTTACTTATGTATGGGTCATATCTGACAATAGGCTGCAAAAAAACTAATAAATGATCAATTTCAGTCTGGCCTAATGTATTTATCTCAAAAATAAAAATATGCTGATTTGAACCTAATCATGAAATTGGTTACTAGTTTGCGGTTGTAACTGAAAGGGCCTTAGATATTAATCAAGGTTTACTACCTGATATTTTTCAATTATAAAATTTATATATCTTGAATAGAAAGAGACTAAATAGGAAACTTGGTAAACATGATCAGATGGGGTTTAGAGTAAAAAAAAAAAAAGTGGACTTACATTGTTTGCTTTGATAAGACCATCATTTCTTTTAATTAGTAAGAAAATAATTGTAAATAACCAACACATTGAAATTTTGAAGGAGCGTAAGACAAGACATGTTTGGGGGTCCCTAAGTTAATGTGTGTTGTATTCTAGCCAGTACTAAAAGTACACAGGAAAATTTGGGATCTACTTGAAACAGGGACTTTTTACATGAATATATAACTCTTGAAGAGCAACTCAAATCCATGCTAATTTAACCTCAATTTGAATTGATCACTGTGTTCCGTTAGAAAGTTTGTATTGAACTAGCAACAATGTAAGAAAAAAAGTACTTTAAAAGTAATCTAAAAAAAAAAAAAAAATCCTTTGTGGACCCTCCCTGGTGGCACAGTGGGTTAAAGTACAGCACTAAGAAGCTAAAGCCTCTTCAGCATGAGTTCGATCCCCAGCCCCGGTGGTGACCCACATGGTGCAGCAGACCTCTCCTGATCCACCTGCTGCTCCCCTCAGCAGTGTACTTCCTTAGTTGGCCTGTCCTGCTCTCCACTCTGTCTCTGGTGAATCCTCTCACTGCCCCTATACCCCTGACCTGTACCCCAGCTCTGTATGCATTAAAAAAAAAAAAAAACTTTAAAAAAATCTCCTTTGCATTGAGAAGTGTCTCATTTTCATTCATGTTGACATTAGCAGCAAGCTGGAGCTCACAGTCATTAGTAAATGTTTAGCGTCATCAATTTATCTTCCAGTATGAAATCTATAGTACACTCACACAGGGGAATGTTTTCAAAAATTCTTTCTCTATCAAGTACAGCTTTCTGTTTATGGACCTGTTTGATATTAGTATATAAGTTATGTTGCAAATCCTCAGCTTAGAACTAGAGCTCAGCCTAGATTCAGGCATGTGTTTTAATTCATGCTTGTATTCAGAGAGAGATTTAATGAGCCCCGATAAAACATTTTTATCCTACAAGTCTCCTGAACAACTTCAGTGACTTGGAGACCTTCAACTTGAGAGAAATTCTAGCATTTAATTTTTAGGGTACTATTTATATTTTGGGATATCCGTTTCCACAGAAAGTATGTACTCTAGAAAGATGTATACATTTTCGAGAGACAACCTGGGGGGTAGAGTTTGGATTGAGAAAGAAAGAGAGTGTCTAGCCTCTGGTGCTGTCATTACCCTATGATATAATGTCATCCTGATTATGGGACGTCCTATCACTTCTGAGTAAGCTCTCTTGACACTCTTCTGGCTACAAAAATTTGTTGCCATGCTGTAGAGGTTTCTTGTGCCAAGCTTTATAGTAGTGCAAGGTGAAACTGGGGAGTACCTAAGAGCTAGAGAATAGAAAATGGATTTATGTCTTTGTTTAGGTAGGACACAAGCAATACTACTTGTATTCCATTGTTTTAAGATTTTAGGAAAATTACTCTTAACTTTCAGATCACTCTCTGTCTCTCTTTACCATACCCCCTTACATACCCCACAGGAGAGTTCATAAACTGCCTGACACAGCTACAGCAGTTATTGACCCCTCTCTATTATGTTTTTCCTAGGTTAAACTTCTAAACCTTCATTCTTCATTAAGATAATGACAATAACTTAACGATGTTCATTATGTGTCAACAAATCTCTGAGTCGCTTTGTACTGATTCATTGTATTCACACAATCCCTGTTGGGTGTGAGCTGGTAATTCTGTTTGTAAAGGTGAGGAAAGTTAGAGAAAGGAAGACTAAGTAATTTTTAAAAGTTTATTTATTTATGCGTACAAGAACTGGGGTACAGGCCAGAGGTGTTGGGGGTGAGAGGATTCACTTCACCACAGACAGAGGGCAGAGCAGAACAGGCAGAGTGACTGAAATTCACTGCTAAGGAGAGCAGGAGTGGAGAGGTTCGCCACACCATGTGGCTGTGGATTGATTGAACTTGAGTTGCAGTTTCTGCGTATAGCTTTTTAGTACTTCATTTTAACCCATTCTGCAGGGCCCGGAAGATTACATATTTGTCCAAGATAACATAGCTGATATGTGACATAGGAGAATCAGGATAGAATCAATCAAGAACCGTTCAACTCTGCTTTGGACTTCAGGCTTCACATAAGTTATATAAACATATAAAATATCTTTTAATCTCCCTGATCCAAAACGAAGATTTTAAAATAAAGTTTTGTATCAGATAACATTACCTCGCTTGAAATATCCACACTATCACTTATTACTACAACTGCTATCACCAATATAACATTTGGTTATATGTAGTCTCCACATACTTTTTTTATGTTGCAACTTTAACACTGTGTCTCAATCTGACATTCAAAATTCAATTAATTATCTGTACTCAAAATATTTGCTCAAATTTGTTGATGCCATTAAAATATTTTAAACACAAGTATTTATAAGTTATTGAAAGAATTTTATATAACTGCTTAAAAATCCCAAGAATGTGGTCGTTTGTTGCTCACATACTTTTGTAAACAACTGCTTCACATCCTTGTGCTGGCCTGTATCTGAAAGCATGTCATTTAGAATATTACATTTCTGGATCTTGTTTGTGTTTGAAAATGACTTTATATTACATTTACAATTTGATGGAAGTTTTGGCAGCATCTGGGATTCTCAATTAAAAATCAGGTCCTCCTGGGCCCTACTTGGTGGCGCAGCGGGTTAAAGCACAGCACTGAGAAGCTAAAGCCACTTCCGCATGAGTTCGATTCCCGCCTGCCCCAGAGGAGACCACATGACATGGGAGACCTCTCCTGACCCGCCCGCTGCTCCCCTCAGCAGTGTACTTCGTCCATCTGACTGTTCTGCTCCCCACTCTGTCTCTGGTGAAACCTCTTGCCACCCCTGAGCCTCTGGCCTGTACCCCAGCTCTGTATGAACAAATAAATAAATCTTTAAAAAAAAAAAAATCAGGTCCTGTTAAGACCCTGGAGGTAATTTTTTCCCCGTTGGTGATGACAAGTTTGATGGCAATTGACTGGCTTTCTCTCTTTTGAGCTTTCAGCTTTTCTCTCATTGAAAGTGCTCTACAATGTCTAGCTTACCAATAGCCCGGGGGTCCTTTGGGGGGCCTTCTATCTGAAGGCCTTTTTAGCCCTAGTAAGACTTTCCTTACCTTTTCAAATACTTCTTCATTTCTCCCTGATATCATCCAGTGTCAACACTGCTGACTTCTTCTCCAAATCATTCCATCCTTTTGTCTTTTGTGTTTCATGCAGAAGACTATTTTTCTCAATTTTATTCTCTCTGATCCAATTTTATTTTCAGTTTCTCCAATCATTTTTTCCTTCATTTTCCAAAAGGTCTGTGAATGTCTTCCATAAGTTAAAATTATATTGGCTTCTCTTTACTGTTACCACTCACCAAATCTGGCATGAACAGGGGTGTTGTCTCACTTGGGTTCACACACAGGGAGCCCCGTGGTCACTCGTGGTCAGGGCTCTGCCTTGCAGACATCCTGTCCCCTCACTCGCTGAGACCACAACAGCTATACCAGGGCCTGGGTGGGCTTCCGGAACAGGAATTTATTTCTCACAGTTCTGGAGTTGCTGACAGTGTGGATTGTCTACAAACCATGGAGAAGGCTTATTCCTGGCTTCCAGACATCAGTGTTCTCATTCTTTCATGGTGTGGTAGGGGGTAGAAAGTTCTCAGAAGACTTCTTAGAAAGGCACTAATCCCATAATGAGGAACTGGCTTCCTGTCCTCCTTTAAACCTGCTTCTTTCTTCAAGGCTCCATCTGCAGATACCATCATACTGAGGGTAATGGCTTCAACACAGTAATCTGGGGGTATTCAATTCAGTGCCTATCATGCCTCTTGGTTAAAGTTAGCTGTGTGTGTTGGAAACATGATGTTTCATTCAAAACAAAATGAACAAGAGAGAAGTGTCACATTTTAGCTGAGAAGCAGTGTGTCCGGTCTGAAGAAGAGGACAATAAGCATTGAAAGTCTGTTAGTGATCTGCAATACTAATGGTCAACTAAAACTGTTGTCAGAGAATCTTTAGATTTAATGTTTTTTTCTGAACTGTGGAAACACTGATAATGATTAGTTTCAATATTCCCTAATCTTTCATGAATCTTTTTATTCCTTTATGCACCAAGTAAAGCTACTTATTTAACTTGGACTTTCTCTTATGGTTGAATGTCTTCAGATGGCTGGAGAGACTATTTTACTCTTACCTTGTAATAATGAGAATGAAGAGTAAAAGTCTCTGACTTGATTTTCATCTTTTTTTTTTTTTTAAGGAAGATCTGTTTCCCTAATAAAACTCTAAATGGGCCTAAATAGAACTTCTGTTACTAGTGAGTGTATCATGGGTCAGGTTTCAGGTGCAGGTAAAGAGGTGGGAAGTTGCCATAGGCAGAAAGCCCCCCCCCCCGAAATGCCAGAATGGGAAAGGCTGCAGTTGGCATAGCTAGGGGTACGCATTTCTCCAGACAATTTTATAACAAAGAGTGATCCATTTTTGTTAAAAGTGCCTTTTTTCATGTCTGATTGGTAGATAAAAGTGACTGATTGGTAGATAAAACAGCCACATTGCACTGTTAGTCATTGAAGATGGCACGCTCTACCATTGTTTTTGTGTTTGTGGTGTTTACGTGTTTGTCTACTGTATTGGCTGAAAGTCCGGGGTAGTTTGAGTCTTCAATTTGGCTCCATGATAGCTCTTTGTCCCACGGGTCAAGGACTATAGGTGACATTTTTATCAACTGCCAAGTGGTTCATCTAGTTATACATTTGGATTTGGATGTCGAAAAATATTCACCAGCAGCGATGTTGGTGCTAGTCTATCCGCAGTTAGCTGGAAGTAGGAGAACACTATGATTACTCCCAGCCCTCCTGTGTCCGCATCTTGAATATCGCTGCAACTCTCCCTGTGCCTAGCAATCATCAGAAATCCTTTGAGTTCCTCCCTTCCCAGCTTATGCTTCTGCATGAAAAAGACTATGTTCTTTAGAGAACAGACTAGAGAAATTGCTACAGAAAACACTTGACCTGGCGTCCCAGGTGCTTTCTTAGAGGAACTAAACCTTTGTTTCATCATGTTTTCAGGTCTAAAAACTGACTTAGGAAACTGGGGAACAGACCACAATGATTTCTGGGCGCCATGGGCTGGTTGGTGGGATCCTCAAATGAAGTCTTCAGAAGAGAGGGTGGTGGGTGGCCTGCTGGGCCTCAGTCATGGAATTTCTGCTAAATTGCTGTGAGAGATGGGGGTTTCTTTCTTTAGGGGTGCCTTGTACTGCTGGAGAGGCTGGGCATGTCCTCACCACTCTCCTTTTGCCCCAAGAGAGGGGGATGGAGAGAGGGCCAGTCTCTGCCTCTAAGCTATGCTGCTAAGCACTAGGTAGCATGGACAGAGTTCTTCTTCCCATGCCAGTGTTCAGGGGCATTTGTGTGGAGTGCAGGGACCTCTCCAGCAACACAGGCTTCCACAATTCCTCCCAAGGAATTCTGCCTGAGGTATCCTGAGGTATCTGCCTGAGGTATCCTGCTTGCCTCCCAGAATGCAGCTGAATGGGGCTGAAACCAGCCCAGGGCTCCTGTCTGTCCCACAGCACCACCGAGACCAGCTGTAGCAGCCCAGTGCATGGAGGGTCGAGACGTCACCCAGTCCCTCAGTGTAAAGTGCTGGGTTCCTCCATGCCTACCTCACCTGCCGAGGCACTGCTTTGTGGCTGGAGGCTGCATTTCAGATGTCACGGGGAACAACAAGGAGTGACGTGTTAGACTGGCAGTATGCTGAGGTTGCCCGGTGGCCGCTATTTTCTAATGAGAAACAGCCCACTTCTGCCAGACCAGTGGCATCACGGTCATCTGGAGTTCAAGATTTAAACAGCATCTAAGATATTCCCACCTCAGTATCCAGGGTCCCATCCTTCTCTACTGGGGGTGCGACTGTGGCTTGGGAGATTGCTGAAGCCAAGTCTGCTGTTGGGTAGAGAGACTGCAGATGGACTGTGTCAGTTCTGTGCTTATCTCGGGGCATGAGGAAGCACACTGTTGGCTATTGGCCAAATAAGGGAGTAGGTTCACTGATGATTTATGATCTGCAGTTTAAAGTTTGGGACTCTCAGGCTGCTTTGCTTATTGATGGCGTGGAACTGGCATAACTGGTCATGTAGCCAGACTTGACTAGGCAACTCTCAGTGGCTAGAGGACCCTGCTGGAAACTTTTTTTCTTTTTTCTCAATTGTAATCCCCATGGGTTTCCCATCACCGAGTCACCTGTGTGCCATCACCATAGTCCCGTGCACTTCCCTCCACCCCCGCCCCCGTTTTTGATCCCATTCCCCACTCCACCCTCACAAAATGTCTCTGCAAAATGTCTCTGGTATATGGTTGTTCACTATTCAAAGTTTCCCTGCTGGAAACATTTAGGAAGTTCTCCCCAACCAAATTGGCACAAAATCTTGCAGTTTCAGGTCGGAGACAAAGCATGTCCTCGGTGAATAAGAATTATCCTTATGCTTAGAAGTCTCTTGGACTCTGGTGTTTGCTTCTGTGTTCTTCCTGCAGACCTGTACCCTTTGCCTTCGTTGAAAGCCTTCCATGAAGATGCTCTGTGGGATCTGGTGGTTCCTTTCACGTATCTGCCCTTGCAAATACAGAAGTACTTAACCTCCTCTACTCTTCTGATTTTGTCTTGAATCCAGACTTCTTTTCTGTGTGCTCGTCACCTGCAGGAGATAGGGCTTCCTTTACGGCTGGCAAGGATGCCCGTTAGCTTTCAGATTTTCTCTTATAGGTGATTTGTCATCCCAGGCTTGCCATTATCTCTCTTCACTGAATTGATGGCGCTTAATCTCAGCCACCCAGATCTATAATCGATCCCCTCATCCTTCTCCAGTGCACAAATCCAGCGCCAGCCCCTATCTCCCTGCCATTATCCTAGTCACTCATTACGAATGGCTTAATCATTGCACTTTGCGTCAGTCATGGGCTAGCCATTCTCCAGCCACCATGGGTAACAGTGTTCTCTTTGCCAGATTTCTGTGGATTGATTCAAAGCAAAAAAAAAAAAAAATCTCATTTTAGAATCTGCTTCCTTGTGAGAAGCACAGCTGTGAGCCAATCAGAGCAGATACGTGCAGCAACTTGGGGGTGAATGCGTAAACTGAGAGGGAGACCACCATCGTATCACTGCTTTTTGCTAGTTTTTCTTACCTACCTGTGTAATAATATAATATATAATAATGTTTTTTTTACATCATTTTGTGCCTTTTTCCATCTCAGTTGTAAGCCCCATGGATTTCCCATCACCAAATCACATATGTGCCATCACCATAGTCTAGTGCACTTCCCTCCCCCCGTTTTTGATCCCGTTCCCCATTCCACCCCCATAAAATGTCTCTGCTATATAGTTGTTCATTATTATTATTATTTTCTCCCCTGGCCTGTTATACTCCTGTGTGCATTTAATAGTCAGTTTAATGTGCTATAAGGACAAATATATGACAAATATATGTCCGAGTCTATTTATATGGAAAGGGAAGCCAGTATCTATTTTTGTTATTTGTTTCATGATGATTAAGATAAACCACTATTCTATATTCAGTTAATTTTTCAGTGTATCCATGAATGGGGTTATTTCAGACAATGTATGTGGCTCGGTAGTCTCATCAAACACTCACATTCATTCAAAGAGTAATCAAAACGAGTCAACCCAAGAGCACAAATTGCTGAACCAATAACTCAAAATCCTCCTTCAAGAAAATGTAATCATTCTATCAAGTGTAAGTGAATGAAAATAGGACTTTTCAGTAGAAAATAGTTGTCATCTTCTCCTTTTTTATTTATTTATTTTAATGTAATGTAGCACTATCTCAATAGTTTTTTTTTAAAGCTTTATTTATTCATACAGAACTGGGGTACACGCCAGAGGTGCAGGGGGTTGGTGGTGAGAGGATTCATCAGAGAAAGAGTGGGGAGCAGAACAGGCAGATTGAGGAAGTACACTGCAGAGGGGAGCAGTGGGTGGGTCAGAAGCAGTCTGCCAGGCCATGTGGGTCACCTTGGGGGCTGGGACTGAATTTGCACAGAAGCGGGGTGGGGGGGGGCAACCAGCTTGCCTTGCTGGGCTTTAACCCTCTGTGCTACCAGGGAGGGCCCAATTTCTCCTTTTTTTAAATATTATTTTTAAACTACTTACTCCATTCAAAATGCTGGAAGATGGGTCAATTACTGTCGATGAATATGGTTAGAGAGCTTTACAAGATCAGTGTTCTGGGGTCAGGGTGTCAGCGTGGGCGATGAGCTATAAGTAACAAGCAGTCTAGCTTCACTGGTCTCTTCCCCACTGCCGCCTTTAGATGGCAGGGCAGTCCCCTTCGTGGCTGATGAGCTTTTTTTTTTAAGATTTATTTATTTATGCATGTAAGAACGGGGGTACAGGCCAGAGCTGCAGAGGGTGAGAGGAGTCACCAAAGACACCGCTGAGGGGAGCAGCGGGGAGACAGGAGAGGTCTGCTGCACCCTGTGGGTCAGCTTCTGGCCAGGGATTGAACTCGTGCTGCACTGGCTGCTGATTGTTTCATAGCATTGTGCTTTATCTGTTGCACCACAAGGGTAAGTCGGTGGCTGATGATCATTCTAATGTGGAACTGCACCCAGGATTCCAAAATACAAGTCTGTACACTGGGACTCCACAGTCGCAACTCAATGAATATTGAGGAAATTCATCAGAAATTAGAAAAAATAACAGAATTATGTGATTCATGATTACGGATAACATACTAAAAATAATCAAAAGGCCAAGGTGGATGGATAAATCAACTATGGGCCATAATTGTGATAGAATTTTGTGCAGGAATTAAATCCATCATAGAAGAGAAAATGTTTCATCTAATACTAATGAGCAGAAACTAGCTCTGAAAATATTCATCAAATCCAATTTATAATAATTTCATTGAAATTTCATACTTAGCCTTAATATGCATTTCCTCATTTCCTTAGCACGTCTTACTGGCATCTCATGATACATTTGTTGCTGTTGCCAAGGTAGCCATTTCCATTTTGCTTAGCTTTTACCCAAAATACTGTTGTTCAGCCTTTGATGGTATCATGAATAGCCCTGTATACAAAAGGCCTGATAAAAGGCCCGTTATTTGAAGTCACTGCTAAACAAACCTAGCCTTGTTAATTCAGCTAACCTGAAACATGTGAAACAAAGTGGGCTTTGTCAATGCAAGGGATGGGATAAAGGAAATAAATACATGTTGTTTTTAAGCTTCTCTGAGTATTCTACAGGCTATAGAGAGTGAGGGAAACAATGGAAATACACACTTAGGAAAATCCATCCGAACCCTTTCAACATTTCATTCCTTCCAAAGCCAAGTAACTGTTAGTTTACACATATCTTCCGAATGAGTAACTGTTAGAGGGAAAAGTTCTATTTTTTTCGTGAATGGAAAATAAAAGGGGTTTCATTCTTTTAGTGAAATGATTTGGTGTTAACTGTTAGCTTTTTTAGATCTTCATGAGGCTACTCATCTTCCTCTATTACTTTTTATAATGACATACAATGCTACAAGTGATCATTTATGTCTAATACATAATAAAGCCTTATATTAGATCCTTCTTATCTAAAGCAGTCCGTAAAAATTAGGAAAAAAAAAATTGAGTGGCACTTTCTATTTTCTTTTCAGGCTTTAGAGACCTACATTTCCCATGTTTCCAATATGTAGTTGATGCTTTGATTGCAAGTAGAGAAGAGTATGGCCAGTTTGCTCTGGGGCCACCTTCCTTTAGTTACTTTTGATTCATGGGGACAATATGGATACTTGGTTTATGTAAAGGTAAAGGAAATGACAAGTGAGTCTTTTTGTGCTTTTCAGTGACTGGACTTTTAATCCTTGTGTGTCCCATTGCTCATTAGCCAAGTGCTGAAGGACTTTTTAATTTAAGTTGTGTTTAATTCAAGGAGGTCATGTCCTTGGATCTCCCTACCATGAAATCTTCTATTCCAGTTACACAAGTTAGGAGTTTGTAGCTATTGAATTATTTTAATTATGGACAAATTTTGTGTATAAAAACTTGGCTACCTGTTGAGCTTATTTTTTTAAAATCATATATTTCTATCTTTAAATTTTCATCATCAGATGTAATATATAAAACAAATATGACTGTATTGTTTATTCTGCTAAACATTAGTGCCTGGATTATTGTTGCATCAAATAAATATTTGTGAAATTAATAAGTAAAGGAAGTAATATACAGGAAATAAGAGCTAGAAAGAAACAACTTCTGAACATCAGTAAGGATATAGATATTTTCATTAGCTTGATTGTAACAACCACTTCACTATGTGTATGTGTATCAAATCATCATGTTATAGATCCTAAATATGTACAATTTTGTTAAAAAAGTAAAAGTAATAAACAGAAGTAAAAAATGGACAATATCTTTGAAAAATTGTGAGTGAGAAAGAGCATATTTTGTCCTTGACGTCAACAAGCAAGATAGAACAAATTTAAGCTGTGGTCTAAAACTGATGGTGACCACTTATATGTATAAAAAGCCACTAGTGATATAAAACATAACTATGTAAAGTCATGTTCAAGAGTAGCAATATAAAAGAAACACATTTTAAGAAGGAGCATTCATGCTTAACAATTATTAAATGGATGTAATAATAAAAAGGCTATTGAAAAAATAATAAAAAATATTAATAACTAACATTGCCCCTCTGATGAGAAACAGAAACAAAACCCACTCTCACATTCTCTGGGTTTTCATTAAGTTTTATTAAATTACTACAATAGATGACAAAAACCTTTTTAAAATCAAGTTATAATTTTACTCTGCTAGCATTTGTGTCATTTGTTTTCAGCTGTAAGATTTTAGAAAAATATCGTTTTCAACTTCTTTGATTTACCATAGAAGAAAGGAACCATGACTTCTTCAATCATGTTTTCATTCACTCAAGGCATGTATTACCTACGGCTGTATGTGTGTAATATTACATACTGGGAAGGCAACTGTCAGTGAGGTGTCTGGCCTGGTTTCTGAGAACTATCAGTTATTCAAGAAAGACAGGTATAAAAAGCCCTATAAATATAGTCTGATATGTCATATGTGATCTTAGAGGAATGTAGGTATTAAGGAAGTGATACTAAGGGAAGTTCTTAAAATTTAAGGATGGCTCTTCTGTTTACATGGCTGATTGCAACTGGAAGATGAGTAGTGTCTGTAATATGAAGACCAAAGAAGTGAAGATACACATGTTTTGGGGCACAGGAAGAGGAGGTGACTGATCTGTTATTTTGTGCTAAACACACAAAATGTTTGTTTGTCCAATCCACAAGGAGTGTGTATTAAAAAAAAAAAAAAAGCGTTGAAAGGGCATGAGAGAAAACAAAGCTAGAGTTTTGAAGTAGGAGGTCATGAAATAGCAGAAATGTTTGCAGAAATACACTGGCTTTCAGGCAGTGTATTTTGAAACCACATGAAAAAATGTGGATTTTAATGTGTGGACAGTGGACGGCGACTAGAGATTCTCTGTGTGATGCACCTTTGTGAGTGCTGAGTGGCCTCGTGGAGGGTAAGTCTAGAGACGGAGACCAGCTGGAAGAGTGGAGAAGAAATCGAGTGAATGAAGAGATAAACAGAATTTAGCCAATCAAAGAGCAACCTGACATGGCAGTAACTAGAGTTGGTCAATGGTCTGTAGGGTCAGCAAGAGGGATGTGAGAGATAAATTTATTGATATTATCTTGGGAGCCTACGTAAACTGTGTTACTTCTGTTGGCATATGCAACACTGGTAATAAAATAGCTTGACGGAAGATGCGTTTATTTTGTGATATGTTGAAAATATTTTAAGCAATGTATGATTGTAGAGCATTGTAGAGAATAGTAATTATAGAAAATGATGCCTGAAAAACTTCTTTTTGTAAGATAGGGGAATTAAGTTCATTCAGTTATTGGTAGGAGGAAATCAATAGAATAGTGGTGGTAAGGCCATCTGATATCAGTGAGGTAATGAGGAAGAGAAGGAAGAGATGAAATTTTAAAACAGGAGAAATTGCAAGATGTATTACTGAAGGGCCAGAAGTACAATGCACTCTGGACATATCATCTGTCCTAGTTGATCTTGTCATAATGAACATTATAGTGGAATTAACTTGTGTTGCATTACTGAATGATGCAGTCCAGTCATGCTCAGGTGCTAAAGACAGGTATTGCTAAGAATCAGATGAGCTCATCCAGGGTTGGAATTTTCTTGAAAAAATGAATACATTTGTCAGGGTCATGTAATTTGTTAGTCAAAGAACACTTTTGGTACTTTCAGTGGTGAGAACCTGTATTCCTAAAGCTCATGCAGTGTTGCAAACTAGTGTTATCTCACACACACACAAAAAGATTCAGATTTTAATTTTTTAAAGATTTATTTATTTATTTATTTTTTAA
>NW_004567115.1:46263145-46359031 GCF_000260355.1 Condylura cristata | reverse complement strand
AGGCGGGAATCGAACTCATGCGGAAGTGGCTTCAGATTCTCAGTGCTGTGCTTTAACCCGCTGCGCCACCAGGGAGGGCCAGATTTATTTATTTATGCAGACAAAAAGTAGGGGTTTAGGGGGTAAGAGGACTCACCAGAGAGAGAGTCTGGAACAGAACAGGAGGATATACTGAACTTTACTGCTGAGGGGAGCAGCAGGCTGGTCAGGAGAGGTCTGCTGGCCATGTGGGTCACCTCCTTGGCTGGGGATCGAACTCGTGCTATAGTGGCTACAGACAGCTTCATAGTGCTGCACTTTAACCCATTGCACCACCAGGGAGGGCCTCAGATTTATTATTTTTTAAAAATTAAATTGACTTGAAAAGAATTAAATTCACTTGAAAGGACCTGGATATATGTAGCAGTGGGGGAAAGTTTCGGTTGCAGTATATAGTGATGTCTGCTGTCTCTTTCCTCTTTTTTATCACTGATACTTTGATTGGCTTCAGTCTTAACTTAACCCTTCTGCAGAAAAGCCAAGTAATATTTCAAGGTTTTCTTCTTTTGCCTGATAACAAAATGAGACCACATTTGATTTAGGTTTTTTATAATTTAGAATTATTGAATAAATCATATAAATAATGCCAGGATAAGGATTTTTCTCTATCCTTTAATATTATACTTTTATTTTGGGTTGTCTCTGGGCAATGGATGTTGTAAAGAAATATGTAAATCCAGAAACATTCGAGCAGTCCTAAATGATGGGTTAAAGGTTTATATTATGAGGTGCTAAAAACCCCTAACATGAGAGCTAGATGTTATACCACCCTGAAAAATATTAGCCTTCAGATGAAAGAAGAAAAAAAAAAAAGATGGAGGAAATCTTTTAGGTGAACTTGAGGCATTTCCAGTAATAAGACTAGTTCTATGCAGCTTGATTACTTCCTAACTCATCTCTGGGTTCATTGGCTGTGGGAACTACAGGTGCAGTTTCTGTGCTGGTAAACTTGTCCATTCATAAGAATTAAATTAGTACTTGCAAGAAGAGAGCAGTATCAGGTGTAAGTATGACATTTATTTAGCATTTGTTTTACTGTGGAAATAAGAACAATCACGCCAATTTCTAGGTTAAAATATAGATGTCCTAAAGTCCTATAATATGTACAGTAAAGAAACATTAAAAAGGAAAAAAAAAACTTCTTTGTGTTATTGAAATGTTTATGGAATTGCTTTGGCTATGTGGTCTCATAAACATCAAATTCACATCTGGATGGGGAAGCCTAAGATTCAGCAAGAAAAATATATCTGTCATTTGGCAGAAGTTTATTTGGAAAACCTAAGAAAGAAATATTTAGAAGCTGTTATTTTTCAACTAAGCCAAAGCTGACCTTTTCGTTTCCTTATTTCTGATGATGTACATGAAGAAAATATTAGTGTTCACTCAGTGGGAGAAGAGATTTTCCTTTTATTTTCTATTATATAGAAACATTTATATAGAATATAAAATATATTCCAATCATAGCATCAAAATCCCATTACTTTCCTCCATAAATTTGTGTTTTGAATTTTTTAAGGATGTGCAAGAAATATAAAAAAGGATGTGATGACTGAAGAAGAATGTGTTTTCATAGGTATAGCTTCTTTCTCAGTTAGATGCTTGAAGAGATTTCATCACTAGAAGCATTTGTACAAAACATAAAGGTGTTTCTGTAGTGTCATATAATTAGTGTCAAGTAATTTTTGTTTTCTAGGATGATTTATGCTCTACATACAAATGTTGATAAGAATTGAGTTTAATCAATAGCATACCTGTTTACTAGCTATCTGAATATCACTGTAGTTTTCCCAGCTACACGCTACAATATGGAGCAATAGCTACCCACTAATAGATGCTCTATTGCCCTAAAATAAAAAATTAAACATCTTATATTATCATTAAATCATACACACATATAGATGTATGTTAGTGGAATCCAAGTCTATTAAAAATATTCAATTCTTTGTTCTGTATCTTGCAAAATTGATTTTTCCTTTCCTTCATAAAAAGTGGATCCATTAATATTGAAGACTTTCTTGTAGTTTGTTTTGAAGCAAAATAAACTCATCAAGTCTATTTTATTGACTAAGGTTGATGGAAAGTGCTAGAAAAGGCCATGGCTGACCATGTTGATTTATTTTTAAAATCGAGCAAGTGGTTACTTTGTGTTCCAAATAGATATCCAGGAGGAAAATAAACTCATCCCACTCATTTACAAAATTCTTGGTCTTGAGGTGAAACTATCTGAGACAAATTAATAGGTCCCTTCATGGATGTTGTTCTTTATTTCCCTAAAGAAAAACAGTTAACATTCCAGAACTGTTACACAGACATTTAGAAAAGGATGCCAATAAGTTTAAGGCTATTGACTCACCCTTCTTCATATTTTTGATTTTTTTTTTCTATTTCTCGGTCATAGACTACACACCAAACCACCTAGTCATCTCAGAAAGTTGTCTATTGCTTTAAAAATTAGTAAAAAAAATGATATACAAGCATATGTTGATCATGAGCTGTTTTTCCAAGCAGTTAAAACTGACTATTATACTAAGGCATATGTGCTAATAATGGGGAAAGGATAGAAAAAGATAAAATCATAGTGACTGAGCTCAGAAGACTTAGAGTTAATTTGGTCCTGTGTAACAAAATGTAAAGATATGCTTCATCAACTGCCAAATGAGTGATGAAGAAACTAATTATTTCAGGAATGATCTAGGTACTTTTACAAATACTCAGTTATAGCAAGAGTCTCAGGAAGAAGAAGTGAGAGATGGAGTGTTTCTGGGCTGGTTGATGAACAGGGTCTCAAGACAAGAAAGGAAATAATGTATTGAGAAGGCCCTGAGCAGAGAGTTGGCATAAAGCAGGGAGTGGATGCAAAGAAGCTGTGCTTAGTAAGACTTGAGAAACCTGTTGCTGCCATATCGTCAAAGGTCAAGGAGAGCAATTATGAAAATCATATTCTGATGAAACTGATGACATTCTTAAGACTTTTGAGTTGATAGTGTGAGTTGTGAAATAATTTTTAGGAAATTTAGGAGAGTCTTCAGAGTGGATTATAAAGTAATTGTTCACAATGTATATCAAACAAGTCACTGCAACCGAAACCTTCCAATTGTTCCCAGTGAATTAGAACCAACCTCAGTTTCTCCCTGCAACTTACAGGATGCCACAGCTGATCCTTACCTACCCTCAGCTGTCTGGCTTCTCCCTCATACCCTGTTCTAGCCCTACTGTCTGCTTTCTATGTCTAGAGAGGCTAAACTTACATACTTTTTTATTCAAGCAACGTTGCATTATAGCACTGTACGTTTCAGATGTGCATCATTGTAAATAAACATCTTCATGTACTATGTTAAGTTTACCAGCAAAAGTCCAACTTTTCCTTCACTCCACTAATGGCCTCTTACCAAAGTTGCCTACATTCCACTTGAGTGTTCCACTGGTAATCAGTAATGTTGTAAAGGTTCATTTTTCTTTAGTTTACTTCACTCCTCTATTTATATTTACTTATGTAACACATGGTGAAACCACACAGTATTTTTTTTTTTAATCTGACTTCTTTCTCTTAGTATAATACCATCTAGGCCCATCTATGTTGTAGCAAGTGATAAGATTCTATCTTTTTGACACCTGTGTACTATTCCATTCTGAACAGGTACCACATCTTTTTTATCCACTCATCCAATAGGTACTTAGATTGTTTCCAACTCTTGGCTGCTCTGAAGAATGCCACAATGAATATGGACTTGTTTATACCTCTTCAAATTGATATTTTTGTTTTCTTTGGGTGAATATCTAGAAGTAGAGTAACTAGAACTTGTGAATTTCAATTTTTCATTTTTTGAGCAATCTTCATAACAACATCAATCTTTCTCACCTCTCATTCTTTGCTCATGGCCAGCAAAACCTATGTCTGCACTTGGCTAATTTTCTCACATCATTCACGGTTCATTCAAAATTGCTTCTTGCTTACAGACACTTTTCATGACAACATTATCTCATTTTGTCTTCCAGTCTTTCCCCTTCTGCCACAGAATCCTTCAGATGACTTAAAAGTTTATTTTTACTATTTATTTTTTTTCCATCTCCTATGAATGGATGAATGATCAGTATCATAAAAAATGGGGTTTGTGTTTGTTTTGTTCATTGTTTTATACATAGGCTTAGGACAGACAGTACAGGGAACACATGTTCAAAAAATACTCTTTAAGAGAATAATTGAATTGGAATGAGGTGAGATTGCAATTCACAAATAGTGCCTAACATACAATTCACATACTGGAAGTTCCCACAGTTGACACTAATAGTGCCCACAGTACTATCATAAAACTATTTGATGATCTAGATATTTCTGACTCAGCTTCCTAGGCAGCATACAAATGCAAACAATGCTTTCTTGTTTACAGGCTTCTTTGAGGGAAACTAAGATGGTCTAGGTTATAGAAGTCTTCGTCATGGAACATGCGTTTCTATGAACAATTATTTTGATTCCAACTTTAAATTAATACTCTAGTTGTAGTTTTGTGGATGGGTGAGTTGGCCTAAATATATACTCTTTCACTGATTTCTTAATTAGCTGTTGTCTTTGATTTCCTTCTAATAAGGTCACATTTTCATGGTTTAAACATTAACGATACTAAGCTGGGACTATTTCAGTAAACATTTTGCAAAGAATTTGAAACAGCACTTACAGTTCTCCCAAACCACAAGCATTTCCACATAACATAAATCAGAAAACAAACTAAAACTAAAACAAGCTTGCTTATGTTGATTGAAATTACTTAAGCTCAACACACACACTCTCAAAGTCATCTTCATTTGAACTGAATAGGACCGTTGAGACCAGTAGAAACCAATTATGAGCTAATGTTGGGTTGGCTTTTAAAGTCATTAATAAAACTAGTCATCAACAAAATTTTAGTTTTATTTTAAGGCATATACTTATTTTAAACCTATTTTGAAGTAGTTGATCTTTGATAATATACTGTCTTCACAAGCACTCCTTTTGACTATTTTTGATTTAATGAAGGAAAGTGAGTTTTAGAAAGATTTTATTAAGGAATTGGAATACTTTTTCAATGCCAGTCCACTTCAGAATGTGCCTAATCTGCTCTATGTGCAAATGCAATTTAGTGAATATGTTCTTGTTGCTGAGAGGCTGAGGCTCAGATTGCCAGTGATAGCTGATTTTACCAAGTTTTCCAAGCAAGACTGGAACAATCTAGATCAGTATAGTGCAAAGCATATGATAAAAACCCTCAACACCCAGAGTTGGAGGCTAGACATGGAAAACAAAGGAGGGGGAGGTATAGCAAACTATGGTGGAAGATTCTGGGTGTTTTGGTGGTGGGTGTGATGTGTTACCATCCATGTGAAGAGGTGTGAACCTACCCCTAAAACATGAACAGTTTCGTAAACCAATGTCACCTCAATAAAAACTAATTTAAAAATAACTTTCAGGTAGTGTGGAAACTGGCCTCAAATCTACAATTAGATAGCTTGACTTCCTGTGAGACTCCCTGACCACAGAGGAGAAAAAGGAGAAGAAATGTTGTTTATTTTGAGTTACTAACCTCAGGAAACTCACTAATCATAGCTTGTGGGCAACTGAGCAAACATCGAATGTTGTTGCTGCCACAAATGCCCACTTGAATAAAATATGACACAGTTGGATTCCGCCACCACTGCACTCGCAACCACAGAGCAAAAGGCCACCCACAAGCGCAAAGCAGAGAGAGAAAGGGGGAAAAGGCCCAGAAAACACGACTGAAGAAGGGTCCTCTGAGGTACTCTTTCTTTGTCCCTGAATCTCCTAACGCTTGCTAAGAATATTCAGCGCAACCTCCCGTAGGAACAAATTCAAGAACTGGAAGCCAAACCAAACGGACAATGACGTTGTCTTTAATATGATTCAATGAGGGGAAAAGGAAAAGTACTAATTTGATTTGTGTGACTAAGTGGTAATACACAAACGTCAGAATGAACACACAAAGCTGGTATTCTTGGGCAAGGTGGGTAGTGCCAGGCTCACTTCCCCAGAAGCAGCTGTTGCAGGAGCCCACTGGCCCTCCCGTCCGAGGACAGTGTCAGTTAGAGCATCCATGTGTTGACTGGGGCAAGCAGGGAGAATGCGGAGGGGAGATGCTAAGAGCTGGAGTTGCCGGCCCGCATTGAGGGTTTTGGTTGAATTTGGGCTTGACTTCTTGGATTGTCAGGCGTGAGAGAAAAAGCTCAAGGTCTCTCAGCAATGTTTTGGTTTGGATATATTTTTTTAGATTTTATTTATTTATGCATACAGAACTGGGGTACAAGCCAGAGGTGCAGGGGCGGTGAGAGGCTTCACCAGAGACAGAGTGGGGAGCAGAACAGGCAGATGGACAAAGTACACTGCTGAGGGGAGCAGTGGGGAGACAAGAGAGGCCTGCTGTGCCATGGGGATCACCTCCAGGGCTGGGGATCGAACTCGCACTGAAGAAGCTGGGGCTAGCTGGTAGTGCTGCGTCCGAATCCATTGAACCACCAGGGAGGGCCTGGCTATTCGTTTTTAAATAACTTTGCAAGTGAGAAATTCATTTGCATAAAGCAGAGGAAGGAAATAGCTGCCATAACGCATTCAATAGGATTTCCCACAGACAGTTCCTAGGACATGGACAGGACACAACTTCTCATGGTGGGTCGTGACCTCAGTTGCCACCCCGAGGTGCCAGTACATTTGGCACAGCCCACTTGCCTTCCAAATATGTGTCTGCATGAAAATTTACAAAGATATCTGCATGAATAACTCTATAAGGTACAAGAGGGAGAGAATTCAGATAGGACAGTGCTGGTGTGGGTGTCCTGCTGTACTCCAATGGCAAAGTATTTGTCATTCAGAATTTTTTAAAATTTAACTCTTGCTTGACAGCCTGCTGAGTATTTCAGTAACTCCAAGGAAGGCAGCAATAGGGAAACATGAATATTCTGACTTGACATTATGTTACACTGTCATGTCACAATATTTCTACGATAAAACTCTGTAAAATAAGATCTACTAAACATAGCAGGTACCACCATATGCTTCACCAGGCCCTCAGCCCCACGCCACCTTGCCACCGTGCGCCACACACCTGTCCAGTTGCTCACCAGCTCAGAGCCCGCCATGCTGAGACAAAGGTGAGGCAGGACAGTGAGGGTTGTGCCATGAGCCTGAAAGAAACACTCCTGATGCGTGATGGCCATAGCTGCATAGGCCGCCTGCAGAGGGACTCGGGGCTCAGTGAGGAAGTAAGAGCTCGCCTATGCTGAATTGTCTGGACACCCTGGGCGCCTTCGTGGCGGGGGCTGGGGCAGTGTTCTCACAGAGGGTGGGTGGTCTATTCGCATCTCCAGAGCATTTGGGCCGGTGGTGGTCCTTCGTTTAGGTTGTAATGTTTGGATCAATATTAAGAACTGGAGTTCTTGACAGTTTTGTCCAAGAGATAAAGGTCTATATTCAAGTGGGCCATCAGGAAGATCTGAATTTGTCATTTAATTATAGTGATTATGAAGGTGTCATCTTAGGGGGTGAAAACAGCCTCTTTTAAGTGATGCTGACATGGCTATTTTGAATGAACTAACATCAGAAAGTTTGACTTTTGATTCTACAGGGTCTAATAAATACCAGTCCATAATATTTATAAGTATACTTTGTGATTTCCCAATATCTAATGTTCATTTAAGGCAATGAGTAGAAAAGACAATGTATCAGTTTATTCTTTTATTGGATGAAAAGGTGGCTTTGTTTTTCAATAATTAAATAGTGCATACTTTCAATTTATTGTCATTGGAACATTGGAATTCACATCTTGAATGTTTAACTTATTTATACATATTTATGAAGTAGAAAAATTAATAAAATCCCTAGCTTGATATTGCCGATATTTTTGAAGGTTTTTTTTTCGTTAGTTAAAGTGTAAATAACTACAAGAAGGCTCAACCATTCAGTGATGTCACACTTTTAAAGTTTCATACTTTTGCTCCTTGTGCTTATTTCAGAATGTATGCAATTGCAATGAATATTTTCTTATAACAACCTGCAAAGTAAAAATTACAAGCCATGACTGATCATCAAAATAAATCTTGAACAGATCTTTAAATAAGGTTTTGAGTTTGTACTTGTAAAGGAAAAGTGATTATAATTATATGCATTAATACCTGTATATTATAGGTTTATATATACTAAATCCCTCCCCCTTGTATATATGCTTATATATATCATACAAATTACACTATGATAGACCTATGTAATCATGGTTCTTTTATATAGTTTTACTTGAAATTAATTTTGAAGTCAAAAAACTTTGGATATTTCAAACATTGCTAATTATCAAAACAATTACAGAAATACTTTACAATATATTAAATAGTTTTCATTCTTTTCAAGTTTCAAATAAACTTTCATGGAGGAGAAAATTCCTAAAAGACATCAATAAACATTTTTAAGTGGGTGAAAGATATTTTTGTACTAAAAAAATCATGTCATAAAATTTAACAGCCATATAAATCCTTGATTGTAGAATGGCACTGGGGAAAAATTGAACTGACAACACAAATATGTTTGCAGGCTATTGTTTTGTTCCAGTGTTATGTAAATGTTGCAAATCTAAAACAGAAAGTTTATGTAACACATGCCAAGTCAGTCCTTGTATGAGTTTCAATCCTTGTTACTTGGGAAATGATGTGTTTTCTGCTTAATGGTGCTGAAAATCACCCCAAGGACACAAAGCCAAATATAGATGAGACCCACTGCATGGTGTAATTAATCAGCAGGCCATCGGTTACTCCATGCTATGGCATGAACTTTGCTTAAATGGCTAGAAGCAGAATGTGACTTGTGGAGTACACTTTGAAAAAATTAACAAGACTGAAGCTCTCATCAACCATTCATTGAGTAAGCAACTTCCTAACAAAACCCAGTTGACATGATTGGTGAAATAGGCACAGTAGAGAATAATTTTCATGGTACATCTTTGCGTAAAATAACAGGGTGATTTAGAATAATAAATCCCTAATATTTTCAGTCTGTTTGCTGGAGTGCTATTGAGCTTGCTTGGTTTTTGTTTTGTTTTGTTTTGTTTTGACCTAAACCATACTTGAAGAAATAATTTGCCAAATAATGAATACAGCAGTAAGTTATAAATGGCCTTTCAAATTTAATATATAGCCTTTACTTCAAGAATGTTGTCATAACCTTTAAATTACATTTTAGGACATCATTTTTAGTTTAGAATAAACAAACTGATTTGAGATGTTGACTATGTATAAATCAATAAGTATAACCCCTAACTCAGAAATCATTCAGGTGATTATGATGAATATTGAGGAAGATTTTTAAAGCTGCATTTTCCTTTTTCTTCCCCGGAAGCTGTAAACCATTAGGTGACCTAAAATTAGTTTTTTCAGTCATCTAGGCAATGTCCTCATGATTTGGCCATCACTATGTGGATATTTGCCTTGAAGTTTATGCAAGTAAACTTGTTGACTGTGCTTAAGGTTGTCTCTGCAGCTGTGGGTTTTCTCCCTTTCCTTTCAGAATATAGACACAACATGTTTTCTTGTGGACTGAAGAGTATCTGGTTTAGTTTTTGAGATTTTTACTTCTATTAAGAACAGTATTGTTCAGAATTCAATATATTCTTCTTTGGTGGGGAGGTGGAAAGATGGAGAGAGAAAAGACTAGACATAGGCTAAATACATAAAATTTTACACATTTTGAAGCAAAGGAGAAAATATTTCTGGAAAAAAATAATAAATCGATGCATATATATATATGGAAATATTTATGTCTTCATGCTTAAGTCACTATTAATTACCTGTAAGGCATTATATTTATACCTTTTTTGTTTCTGTTATTCACATTTTTATATATTGTGTTCTACGTAATTTGCGTATTTACCAAGCATGTTGGAATAACCCTAACTTTTTCTGAGGGAAATATTGACCTTGTCTGCAGGTACTCACTTTGATAAATTCTATAGGGAATTAAAAAGTAATCTGTTCAGATACAAGTCAGTTTGTCTTCTTAATTAAAAAAAAATGAACTCATGTCCTTTTAAATCTTACCACCCTTCAAGTTCAACATCAAGGACAATAAATCTGTCCTTAATTACAACCATAAAAAAATCTATTGCAGGCACTTACTAGAAAACATAATCCTAAATTTACTGCTGCCAAAATCTTATCAAAAGTTTGCTAACTTGAGCATCAGAACACGTTGTCTTTGTGAGGAACCATAAGAAAACTTTACAAATAGTATTACAAGTGTCTACTTTCCTCTAAGGAAAAATAATCTTAAGGAAAAAGGCACAAATTTCTATATGATGTTCTTGGCCCTTCCTGGTGGCACCACGGGTTAGGATGCAGCACCGCAAGCGAGCCACAGATGCTTCAGTAGAGTTCAATTCCTGGCTGGGGAGGTGACCCACATGGTGCAGCATATCTCTGCTCTCTCGCTTGCTGCTCCCCTCAGCAGTGTACTTTGTCAATCTCTCTGTTCTGCTTCCCACTCTTTTCTCTGGTAAATCCTCTCACCTCTGGCTTGTACCCCAGTTCTGTATGCACAGATTTTTTAAAGATTTTTTAAAATCTTTTTAAAAAATTCTACATAATGTCCTTTAGAATCATATTTGAACCCTGTATCCATATGTGTATAAATACATTATACCTCTTAGATCATTACATTTTTACTCAAATTTTACTTGTGACTTGATAACCTCTGCTTTTTTCTCTCAACAAATATGCATTTTTGTAAATCACTTTGAATTGAATTTTTTTCCTTAAAGACCTCTGCTTTCTTCTCCCAACAATATGCACTATTGTAAATCATTTTGAATTGAACTTTTTTTCTTAAAGATTTATTTATTTATGCATACAGAACTGTAGGTCAGAAATGCAGGGGCGGTGAGAGGATTCAGCAGAGAGATTGGGGAGTAGAACAGGCCAGTCGACAAATTACACTGCTGAGGGAAGCAATGGGCAGGTCAGGAGAGGTCTGCTGCACCAGGTGGGTCACCTCCAGGGCCAGGGATCGAACTCAGGATAAAGCAGCACTAGCTTCTTAGTGCTGTGCTTTAACCCCCTGCACCACCAGGAGGGTCCCTTGAATTGAACTTTTATAGGCAACTGTTTTAGTATATTGGATGACATCATCAAGTTAGGATTTTATAAAAATTGTTTTGATAATGAGAAGAATAGACTGGGGATAAAGGGCATTATAGTAAAGAAGATACATTAAAACATGAGAACATATAGTGAATTTAAAAGGGAACCCAGAAAGTAAGTGGTTGAACACATAGAGTAGAAACAAAAGTAGAAAAGCTTGAGTCAAGAGTGAGAACGGAAAAGGCAAATAATGTACTTATGTTATTATGAATATTGATTTGTCAGACCCCGAAACCCATCTCCAGCACCACCAGGAGTTCCCAGATCCAACTGTGTGAATTTCTGAAGGAGTTTTTACTGAAAACTGACAATGTGTTATGTGTACTCTGAATTACCTCACTTAAATGGGGAAATGGAAAAGTTTCAGAGTTATGTTAACTCTGAATTATGTCATTTAAATGGGGAAATGAGAAAAGGAGAGAGATCATCAAACAGTTCAATTCAATTGTGATGACCCATATTCCAGTTTGGCCACTGCGTGTGTCTTTCTTCCCACTCAGATGAAAACTTTATAGATTTACTTATTTGTTATTTTTGCCTTCTCACTCACCTTGGGACACACTGTAATATAAATGCTACCTTCCACCACCATAAAAGTTGGTGCTGAATCATATACTAAGTGTAACGCTTCTCCATAATGCAAAAGTGGGAAATTAATTTCCATAACATAAAATATGGGGCCATGATGTCATGAAGTTCAATTAGTTTTCATTAGTCTGAACTGTGACAAAAATGGAAAACAATTCAGTGGTGCTCACAAGCGGCTGTAACACATGGAAGAAAGGAGTAATGGGCAAATTAGAAGTGAAAAAGGATCTGAGAAATTTCATGATTACAATTCATTGTGTTTTATTCTACCACGATTTCATGTTCCGTCTCGTTTTTGAGCTCCCTTACTCTTGCAAGCTTTGTCTTATGACATGTCTAAGAGAGCTATAATGAATTTGGAGATAAAATATGAATTTCATAACAATAGAAATTTCTGAGCAAACCTAATGAAGACATTTGGGACATCGACTCTACAACCTCAAAGAGTATGTTATTGCACATGTGTAAGAAATGCATCCCTATAAGGATGGTTTGTTGGAGGCCATAAAGTTTGTCCAAAAGATCTGGGACAATCTCCAGATCTTTGAATCTGTCCCAATAAATTTTCTACCCACTAATGTCTACTTCTGGTTTTGTTTTGGCAACATTCTCTTTCCTATTGTCATTTTGGAGTGTGTGTGCGTGTGCATACGTGCACACACAGAGAATGTATTTATAATGTATTTAACTTATTGCTATGACTCTGGGAAACTTACAAGAAGGAAGTCTTACTTATTAGAAAATGATGTTTCAACCTTTCCAGATATACAGGGCATGGAACAAATCAGGAAAGCAGTGGTTTTCCTATTATATAAATATTGTGCTAGTATCTCACACTTTCTGAATACAGTTTAAATTAAAAGCAAGTTTGGCAGGCTTTCAAAGTTGGAGAATTTCATTTATTTGGTAGCTTGCCATACATTTATTTTCCTCCACAATAAATAAAAATCTAAGATAAGATTGTCATTTTAATGCATTACTGACAGCATAAAAATACAGGAATCAAGAAGGAAATGTCTTTGTTTAGGAGGTCTAATAGCAAGGCTGTTTTGAAATTTCTGTCAAATGATTTCTTTTTTTACAAATGAGAAAAGTAATGCATAAATAGAATAAGTTAAAAGAGCAATAGTTATTTAAATGGATGCAAATGTGACTTTTCATGACTGTTGTTATATGAATATGTGATAATGCATTTAGATTTCTTGTAAATATTCTATGAGATAATTCAGTGCACTCACTGTTTATTGCAAACTTGACAAGTTCCAAGCACTAGTCACTATTCAAAAAGAAATTCACATTCTAATTCCATAACCAACTATATGCTAGATACATTGTTATTTATAATTAGCAAGGTTTTTTATTTTTTAATTTACTGCAAGAGATTTCCCCTTGAATAACTCAATTCTAAGAATCCCTGCTTTAGTTCTAAGCATCCTCTTGAATGTCTCAATTCTGAGAACCAAATTTCACTATGTGTAGATTATGTTTCAGTTAGTAATGACAGTACTTATTCGGGGAAATTAAGTAATTGGCAAGATCGAGAATTGCTAGGTCAGGAAGAGGTAATTAAGCACCACTGGAAGTTTTTATACAAAATTTATAGGCAGTTTAGAGCAGCAGTGATGGCTTTAATAAATATTTAAAGTCTTAGCCCCTGAGAGTTGTCATACCATGAGCATAATTCTATATGGATGATTGAAACTGTTGACCTAGAGACCAGCAAAATGGCGTCCAACTTCATAATATTGGTTGATTTAATGGACAGCATGGAATGGATCTGTCCAAACAATGAAATGGATTTTTGCCTAATTCCCATCTACTTTCGTTGATAATTTGCTAAAACAAAATCCAGATAATACCAGATAAAGAATAATCCCATTTCTTTATTCAGATCTCACATTAATGGCTCATGAATTTTTTGGGGGGGAAACTTTAGATAATTTTTTCTACATTTCTCTAGCATGTGAATCTAAGTAATTGCTCAATATAAAATCCTATGAAAATACAAGGAATCTGTTATATGTGAGAAATATAGAGAGAATTGATAGAAGAAAAATTATGTGTTTACTGGACGTAGAAATTTGACTCATTTTTTTGCCAAAGTTTTGAAAATAATAGCTAAGAATTTTTATTTTGTATTACTTTGCATCCTCTCCTGAAGAAATAACTTAAAAACAGTAGTATCAATAATAGTATGATTTATATTCATGATCCAATGATCAAAAATGCATTTCTGCATAATCTGGCATGTATTTATATTATAATAAAAAAAGGAGTATATTACATTCTAGTACATAATACAACTAATGCAGAATCCTGAAGTTCTGGATTTTTAATGATGGAATAAAACTGTGTTTTCATTCCAGCTGGGTGAGATTCCACAGACATTTTAGGCTGTTCATAAACAATACCTAACTAAAAACTATAGAATCACGCTTATTATGTTCATTGTATCCGTGCCCAAATGTATAAGTGAGCCACAATTGAACTCGTGACAAATCAGGCATTATTGTACAGCTAAGTAGTATAAAGCATTGCAGACTTAAGAAAAGCCAGTGTCAGGACTGCAAAGAAGAGACAAGGCAGGCTGCTGTCAGGCTACATTAACACTACTTTTCCACCTGCTTCTTTTGCAGCTTCTTTATCTTTTACACCTTTTTTTTTTTTTTTTGCATCTTCCTCAACACAAAGACACTGTAACCCCATTAATACTCTTAAAGCATGTTAGTAAAACAGAATTTAGATCTAGAGCCAACTTTCTCAGCATGTTGGACAAATACCTATACTGTTCACATAGCCTAAGCTTTGTGCCTAAATGCAATACAATGATCAGGTGTGAATGCTTAGCAGGGTAAGTCCTGAAGCCTGTTCTCTGTTATTTTTCATTTGGGTTTGTGACCTATCAGATGGCTTCATGCTGCAACTCTATGAACTTAGGGCAAACAAAAGTCAGTTTTCTGTTCTTAAGAGAAAATGCCTGAGTTGGGGGACCACACTCAGATAAGCGAATTAATTTAGATAAGCACTTTGAGTCTCCAGATGCCAAGTGCTTACTGTAAACTGACGCGGACAATTGGCTTGCTTTCTTCTTCGTTACTGACTTGCGGAATACCACGTGCATTTGCTGTGTGTGCCACCATGTAGCTGTCAGGAGAGCTAGGGTTAGGGCTGTCACCTTACCCTAGTCATTATTAGATTCTTGCTAGCCAGAGGCCGGTCTTTCCAACTTGAAAGTACCACTCCAGGCCCTTCCTGGTGGTACAGCGTGTTAAAGCACTGCACTGAGAAGCTTAAAGCCACTTCCGCATGAGTTCGATTCCCGCCTGCCCCGGAGGAGACCCAAATGGCGCGGCAGACCTCTCCTGACCCGCCCGCTGCTCCCCTCAGCAGTGTACTTCGTCGATCTGCCTGTTCTGCTCCCCTCTCTGTCTCTGGCGAATCCTCTCACCCTCCATATCTCTTGCCTGTACCCCAGTTCTTTATGAATAAATAAATCTTAAAAAAAAAAAGAGAAAGTACCACTCCAGTACTTTCTGAAACTAGGCTACCTATTGATCTCTCCAGTAAGTTGCACATGTTAAACTTAAATTAGTTAACACACCAGCATTCCTTAAAAGGGACTTTCCACCTAATACCCTTGAACCTGGATATAATAGTACACAAGGCCAATCGGTGGCCTCAGGTCTCATGTGAGGGGGGATTAAGGTTCAGAACAGAGGAGAGAAGAGCACAAGGCACTGTGAAGATGAGACCCAAGGGGCACAGGGGCCGTGGTGGTGAGAGAACTGTAGGGTGCACCTGAGGGGAGAAATCAAATACTTTACAAAAATGAGCCATCATGCTGATGGGTCTCAGCACCATGAAGCTGTCACCAGCCACTGAAGCAGGAGTTTGATCTCTGGCCAGAGAGGTTACCCACATGGTGCAGCAGACCTCTCCTGTCTTCACCCGCTGCTCCCCTCAGCAGTGGATTTTAGTAGATCTGCCTGTTCTGTTCCCTGCTCTGTCTCTGGTGAATCCTCTCACCACCACCCTCCCCTGCCCTGTACCTCTGTCCTGTACCCCAGTTCTTCTACGTAAAAATAAATAAAATCTTTAACAATAATTTTTTTTTAAAGATTTATTTATTTGTACATACAGAACTGGGGTACAGGCCAGAGGCTCAGGGGCGGTGAGAGGCTTCACCAGAGACAGTGGGGAACAGAACAGGCAGATTGACAAAGTACACTGCTGAGGGGAGCAGCGGGCGGGTCAGGAGAGGTCTGCCACGCCATGTGGTCTCCTCCGGGGCAGGCGGGAATCGAACTCATGCGGAAGTGGCTTTAGCTTCTCAGTGCTGTGCTTTAACCCGCTGCGCCACCAGGGAGGGCCACAATAATTTTTTTAAAAAGAACCATAATGCAAGAAAAAACATGTCAATTTAATAAAAAAGTCAAATTTAACTTTTGAAGATAAACAATGTAAAGCATATATTAGGCAAAGGCCCTGGCATTTTTTACTCTCAAGTTGTCATTGCTGATGTCTTGGGTGACTTGGCTACTGTCTGTCATCAAAATCACCAGAAATAAAAAAAAAAGGATCACATTCACAGAAACAGGCGCTGGGAAGTCAGGACAATTTAGCAACAGTTCTGTTCCCACACGTTAAGAGAAAGGTTGGTATTTCCAAAACTGGAAATTAATATTCCCAGAATTAACTGTTGATCCCCAAACCTGATATGCAGGAGCTGACAGTTGAGCATATTTTAATGTTTATTTTTATTCACTTATATATTTTTAACTTTATCTTTATGTCATTCTTCATTTTGTGCCTTCCCCCATCTCATTTTAATCCTGTGGACTGTCCTCCACCAATTCATCTGTGTTCCATCACCCCAGTTCTGAATGCATAAATAAATAAATCTTAAAAAAGAAATAAAACATATGTGCATGGGACTATGTTTTATTTTTTCTGTAAAATGAATTTATGCATAGAGAACTGGGGTACAGTCCATAGATGCAGGGGCGGTGACAGGACTCACCAGAGACAGAGTGGGGAGCAGAACACACAGATCTACTGAAATACACTGCTGAGGGGAGCAGTGGGAGTCAGGAGAGGTCTGCTGTGCTATGTGGGTCAGCTCCCTTGATGGGGATCGAACTCATGCTGAGGTGGCTGAGGCTAGCTTCGCAGTGCTGTGCTTTAAACCATTGTAATACCAGGGAGGACCCCTTTATTTTAATGTTTAAACAACTTTTAACTGTAGCATGCATGTAGAAAAGTACATGAATTACAATTATAAAGCATGAAGAATTTTGCCAAAAAAGCTCCCCTGACGTTAGCACCTAGAACAAAGCATAATCATCTCTTTACAAACTGCCTTTCACTGTCACCCTTAGGAGTAAACTTCACCCTCTGTAAGAGCATCCATCAGTCAGTCTCGTGCATCTGTTACTTCCAGGATCAAGGCATTTGGAGGGAAGTCCCTGTTATGTAACACTGGTGTGTTAACTAATTCAAGCTTATGTAGCGTGACCAGTGAATGAATTCATAGGTATCCTAGTGCTTCAGAAAATGCTGGTGTACAGAAAAATATGTTAACTAAAACGTCTCATTCCATTGAAAACATAGTTATTTTGAAATCTGATTGGAAAAATGAAAATCCGTTCAACACCCTCCTACTCAATGTCCCAGTTATCAACCCCGTACATATTGAATTGATGAACGAGGACTATAAAGTCAGACATGATTTCAATTACTGATTTTGTTACTTAGTTGAATGTTTTATCTGGAACAAATAAACCTTCCCAAATTCTTCTATTCTTCTTTTGTAAATGTTATTATAATAAAAGTAAATTGACAGTGTTTTATAAACATTAAAGGAGATACTGTTGAAAAATAATTAGCTCAGTCCCTGGCACATAGCAAGTTCTCAATAAATTTTAAATATGTTGCATATTCTTTGACTGGATTGTTTCATTTCAAGAAAGTTGTCTTAATAATATGATAGAAAATATAAAAAGCTCTATCCATAAGGCTTTCAAAGTGATGATATTTATTAAAAAATAAGAGACATCAGATGGATTTATTCAGGATTAAAATTAAAATGGACTAGAAAAAGCACTCAAAACATGCTATGTTTGTAAAGCATGCAAGTATTGCTAAATAGAAACAGTTTCAATAAAATTGTGCTTGTTGCTATGATATTGCAATATTGAGCAACAATGAAAGCTCTATTTTAGGACGATTAGCACTATTGTCCTTCTGATTTTTAGATTTTTTTACTTATTTGGAAATGATTGGGGCCTTTTGGCAAAAGCTGTGAACATCTTGAATAAAATGTGGATCATTAAGAATGGTAATTTCATTTAAATCATGTTAATCTAGTTATACTTTTCAACTCTATAGTAATTCAGTCTCAATATGAAAAGTAGGTTCAGGAATAATGCAGGTAATCTGCTTTAAAAAATTAATTTTGCTAACTGTTTTTAAACTTCAAACTGTTACTGTTTTGCCTACAGGCAGAAGCAGTAATACACACACACACAGATGAATGAAAGTTTCAACACAATCTGAAGGTATTTTCACTAAATATGCATTCATGTTAATACAGAATTAAATACTTTTAATACATTTATTATTCTGATTAATATTTAATCAGAGAGTCTATTCTAAAAATGAAATAAGGAGCAGGAGTAGAGAGAAAAGAAGGCAGAATGGGAGGAACTGAAGTTCAGGAAACGGTTATGAAAAAGAAAGGGGTAGAAGAAAGATTTTAGTTTGATAACGACATGAGTAAGACGGCAACTTTTCATCGATAAACACTGAATGGAGCCATTCTAATATAGCATTTCATCTTAGAGATTTTAATGGAATCTCTAACTTTGTGCTCATTTTTGTAAAACAACAACACAGACCTTTCAGTGGGCTCAGATTTTTTTGTGTATAAAGGATTTGATTTTTTGATATCTTCTTTTAGAATTTTCACGAGTAGTTTCCTCTCCTCACAATTCTGAAATCCTGTTGTCTGATAGAACATGATCTATATGTTATCAGACTGGCCCTTTGAGATTATACACTCATTACTTTGTTATCTACTTTAGTCCATCACAAAATCTAAATGTTTCCAATTAAAATAAGAACAGATTTGTATTTCTCTCTGCCAGTGATTCATTCATTTGTCCAGGAATTGCTGAACGAGCTTCATATCTTACTGGGACCCTGGCCTAAATGGATTGATAAGAGCTAAGAAAATCACCATTCTGTCTTTGGCTATCTAAGACTTGGCCTGTTTTTATGCAGCATCCACAAAACCACTGGTTAATGAGGTAGAGCCAAAATTACTGCCCGGATGTAAAGTCCAGCCTGCACAGTTCTAGAAAGCCATTTGGAGGTCAATCTGGCTATTTTGGTTGTATTAATGAATGAACAACATCGATAAAATTTATCACGTAGTCACAGCATGTTGTGAGAAAAATAAAAATGTTAAACTTTCAGAGTTTGATTCAAAGTTATGTGTTAACTCCTTAGCAAAATATTTTACCTAGTTCATAGCTGTCTTGGACCACTGCTACTGTTATGCCTTATATAACGATAATTTCCTTTTGCTCAATCTAATTTCCAAAACTAAAATACAATCTTAAAAAATTGATTCTTATGATTTTCTGCTCCTTCATGATATACGGGAGAGTTATTTTTCTTGGTCATCTTTGCAGGTGGAGCAGAATTTATAATTATTCTGCAATAATCTGTGAGCAGTGAATCATGGGCAGAAGTGTGAGGTATTATGTCCATGTGGTATATTTTTCTCCTAAATTACTTTGATCATAGAAACACATCAAGATGGAGTTTTGTCATCTTTTATTATTAAGTGTCCATGATAAACTGAGTTCTTTTAATGTCCCCTTAGACACATATCATGAGAAATAAAGCTAAACCTTTGTTCTTGTAATGTACTGAGATGAAGGTATTGCTTGTTAATGCAGCAAATTCAGATCTGTTCAAACTGATCCTGCAAAACAAATTGTGCAGGGGCCTTTTGAAATTGCCAATGTGGATACCATTAGGAAATAAGATAAAAGAGTCTTATTCTTTAGGAATATTCTGCTGTACGTTTGATTGCTGAATAGACAAACATTACTATATCTAAATGCTTACTATGGAGGTCCATTCAAAAAAAAGATTTATTTATTTATTCATACAGAACTGGGATACAGGCCAGAGGCACAGAGAGGATTCACCAGAGAGAGAGCGGGGAGCAGGACAGGCAGACTGATGAAGTACACTGCTGAGGGGAGCAGCGGGCCAGTCAGGAGAGGTCTGCCACGCCATGTGGTTGCCTCCGGGGCAGGCGGGGATCGAACTCATGCGGAAGTGGCATTAGTAAAACAAAAAAACAAAAAAATCTGGATTCTCTGAAAATGGTGTTTCACAGGCATTTTAAACTTTTGCGTAACTTTACTATAAATATAAAGTTGAAGAATAGAGTAGGAGCCATCTGAGGTGGCACGCTCACAGGTTGGCATGTATCGTTGAGTGGACATCCTCTAATAGACGTTTCAGTGGCTCTGTCTGCTGTCAGTTATCTTTCTTATTCCTCAGCAGTCGCCATCTTTTTCCCGAGGAAGCTTATCCCATTCCAAGAAGGACTGGAAATAACATGTCTTCCCAGATGGAAGTATATAAGCTCAGTGTAAAAGGCTGTGAGAACAGTTGTGTGTGAAAATGTTGCTCCACTCAAGGCAACTTTGTTGAAATACAATCACGTTGCTTTCCTGACCAATGTCCACCCGGTGGGCTGAATGTCTGGTCACATGTTGGTCAGACTTTAAGATAAGTTCTAGGTCTTTTCCTATGAGTATTGTCCCCTGGGCTTTGGGCGTCCCTTTACTACAGAAAACCTGTAAATGTGTAAGATTTCATTTCTTCTTCATACAAGCACATCAGCAAATAAATAAAAACAAAAAGGTTATGGAGGTCATATGTTACAGGGCTGAATATATTAAATCTTTTGTTGGTTTGTCCTTTTTCTGTTTAATCTGTTTCCTCCAAAGATGAGAGATTTTGCATAAATACCACGATCACATACATGAATCACTGCATGTTGATGCTTTGGTGGGCTTTTATGAGTTTCACAGGGAATAGTTTCATTACAGGTTCCCTATCCACAAAAGAAAATTAAGTGTAATAAAGGACTATGAAATTTTTTCCTGATTTTAATTTCTTTGATATTTTAATTTTTCTTCCATTTTTATATTTTGCTTCCTCATATCTTTCTTCCTTTTTAATATGTTGGACTCTGCAGTACTTTTGTCATAATATTAAGATTCAAATTTCCTTTTTCCCTTTTCATTAAGCTGGATTCAACCATTCTGCGTAGGTCCTTGACCTTTTTTCTAGCTTCCCCTCAAGTCTCAATTCTCTGCACACAGTGTATTCCTTTAATTGTTTCCTTCTTTCCTCATGCAGCCTCTCGACGCCCTGTCACGGGTCCCTGCTCATCTTCCACAAGTTTGAATTCTTCACATTCTTGGCTCTTTGGAAAGCAGTGTCTCTTAAGTTGAACACTTTCTATTAACTCCGAGGGAACTATGGGTATATTACCTTGTAATTCTTGTCTTCTATTCTTCTGGTGAGCTGCTTTCTGCATGATACTCAGCTGAGAGAACTCTAAACAAGCAAATTGCTCTGAAGGACACAGAAATACTTAATGCCTTTTCCATAAAACCTTGTCACACTGTAACAGAGAAGCCCTGATATGTAAGTCTCTGTCATTTGGGGATGTTGAACAGTCCCAGGGACCTCAAGTCAAAAATGTTCAGCTAAAGAGATTTATAACATTCACGATGAACTATGACTACCAGGCCAAGTTAAACCCATCACCATTTCTTTGCCATTCTGTCTGGTTGTGTCTTCTCTCTCATGCATCTTACAACTGAGATGTAAAACTCAAGAGGAAAGAAAATATTGGGGGACAGAAACTATAAATATAGAACAAAACGTATCCCTTCCATTCTGTGTCCACACAGCAGGCGTCAGTCAGCCGGGCTCCTTGGAAGTTGATGTAAACATGTAAGTGTGCTTTTCGTTGCTACTGGGGTAATTTTATATCTTAGTTTTTAATTCAGCTTTTTTTTACTTAAAGCTTTTAAATTGCTTTTTATAGAAGTAACATGGTTTACAAGACTGTTTGTTTTAAGGATATTGGCTCCCACCAGTTACATGTTACCACACCGTGCCCAGCACTATGAAAGAATATTATCTGTTCTCTGTTTCATTAAATATTTCTTAAGTGGCTTAAGTGGCTGTACTTGGTGACAGATATGTTATAATCATTGAGGAAGGGTGGACAAAATGTTAGAATATATGGATGAGGAAATACAATATCATTCTATCCCATTTAACGTATTAAGTAAAATAAATCCTCATCTCCCAATATTGAAAATGTTATTTAAAATAATTGAAAAAATATTTAAATAATCCCTGTAAGGATTAAAATACTAAAATTTAATACTAATCTATTCAATTGAGGTATAATTTACACATAACCTTGCATTTAAGGGACACAGTGTGTTGATTTGATACATTTAGATATTGCAATAGATTTATCTCTGTACATAGTTAGCATTTATTTTTTGTGTGAAGAAATTTAAGATCTAGTCTCTTAGCCACTTTGAAGCTTACAATGCAGCATTATCCACTGTAATCACGGGACTTACATCAGAGCTCTCCCGAGCTAATTCATAGTCCAGTTGCTACTTTGTACCCTTTAATATCCCCTCATTTCTCTACGCCCCAATGCTCCTTCACCACTAGAACTCAGAAACTCTGTTTCTAGAAGTTCAATTATGTTTGGTTTCCACATATAAGACATAACACACAGGGTCTGTCTTTTTCTGTCTGACTCATTTCATTTAGTAGAATTTCTCAGGTTCATCTGTATTGTCACAAATGGCAGGATTTTCTTCTTTCTTGTGGCTCAATAATACTCATTACTTGCAGGGACCATAACTTCTCTAGTTATTCATCCATTGTTGGACAATGGGTTGTTTCCACACCTTGGGAACTGAGAGAGATGACACATATACAATGAGGTAAGATATGTCTTTAAAAACCTGTGTGTAGCCTTTGGATAATAATCAAAAGCAGCACTACCTGGTCGTGTAGTAGTTGTATTAAAAAAAAAAAAAACTTAAATCTTTTTGAAGATAATAATGGATGCTACTAGGTGCAGAACAACACAATGAGGTAGATTGCTTTTTAAAATGCCATGGAAGGAAATCAGATCACAGGAAAGTTAAATGATCACCCACAGCTAGTGAGGGTCATTGCTAGTAGCTAGAAAGCAGTCTTGACATTGCAATCACATTGCCTCCATTTGTTAACTTTGACAATAGAAGGGGATCTTTTAAATCAACTGTTGGTCATATAGATAGAAAAGCTTCTTCATCTTTGTAAATGTGACTTTTAAAATCATTATTATAGTATGAAATGAGCCCAAGGTTATACTCTGCAAAGTGTTGACTGCTTTAGTACGCGGTTAGGGAAATGGCTGCAGAGACTTTTCTGACATTGCAAGTTCTCTTTCTGCAAAAACATGCTACATTATCTCTCCCATCAGTACTGTATATGTTTCAGCAAAGTCATGCATTTTAAACATATTTGTGTAAGAAAAAGCTCTTTAAGATCTAAACTGAGAATTCATAATGAACTGAAGCCTGTGCAACTCATATAGAATTGCATTAAATGTTATATTCTGAGATGTTCTGGCTCCTTTGCAGAATCTGCTGGTATAATTTTTTTCCTTGACTTAGACTATTATCACTACTCTATATCTGTCCTAATAAACTAATAATTCTGTCTTTTTTAAAAGCCATCCCCTAACTACCTATTAGCAAAGTAAAGCCTTAATTAAAATTCCCAAGACTTCTATTTTATAATAAAATTTTACATATGTATTAATCACTATAATTGGATATTATATATATATTAATATTTTTCCATTTAGCACTATTTTATTTATAATAAGAATATGACACGAGTTATGCAACCTCTGTTGTCAGACACGGTCCGGATGGAGGGGAATTGCTTTGAAAAATCAGACTTTCCACGCTAACTTGTGTTATGACCTCCCTTTTTCGTATAACCGTAATATCAAAATATTCTGAGCAACTTTCAGCTTACAATTGGCTTGCCTCAGCGGCATAAGGCCTGCCTGCCCTGACAAGCAAGCACTGCACCAGGGTGAAAAAATTCCCCTGAAGTCAAGTGACTTGACAACTGTCTGATTAAAAGCAAAAGGGCTGTTTTTGCAAAGTCTCTCTCACTGCCGGATGGAGGATAACCCAAATCTTATCATTCTATTATCTCACCTAGCCTTCTATTCGGCTTTTAAAGAATTACTCAAACTTCCTATTGTTTGGCCTTTAGATGTGGAAACTCATCCAGGTTGCCTGTTTTTAAACTAGTCAAGTTTTCCACCTGCTATACCTTAAAGGAATCCACAAAAGTCTTCTGGCTAGTTTTTCAGGATTCTACTATGTAGTCTTTAGATAAAGAAATCCACCTATGTCTCCTATTCAGAGATTTGATTAGCAAGGAATTTCCTCTTCTGTCTCCCAGGATGATTCAGGCAGAAAAACAAAACCCATTAAGTAATAGATAAGGTTTAAGGGACTTCTATCTTAGTTGATCTCCACTATAGTAATATTAGTCATAGACTTTGTGCACTTATGTACCTGTTTTTAACCTTAATTGATTTTGGAATGTTATATCTCAGCTAAAGGGCAATACGACACTAAACTGTTCTTAGAAAAAAAGATGATTGTAATCTCTCAGCCCAGTTCGTGTGCTGATGTCATCCCACTGCTTGCTCCTAATGTATAAAATAAACCTCTGCTGAAGGCAGAGCAGGAAGACTTGCACCCAACTCTGACTCCCATGTCTTCCTCGCTCCCCTTTCCCCTTTTTCTCCTTTTCCCCCTTTTTTTTTTAGGAATCTCCACTCGCCGACGCCTTCCCACCTTAGGGTCCTGCCTGTCTTGCCTCCAGACACCTCAATAGTTGGAGCTGGTCTCCAACAAGAATACAAACTAGATGAGCGTTTAAAAAATAAGTAACATCATTATCTGGTCTGTGTTAAGCAAAATATTTTTATCTTTGTCACTTAAAGGGGAGAATTTTTCAAGCATTGATTCTGCTCATGAGCATCATTTGTTCTTTTTGAATTTTACTTTAAAATAAAGACAGATGATTTGTTTTTCATCAAATACTGATGCCCTAAATACTTAGACTTACATTTTATTCATTCGGTCACTATCACAGACCCAAATGCAAACAAACACCCATAAAGAGAACTATATTGAGAATAGTAGGTTAGATTTCAAATCATGGACTGTGCTGATAGGACTAATGTGGAGAGTGTAAAATAAAGCCTGTTGATCTGCAAGACCCAATCTGCAAATTGATTCTTTCTTACTAACAGTTATATCATTTTTAGCAATTCTTTTGTAGAAGATACAACATAAATATGGAGTCATTAAATTATTATACATAAAACCCTAACTTTCATATTTTTTTATAGTCAGTATCAGCAGAACTCCATTAGCAATATATTTCTGATTGACAATAGTTAACAACTCACAGAGAACTCTATTATAAATATATTTCTGATTGACAGTAGTTAACAACTCACCTGAAATATACAAGATACCGTTATACAAGCTGTGCTCAAATTTAGTAAAAAACTACAGTCTTCAGCTTCTGTAATGAAGAACTTGAAATAATTGCTAGATGTAATAAATACATAATACATCAACCTTCTTTAATACAATTGTATGCACATTTAGGAAAATATACGCTATACATACATATATATAGCAATGTGCAGTGAGACATATATATATGATGTGCAATAGATGTGAAATTGTTATTTTTATAATATTTGTCTTCATGTCACTGTACTTTTAGTCCTTGGCAAGTTCTAAACATTGTAAAAGCTATTTTCATAATATTTATACTTGTAAAGTAGTACATCTAATATATGAGCTCCACAGAGTTCTAATGATTTAAATTCTCTCACTATTCACTTCAAGTAAAGAAAAATTTCAAAGCACTACTTAAAAGATTTATGGCCCCTACCCTTTGAATCGAAAATATTTACATAGTATTTTCTGTGCATTTGATAAGTTAGAGAAAAAAATCAGCGATGTGCTTTAACACATGCCAAACAAAATATGGCTATGTTCATATTTACAGGTTAAAAAATGTTGAACAGTAGCTTGTAAAAAGAACAAAACTAGTTTGAGAGAAAGGGTCACTTTGAGAATGTGAGGTCATTAAGAGAGAATGAATGATGGATGGTACTGTTACGTCTGTGACAGAGGCGGGAGGTTGACAATGTGAAGAGAAGGAAGATCAAGGCGAATGGGAACAGTGTTTGGAATGTAAGACTGGAAGTTGCCTAAACAAATGGTAGATAAATCAACATGAAAACCTTCTTCCTAAGAATATAAAAGTTAGAGCAAGGGGCTTTTATTAGAGGAAATACCAATGGTTCTACCAGATAATAAACTTTTAAATGTCACTCCATTTAGTTTAACCTAATTGCAGAATTTAAGAATGTGAAGTACGATCCCATCGTGAGTTTCTTCTGCAAACACAAACTTGTGAATGTTTTTTAAAAAATACCAGAAAGCATTATATCAGTATTCAATATCCATTAAACCAGGTATTACCTAATGAAGCAATCAACAGGTACCTTTCATGTCTTCTATTTATATTTTGTATTACCCAAAGCTTGTTCTTATTTTTTTTTAAGATTTATTTATTTATGTATACATAACTGAGGAACAGGTCAGAGATGCAGGGGCAGAGATGCAGTTCTCACCAGAGACAGAGTGGGGAGCAGGACAGGCAGATCAACACAGTACACTGCTGAGGGAAGCAGCAGGTGAGTTAGAAGAGGTCTGCTGCACCATGTGGGTCAGCTTCCTGGCTGGGGATTGAACTCGCACTGAAGTGGCTGTGGTTAGTTGCACAGTGCTGTGCTTTAACCCGCTGTGCCACCAGGGAGGGCCCCCAAAGTTTGGTTTTTGGGAAAATATATGAAACACGCTTGTAGCTAAGGTTTCTAAGATGACATTTGTTTTAAAAATCTCATAAAATAATGATTGTCTATAAAGGTAGGAAAATGACAAGAAATTTTAGGTAAAATTTCTGTTTATCTGTTTTCTACTTCTAAGAAATTCAAGGCAAGTGAAAAAAAAAATCATCCACATAATCTTCCAATATATTCAAAAGGGAGCAAAGCATTGTATTTAACCTATGCATATGCTCATAAAATTACAGTTAGTTTGTGAAATATATCAACATCTGTACTAAATCCTGGAAGGATCTCCTTACTCAGTCACTAAACCATTTGTTTGAAATGTGTGATAGACTCAAAGGAACTTCCGGATGTCCATGGAATTTTGATTATGCTTTATCTGTGATAAAAGTTTTATTATTATAAGCAGAGAAGGTCTATACAGATCAATGTCTCAAACCTGGGCAATGGATATAAATTGCTTGATGGAAATATTTTAAGCCAAGCTTGTCTCGCTTAATTGAGTGTGCAGTAAAGAGCTGTAGCCACCTGGAAAACAGCCTGTAAATGAGCCAAAGTAAAATATTCAGGTTTCTCCTTCCATGTTGCTTCCATAACTGACCAGCAGGGCATCCCTAAAGGCTGTGGCTTTGGATTTAGAAAATTCTAAATTTGTACCTTCCAGCTCCCTCCATGTTGCCCCAAATGGCATGTGTTTATCTTTTTGATCACCGAGTAATATTCCTATTGTATGTGTTTGTGTGTGTGTGTGTTAGAAAATAAGACTATGAGTCAGGTAAAGACAAGCTTCAAAACTGACTATAGAGCTGAAGCATCACAGGGGTGGAAAACGGAAGCAGAGATAGGAGGGTGGACAAGTGGCAGAAGCCCACTAGACTGAGTGATTTGATGGTGGGTGCACTCTGGTGGCGATACCTGAAGGGAGGAGGGGAACCCTAAACTTCCCAGATATCAGATGTAAGATGGCGTTGATGCAATTAAATATATTTTCTAAAAAAGAAAATGCCAAACTTAGACGTAGGCAAATTAACCTTTTGAGCCTCAGTATTTCAACTATAAAATGGGGATCTAAGTAACTTGTTTATCTCCTGTTTGAAATGATGAAATAATGGGTGGTCAGTGCTTGACACATCAAATGTGCTTGAAAACTAGTAGTAAATGTGGTTATCTTATTAATTCAGGATCATTTACGATACATCAGTGGCTTGATTTTTGGTTGTACATCTCTGCCTGTCTGTGAAAATCTGGATGCTGTGCATCTTCATAAAATACTAACTATCCCCCAAACTTAAGCCATAAAATGTGGATTTATTTTATGTAGCCAAGCATGAAGTGCTTTGATGGCCTTTTCCCTTTTAAATCCTTAGACGTGCAAAAGCAAAAAGATTCACAACCATATTATCTTAACGATCAGCTTCCAAATGTGCTAGAACCACAATAAATAACTACTTACAATGTCCATAACGATGTTTTGAGTCATTATTCATAACCAAAGGCCTTCCATGTTACATATACATACACAATACACACACTGTTAAGCGCCCTTCACTGTACAAAAAAGAAGAAAAAGGGCATTAACAGGTATGTCTTAAACTAATCAGAGCAAGACCATTCAAGATTACAACCCAAAGCATGTGATAAGTTATGGAGAAGCCAGTCTATTAGGCACATTAATTATGTATAAAATATGAACTCTCTCTGTATGTATCTGAATCTCGATATTGTGAGTGGTAGTAGTTGAAGTATTAGTTGGCATAAATGTCTCTTCACTATCCATTATGCTGACAGGCACTGTCACGTAATTACATGTTGAGGTTGATGACCTATAACCCTTTGACCTTAGCCCTCTGACAGGCTTACAGCACAAGCATCCATGCAGGGAAGCACACCTCAGATTCTCAGGAAGGCTGGAGAGTGTATGACCCCTTGCAGGCCCTCCGGCAGGGGTGCAGGCCAGGGAATGCACAGGAGGCCCAGAAAGGGCAGAGGATTTCTCCCTATAGATGCTTTTAGGCTTTTGGTTGTGTGATCTTTCAATTCATTGTTAGAACACAAGTAACTGTGCGAGGGCTAATACCTTAATCCATTATCACACCATAAATGCAGTTGGCATTTAAGCTCCAGGGGGATCACAAATGCAAACTGCCAGACAGAGGGGAGTTGATGGAAAACAATGACAGTAAGATGGAAATATCCTTATTTCCTGAGTTTGTTTCCATTTACATTTGTTCTAGCTTTACCTCTGTGAAAAAAATGGACTTAGTTCTTCTTATAGAGGATTACCCCTCTTTCCCAAAAAACTTAAGTTGGATGAAAATAATGTCAACATCATAATATTATGAAATATGATGATTACTTTGGTTGTTGGAAAATATTACAGAACCATTAACATATAGAAGTATTTATAGATTAGCCAATCTCAATTTGACTAGAATCCCATCCTGCTAAAGGGCTCGGGATAAGTCTCATGGTTTGATAATAACCATCTATCTCTTACAAATGGTTCTTTAGAAAAGAGAGTCACAGGTGAAACTAAAATGTTATTTCTATTCCCATAAAATCTCACCTTTCCATTCTTCATGGAGGATCCTAGGAGACACAACATTTGCTTATGTCAAACATCAGCTCCTTTACTAATTTTGTTATCGCTTACTCTTAACAATTTTGATTGGAAATTTTTATCCTGGTCACATTGACATGAGTCATGTTGTATGCTTCTAAATAAATCATTTCTGAAATATAATAAAACTCAGACCTTTGAAAGAAATGATAATACAGTCTGATTTAAACAATTATCTAGGGAACTATACAGTCCAGTGATATGTGTGTGTGTGTGTGTGTGTGTTTCTTAAATTGGCTACTTCCGAGTTATCATTAAGACAAGTTGATGCAGAGTGAGCATCTTAGATGAGAGTCTTTAATCACATTTATAATCAGGCCATCAAGTCAGGGCTCGAATTCAATACATACATATGATCTCCTGGTGATGTTAAGTGTTTGTTCATCCAGACATACCTCTTTCCTACCTGGAGGTCCATGCACTGAACACACATCCACCACTAAAACTCCAACTGTCAATTCCAACACGTCATGGTAGAAACAGAGCACTGTCACCACAAAAGGTGATAACTGGCAACAATATCAAACCTCCCTGGTCTGCAAAAATTCTGAAATCCTGCTAAGCAGTGTCAGGAAGTTCTCTTATGTTCAGAGAGAGAAGAATGTTTTTATCTGGACTATAATTCTGATTTCTACAGCTCTTTTCCATGGCTCTTGACTATTCCTTCAGATTGTTTATTCCTTGGCCAAATCTAAGCTGGGAATGAGACTGACATTATGTCCTCCCAGAAATGTAAGCAGCTTTCTCGGGTCTCCCCAGCCTCCCAGAAACCTAGGGCACAATGATCACTTAAATTCATGAGCAGACATCTACATGTATTTATTTTTGTTAACGCTTATGATTTCTTTAGCAATAAACTTTGTTCCAGTCTTAGCATTTTCAGAAATAATTGTCTTAGTGTGCCAGTAACTGCATCCAGAATTCTTTCTAGACACATTTCTTAGATTTACACTATTTCTTTGCTTCCTGCCCCTTACATTCTCTTTCTCAACTTAATTACAGGCCTTAGGCCAATCAGGCTGAAGAGGGAGATCCACACCTTTAATCTCTTTTCCCTGAGCTATTTTATCCAATTGAAAGGATTTACTGTGCTGCTACCTTAATCCATTCAAAGGGTTTTAATAATGGGAATAAACAGCTTTAGCCTTGATTTGATCCTGGCCTCAAGGCTAAGTTTTAATCAGTCTTTGGTTGCTCAAAGAAATTTTCCTCCCAACCCCATCAGTTCCTGAATTTGTCGACTTTGTTTTCTTTTGTCACAGCTTTTCATTGACTTCTATTAATGGTCATGAGATTATTAAGAGATATACCAAAATCACCCCAGATTCTAGATACAGAACTTCCTCCGGCATTACATAGCAGCAGCCAACTTCCTGTTACTGGTAGGGATCAACCTTTGTCCATTATTCAGTAAAATGAGGAAATTAAGATGGCCAGAAAGCCATCTCTGCTTTTGCATTAATGGAGCTATGACTTAGACCTCCTGGAAGAGTGGAAACTCCCTTGAGATTAATATTTGTAACCAATCCATATTCAAGGTTGTGAGAGTGACAAACAAACAAATATTTTGTACATTTCTTAGTCATGGTAATAGTGCATAGAGCACCAAATGGGTAATTCTATAGAGGGATCAAAATGTTTGCAGAGGGTCCTCCCTGGTGGCTCAGTGGGTAAAGCACAGTACTAAGAAGCTAAAGCTACTTCAGCATGAGTTCGATCCCCGCCCCAGAGGTGACCCACATGGCACAGCAGACCTCTCCTGACCAGTCTGATGCTCCCCTCAGCAGTGGACTTCATCAGTCAGCCTGTTCTGCTGCCCACTCTGTCTCTGTCTCTGTTCTCACCGCCTCTGCACCTCTGGCCTGTACCCTAGTTCTGTGTGCATAATAATTTTAAAATATGCTTGCAGGAACTGTGTGGACAAGGAAAGTTTATCTCCCTGTCTGTAGTATGTATATGTTCCAGTAACAACAAGTTGTTGCACCTCCATGGTTGAAGGGAGCCAAAGTAATCATGTTGCTACCAAATACTGGCTAGGTACAACTTCTCTTAATGATTCTCAAGAATGGGTCTGTGTCGCTATCTGTTCCTGGCATACTGAGCACTTAAAGGTAACAGTAGCTGTATCTATGAAGAGGGATTTTTTTTTCCTTATTGAAACTAATTACTGCCTTTACTGAGAAAAACTGGTATGACTAGAGATTTTATCCAGTATCTAGAAAATGAGTTCCTCATATTCATTGACTATTGAGAGCACTTTCTCCAATGGATGTCCCTGACTGGGAATTCATTTCACAAATACATACATTTCTGTACACCATGAGTCTATTCCCAAAAACACAGCACAATATCCCTCCAAAAGATGTTCTCCTTGGTCCACCCTGGTGGCGCAATGGGTTAAAGCACAATGCTGTGAAGCTAGCTGCAGCCGTTTCAGCACAGAGTTCCATCCCAGGCCAGGCAGGCGACCAACATGGCACAGCAGACTTCCTGTTTCTCCGCTGCTCCCCTCAGCTGTGTACTTCATCAACCTGCCTGTTCTGCTCCCCACTCTGTCTCTGGTGAATCCTCTCACGGCCTCCGCACCTCTAGCCTATACCCCAATTCGATATGCATAATTAAATAAATCTTGAGAAAAAAAGGTGTCCCTGTTACTAATCTTACTCTTACTTAGTTGGTCAAACCAATATCCACTATTTATTGTTTAGTGTAAATCTATACCTGAAATTATTTTTCCTACAAAATGATATGGAAAACCAGATATATGCTCAAATTAATTCCTACTGGGAAAATTTGATTTCATAGTCACCTGTGATAGACACGTTTTAAGACTATATATATATAACACATTACATCTACTTCTACTCAAAAACTATCCTGGCAAATCCATCCAAAGGTAAAACAAAACAAACAACACTGTACTTGGATTACTTTCCTCTTCAGACAATCATACTAAGATGAAAAACTTCCCATAAAATCACAGATGTGAACTGAGAAAAAAGACCACAAAACAGCAAGAGTAGCTCTGGAATATCTGCTCATGCAATTATTGTATATTTCCTGAACCTACCTGCTTGGGACCTTCCCATCCATTGGTAACAGAATGTTGGTGTCTATGTCCTATCTTATGATGTGCTGTATTGGATAATGTACATCAGGCAGTCTAATAAGCATTTATTTATTTATTTTAAAGATTTATTTATGCATACAAAACTGGGGTACAGACCAGAAAGAGACTGGGAAGCAGAACAGGTAGACTGATGAAGTATACTCTGAGGGGAGTAGTGGGAGAGCCCGTGGGGTCTGCTGAGCACTGTGGGTCAGCTCCCTGCCCAGGGATCGAACTCCTAAAGCCATTGCAGCTACCTTCGTAGTGATAAGCTTTAACCCATTGCACCACCAGGGAGGGCCCTAATAAGTATTTATTGATATAAATCATTAGCAAAGAATCTAACATGGTGGAAAGAAATCTACCAGGATCATCCTAGTGTAATTCACATCTCTTCACCCAATTCCTAGAATTGAACCACTAAGGGAGAGACTGTCTTATTTTTAAAAGGGATTCTACAACATACCTCAAAGACATGCTCTAAATTTTCATTTCTGCCTTCAGTAAAGGGACAGTAGACATCTGCCACGAGAACCTCTTCCCAGTAAGGGGGCTGGGAAATGGTAACTACACAGATCTACCTGGAGTTTCTCAACACTGACTCTTGAGTTTTCCTTTACCCCTGGAGACTCCACGCATCGTTCCAATCTGCTGATGGCCAGAGGTGAGGAAGAGCCTATAACTTGGGGACTCAGGTGTCACGTACAGTTTGGGGTAGAAATCCCCTTTCCATGGGTCAGAAGTCATCATTTTCCAATTTCTGAATGCAGAGTTAGCCTAGTTTTTTTTTTTTTTAAAGATTTATTTATTTATTCATACAGAACTGGGGTATAGGCCAGATGCTCAGGGACGGTGAGAGGCTTCACCAGAGACAGAGTGGGGAGCAGAACAGGCAGATCGACGAAGTACACTTCTGAGGGGAGCAGCGGGCGGGTCAGGAGAGGTCTGGCTCGCCATGTGGTCTCCTCCGGGGCAGGCGGCAGGCGGGAATCGAACTCATGCGGAAGTGGCTTCAGATTCTCAGTGCTGTGCTTTAACCCGCTGCGCCACCAGGGAGGGCCGAGTTAGCCTAGTTTTAATATTCCTGGCTGAATTCTTACCTGGTCTCATGATCATGAAGAGGAATAGCTATCTTTAAGACAAGAAATAATCGGAGGGTTTATGGTCTCAGGGCTAAAGGGAGAAGTGGGGGAATTTGTGTGCCCACTGGAAATGGGCAGCAATTGAGCCTGGCTTCAAGAAGTTAACACGGTTCAGTTCCAGGAAATCGAAGAGGGTAAAAATGATGGAAAATCAATAAGGTTGGGTGAAAGAAAAATAATAAACAAAACTTCCACAGACATTTATCCTGCAATTGAAAGCAAAGGCTAGGCCAGCATTTTGTGGAAGTGTTTTATGGTGGAAAGGACACCTAAATATGCACTATAAATGTCGACAATTGGTGTAGAATGAATCCTTCAGAGAAAAAATATGACTTGGCTCTTTAAGCAAACTATGACTTAGCCATTCAACATTAATTAAGTTGAAACAATTTCAGTTTTGTATTAGGGTAGGTGTTATGTAGTTTGAAATTAGAGTAATGGTATTCATGGATTGAGACTTAGCAAAATAGAAATTATAGTCAGCGTATTTTTTAGAAAGATTTATTTATGCATGCATGCAGAACTGGGGTACAGGCCAGAGGTGCAGGGGCGGTGAAAGGCATCACCAGAGACAGAGGAGGGAGAAGAACAGGCAATCAACAAAGCACACTGCTGAGGGGAGCAGCGGGTGGGTGAGGAGAGGTCTGCTGTGCCATGTGGATCACTTCCGGGGCAGGTTCGGGATCAAACTCATGCTGAAGTGGCTTTAGCTTCTCAGTGCTGCACTTCAACCAGCTGCGCCACAAGGGAGGGCCATAGAGTCAGAGTATTTTTGTCTTGTTTTTGCTATTAGAAATTTCCTGAGCAAAATGAAAACTGTTACCATGTAGGTCAGATGTATTTGCAGTGTATCTTGTTTTTAAATAGATTCATCTGTTGATTGGATCTAGTGGTGTGTCCTTTGTGAGAGCCAATTTAATCATTCCTAAGTAGTCAACTATTTTATTCTGAAATTTGTTCTGATTTAAGAACTACATTTTTTAAAAATACTCTCCGTCTCTTATTTTTCTTGATAATTGGCATTGTGACATTTTTAAGCATTTTTCTATTTATTTTAGACAGCTTCTAGAAAAGTAGCCTGCCTATAATTCTATTTTAGTCAAAAATTGTATTTAAAAATATCTAGTAGTAAAAATTATTTTCATTTGGATATGGTTCCTTTCCCTCCTTGGTTGAACTTGACTAGCAACTTTAAAATTAAACTTTTGTTGTTCTGTTCTCCCATAAAGCAGCAAAGTAATACCCAAGAAAGATTTTTTTTCCCAGAAGAGCTACTTGTGTTTGATTTTCTTATTTTTATTTTTTATTAACACTGAATAGCTCATGTTTTTAAAAATTCTTCCTTATTTTCTATTTTAGTAGTGCAAGAAAAAGTTTGAAACTAATAAAGTCCTTAAAATAAATCCGCAGTTCTCTTTCTATTCACATCCCTTGACACAATTTCTTGGTAGAAGAAAGAGCTGTGGAAGCTAAAAGGACTGGATAGAGTGTTTTCTCAACACAGAAGAACAGAATTGCTGATAAACAATTCTAAATCTATTCAGCTCTCTCAAAACTTAATTTATTTTGGTATAAATCATGCATAATCTTTGCAGTTTTGTGATTTGCACAGCAGGGGAAAAGGATCATCGTGATATTTGGCCAAATGTAATCTCTGGGATTTGATATCAAACTAAAAATAAATGTTTCCATCCAGGAACCCTTTTGAATGTATCTGTCCTGAGAGTCTATATTTGAGTTGTGTCTTGGGAAGAGATTGATTGGAATTAGAGTAACAGTTAGACTTTGGTCAAAGTGTGAGTCCCCAGATGCCCAAACAATAAACCTGACAATGTCCACAGAACATTCTGTGGAAGTTAGGTAGTTTCCTATGAAGAATAGAGAAAACATTCCAGAGTTTTCCCTTGAGTTTGACTAAAGCTTCCTGGGGCGCTGAGAGAACGCAGCATGCTTTTACTTCTTAGTTAAAAACATATGGGGTAAGAATTTCAAGAAAAGCTTCTGGTGACAGAGTGTGTAGCAGAGTGAGAATTGGATCTGAAGTCAGAAGATCCAAGTTTAAGTGAGGTCTTGCCCTTACCAGCTGTGACTAAGTCTCTGCGACTTACTTTCCTATATGTGTCCTGTGAGAAGAGAACACATCTGACAGTTTGCTTATCTCGTAGTGACTAAAAATAAGAATGCGTTTCAGAAATGCATTATAAGCTAAGCACCAACATGCAAGTGCTACTTGTTTGGGTTCATAAATTTAGAGAGAAAACAAAGCCTCACATTTTGTGTGGGCAATGGTTAGCATTTACAGAGGAAGAGACCAAGATTCAGGAGAGTGACTGTGTTGTTCAGGGTTATGCAGAACAAAAGAAAATTTAAAGTTCATGAAAATCAACTTTCTACTCAGAATGTGTGGAGATTTGCTAAAAGTGCAAATTCAGGTCCTCGCTGGTGGTGCAACAGGTTAAATGCAGCACTCTGAAGCTATCCACAGCCACTGCAGCACGAGTTCCATCCCCAGCCAGAGAGGTGACCCACAGGGCACAGCAGACCTCTCCTGACCCTTCCCCTGACCCCCGCTCCCCTCAGCAGTGTATTTCACTCCATCTGCCTGTTCTGCTCCCGCTCTACCTCCCATGAATCTTTTCAGCCCCACCCCTCACACCTTTGGGCTGCACCCCAGTTCTTGTATGCATAAATAAATAAATCTTTTTAAAAAGTGCAAATTCATGGGCTTTACCCCAGACTGAGCCACAGTCAACGGGGATGAGCTTGTTTTCTACAACTCCCAAAAGAATCATGTGTATGCAAATAATTGAAAACAGCTCTTTTATAGAGACCATAAAAATGAAACTAAAATATATGACTCTGAGAATTGAGTGTTTGCATGCTCTTGACCATGTGACCATGTGGTTTCCTGCTTTTTTTTTTAATTTGTTAAAGATTGATCAATTGATTGATGCATAGAAGTACTGGGGCATAGGCCAGAGGGGTGAGATGATTCACCAGAGACAGAGTGGGGAACAGGACAGGAAGATCCATTGAAATACACTGGTGAGGGGAGCAGCGGATGAGATAGGAGTGGTCTGCTGCACTAGCTTCCTGTCTGGGGACCAAACTTAGGCCCTGGCAGTGATAGTGCTGAGACCTAACCCCCAGGGCCACCAGGGAGTCCCAGTTTCCTATCTTTAAAGGAAGGTTAAGGACTACTGCTCATTAGCAATCTATGCTGTCATACAGGGAAGAATAATGAAGTAAAGTTAACTACACAGTGCCTAAAAAAAAGGAGCCAGGTGATAATTGCCTTCCCCCTTTTGGGGGCAAGCTTCTCTAAGCCCTCAGCAGAGGGCAGTATGCCTCCCTGGGTGTTGATTCTAATGCAGAGGCATGAGAGGATGGAGCCGAGCACTGTTTTCAATAGCCAAGTTGGGGAAACAACCTAAGTGCCCAAGGTTGCTTAATGCTTAGTGAAGGTGTGGCATGTATACACAATGGAATACTACTTGGTTATTTAAAAAAAATGAACTCTTGCCATTTATGACAACATAGATGGAATTAGAAGGGGATTAATGTTAAGCAAGTCAGGAGAAAGACAGATACTGGGTGATCTCACTTATATGAAGACTATTAAAAAAAAAAAAAAAAGGAACAGATGAAACTAAACCAAAGCAAACCCTAGAAACAGTGCTGCAGAATTGAGGCTACCGGGGTGGTTGGATAGGGTTCTGATAAGGGGGAGAGGGAACTCTGGCCTATGGTGGGGGTGCCAGGAGTGCAGTGGTGGTAGGTAAGGTAACATATGTCTGAAGAGGCATGAGCCTATAACCCCTAAGTCCTGTAGGCTGGTGTAAATCAGTGTTACCACGACAGGAAGGAATTCTGATCCTCATTTTCGAGATGAATCTGTGGCCTGGGGAAATAAATGGAAAAACAACGGACACAAATCTACTGTAGATTTGGGTTTGAACTCAACATTCGCTTCTTCAAAAGTGTTATTTTTCCAGTAGATACTTTCCTACCCCGCCTCAAAGCAGATTGAAAAATTTACCCTTTAAGCCTACTCTTTTCTCTCTGTCTTAATTTAGGAAGCAGAATCACAATCCACCCAGTCACTCCATAAGGACATTTGTGCATTTCTTGGAACTGTCTGTTTCTTATCTTCTGCCTCCCATTTCCTTGTTTACACTGTTCATATTTTAAAAATTTGTTCTCTCATCCTCAGACATATAACTTCTACCCCAGGAAGGGTAGGGTCATGTTCTTGCCAAATTGGGTACCAAAGTTAAGTATTTCTCTTTGTCCAGTGAGAGACCTCGTGATTTGATCCTTATTCACACTTCCAGAATGATCTTTCCACACCCAGATAGATGTGATTTCCTCGCCTATCTGAACAACCTCAGCTCCTAACATCTTCCTGTGTAATTTTCTGTAACCCACATGCCACTTCCTGTTATATGTCTTCTAGGAAATCATTTTCTGTTTGGCGCGAATGCTCATTGTTCTCCTGGCAAACGTCTGTGCCCACTCAGGGCTCACCCAAGTGCCCCCTCCTCTGTGGGGCCTTTGTTCACCTCCTTCCAGTTCCACTGCCCTGAGCAGGTGGCTGTATCACAGGCTGCCCACTCAGCCACGTTCCTCCTGGCAACGTACGGTCCTTGAAGTCAGGGCTGGGAGCTTTATTTGTCTGTTTTCTTCTTAACTATTTTTTAATATATTCATTACATCATCCTTTGTTTTTGTACAATGTATGATTTCCCCGTGAAATTTCCACCACCAGTTCCCCCATGCACCATCACTGCAATCCCTCGCGCTCTTCCCACCACCTGTCCTGGTCCTTCTCTCTTCTCCTGCCCTATAGACTATCTCTTATCTATAGTTGCCTGATGATGTTGATTTTTACTTTATTATAGTTTTCCCCCTTACTCCTTTTTTGTTTTCTCTACCTTTGTCCTATAAGTGAGGCCATTCCATTTTTTCCTTTGTCTTTCTGCTTCTTTTGCTGAGCATAATCCCTTCCAGCTCCATTCAGGTTGCTGCATAGGTTTATCCTTTTTGATTGCTGAGTACTATTCCATTGTGTAAATATACCACCTCTTGATCCAGTCATTTGTTTTGGGGCATCTGTGCTGCTTCCATAGCTTATCTATTGTAAATTGTACTGTATTACACATAGGGGGAATTGAATAATGTTTTTGCGTCTTTTGGGTAGATTCCTACAGAGAACTAATGAAGCTCCATAAAAACAAAGTAAACAGCCCAGTCAAAAAAATGGGCGGAAGAGCTAAAAAGACAATTCTCCAAAGAAGAAATGCAAATGGCCAACAGGCATATAAAAAAATTGTTCAACATGGCCCTCCCTGGTGGCGCAGCGGGTTAAAGCACTGCACTGAGAAGCTAAAGCCACTTCCGCATGAGTTCGATGCCCGCCTTCCGGGGAGGTGACCACATGGCGTAGCAGACCTCTCCTGACCCGCCCACTGCTCCCCTCAGCAGTGTACTTCGTTGATCTGCCTGTTCTGCTCCCCACTCTGTCTCTGGTGAAGTCTCTCACTGCCCCTGAGTCTCTGGCCTGTACCCCAGTTCTGTATGTACAAATAAATAAATCTTTAAAAAAAAAAAAAATTGTTCAACATCACTTATAGTCAGGCAAATACAAATAAAAAACACAAAGAAATACCACCTTACACCAATAATAATGGAAAAAAATTTAAAAAAATTAGCAACAACAAATGTTGGCTTGTCTTCGATTTCTAAAAGCTAGTACAACGTCAGCCATTATACCGACAATTGACCTGTGTTATTGGAAGAATAAATGATAAATGATAACATGTAAGGGGACATTCCACTTTTTCGCGCTGGGCTAAGTTAGAGGAGGGCCTAGAGGCTTCATGTAGTATTTGTAATACAGCTCATATAAGAAAAGGTCTCTGCTACAGACATTCTGTTTAGGCGCTAGAAAAAGGTCACCGTTAATTGATGAGTTAAATCTTACCTTCCTTCCTCTCTCTGTTATTCTGTGGCAACGAGGGAGTTTCTTCACCACAATCAATCAAATTGGCTTTGATTTTCCTGTTGTAACTGGGATAGTCACAAATGGTGAGAGTTCTCCAAAGGAACCAAATATTTCTGCAAATTCTTTTGGATATGTAGATCCTCGCCTCACAGAAGACCTTGAGGGTCTCGCTGTGAATGTTTACCTTGTAGAGTTCTGTCTGGAGAAGCCAGCTTAGAAAATTGAGGTGGGTAACTTATTTGTTCCTTAAAAGAGCACTCATTTTACTAGCTCTCTGGCTTGGTTATGTCTACTCTCAGAGGACTGTGAAAGAAAACAGCCGAAGGGGCTTGACCAAACAAAGGTTTGGTTTTCTCGCGTAAGAGGGGCCTAGAAGGCCAAGCAGAGCTAGTTGGACAGCTTCAGTAAGTTACCAGTGACTCAGTTTCCCTTTTCTTCTCTCTGCACCATTATCCTACTTGGCTTTTGTCTCCACCTTGAGGTGGTGCTGTCTCCCCGCTCAGCCAACCCCGCAGCTTCACAGCCAGAAGGGAGGGGAGAGGCAAAGCAAACCAATCACCTAGAACAGAGCCTGCCTCTGTCAGCTCGTTTTAACTCGCCCAGAGGACTTCAGCTCTGTGCTAGACTATATCACAGGATCACACTGGTGCAAGGAAATCTGAAAGGTGCTTTTGGGGCGCATGAACTACTGAACAGATGGTAGTTGTGTTAGTGAGGCCGATGGGAGAACGGGGTCTGATTGTGCCAAGCCCCAGTGTCCCAGTTGGGTTTGTAACCAGAACTGACTGCGCGCACCCAATGGCTCCTCTTGTGTTTGGGTAAGAGGCGGGACACAGAAACAGGCGTCCGCTACCTCGCAGGCAGGTGGCGCCAGCGGCTCACGTTACAAACGCACAAGGTGTCTATGCACCAGGCCTTGATCCTCTCACCTGTTTTAGGCCATTTAGATTATTTCCGTATCTTGGCAGTTGTAAATAAGCTGCTGCAAGCATGGAAGATCAGATTTCCTCTCAAGTTAGTGTTTTTGTATGCTGGGGGTAGAAACCTAGGAGATCTGAGGCACCTGGGTTGGGAAGGGAAGAGCAAATCTAGGGGCCTCCTTGCTGTGTTCTCTCATCTCTCTCCAGAAGTGTGCTAATCCCATTCTCGCGGGCTCGCCCTTGCGACCTAGTCACCTCCCAAAGGTCCAACTCTCTCGTCACCACCCATCACCTTGGGGGCTAGGCTTCCACATCGGAATTTGGCGAGGGTGGGAGCAGCATTCAGTCCGCGGCTCAGCCTGAGCTTGGTGTTGAGGGGGCATGTTCCAGGGATGGCTGCCGGGGCCATACACTGCCGTGGTAAGGGGAGGGGGAATAGAGCCTTTCAGAGAAAGAGTTTTGGGAGGCCTGTAGGGTCCCCCAACTTTGTTCATCCCAGAAAAGATAGTGTCATTTTTGGTTTATCCCAGTCTGCCAATTCATCTTTCTATTTAATGAATCGTTTTCTCCTTTCTATTTTCCTACCTTCCTATCCACCTCCCACCTCCCTACCTTATGTCGCTTGGCTTAGTGTCTATGACCTGTTCCAATTAAATGTTGGACTATTTAAAAAGCGATATGTGAATAATTCAATGTTCAATTATTTTTCAATTCAATTATTTGCAATAATGCAAAGAGGAACTGGAGCCTGAGCATTCAATATGAGTGTCTGGGTTTGGACTCTATTCTTAGTGCTACACCTAATTAGCAGGATGACTTAGAGTTATGTTTCCTCTTTAAGTTGTTTCTCATCTGCTTAACACCTGATATTGGCAATTTCCATGGATAGCTTGTTTGCACCCCAGGACCCATTTCTTCTTCCTGTGACAGCAGCTTTGTTTCCACTATGAAGCAGCACTTCAGATCCTCAAGCCTGCCCTCCGTGTGAGGCTACTATGCATGTCGGCCAGCATGCACCATCTCAGAGCAGCACCCTGATTTGTGCCAAGGTCAACCGAGACAAGTCAAGGCAAGCAGTCAATTCTCGGATATTTATGATTGAGATGAAAACAATTGAGATGAAAATTAGTTCTCATTGCTACACTTGAACTCGGAAAGAGTAAAATTGGAATATCTTTGTAACTGAATGGACAGCCTCCCAAGAAAGCATTAACAGAAAACAAGCAAAGCTATAAAACGGAAAGACACAATCCCCATGTCCTTGTTTGAGCCACTGGATCTCTCAGTGTCTAAGCCAACAGTATCCCTTTGTTATTCTCTACGTGTGAGCCAATTTACTTCAGTCTCCCCACCCTTCTAATGCGACTATGTTTATTTTACTTTGAGATAGTTTTACAGCAGTCATAATTAAGAGTCATTATGGCATGTATTCTGAAAAGATTGTGAATTGGCAGACACTTTTAAGAACATCAAGAACCGGGCCCTCCCTGGTGGCACAGCGGGTTAAAGCACAGCACTAAGAAGCTAAAGCCACTTCCGCATGAGTTCGATTCCCGCCTGCCCCGGAGGTAACCATATGGCGTGGCAGACCTCTCCTGACCCGCCCACTGCTCCCCTCAGCAGTGTACTTCGTCGATCTGCCTGTTCTGCTCCCCACTGTGTCTCTGGTGAATCCTCTCACCACCCCTGCACCTCTGGCCTATACCCCAGTTCTGTATGCAAAAATAAATAAATCTAAAAAAAAAAACAAACATCAAGAACCTCCTATGTTCATGCTTACTTTTTCACGTTTGGAAATGCATCCCAGGTAAGAATCACCCTAAATATGGGGAAGCATTTAATACAAAGGAGGCAGCAAATGCCTTGAACCAATTTTTGCAGCTTTTAGCACAATGTTTGACAGCTCACTTACTAACTCAACCAAACAACTAAATGCTGTTAGCCAAACTTGCTTAGCATGACAAAAAACCTAAGCAGACATGTCTTTAGAGAAAGGTTATTTGCCATATATTTTTATGGTATAAGTTATAATAGCTTAATACCATTGTTAAGGATTTGCAAGACCATGGAATTTTCAGTATGACAAACCACTAAGAGAAAGAAGCTCAGAAGCTTATATATAAAGATGAGTCGTTCTCCTTTGTTAAAGACATATTCCAGGAGGATACTCCAAAATGATAGTGGAAAAGAATGAATATTTTTTTCTCCTATTTTTCTATGATTACTAAAATGCTCTAACATGTCAGTATGTAATGGTTTTGATACTGTAAAAAAAAATAGGTACCTAAAAATACCTAATTTTAGCTATTTGCTCATGATGTTTTTGTTTCTGTATTTCCATGATCCAAGAACCACTAAATTGCAGTGGTTTTCACAGTTCTCATTCTGTTTGCAGGCAGTGAACATTTAGCAACAAAACCCAAGGACAAAGTTGACAAAGTTCACAGCTAGAGTCATAAGATATTTGTGCTTTTGATGCTTTTTAGAGCTTGTTTCTGACTCTTTTCAATGCTTGTGAAATCAAACAGAAGCAGACTCTTACAGGAACCAGGAAGAATGTTACGTGTTTTCTTGAATGTGAGCCTTTTACTTGATCCACATTATCAAGAAAGTTGTTCATCTTCTTCGCTGGCTCACCTATCCCCTCAGCACTGACCGGCCAGCCTTCTTTGCTTCCCCAGTCAGTTTCCTGTCACCTTCATTCTAACCACTACTCCTGCCCGTGTTTGCTTATCCAACTCACCTCATTTATCCAACCTTACCATGCACTCTTGCTTCGTAGCTTATGCTAAACACTGCTCTATGACACAGACACATCGAGCTTCCTTCAGTATACCCAATGTTGTGTCCCACTAGTTTGCTCTTTCTCTGCCTCTGTTTACCTGGTGAAATTCCTCCTTATTATGCAATTTCCAAGTTGGATGTCTTGTCCTTAAAAATACCTTGCTTGATCCTCTGATGGGGGCAGTTCCCCTTACGCTAGTTTTTCTGCCATCCACAGCCCTGATCACATGGAACAGTTTGTGTCTTATATTTGCATGTGTCCCCCAGGAGACTGAAATTTGCATGGCCAAAGACATAAGCTGTCTGCCTAGTCTGTGTGGCATGTAGTTGAACACCTAGTGCCGCATTAGAAAATAAGAAAGGATGGTTGAATGCACTCTGGTTCAACTATCACAACATTTATTCCCAGACTTTTTCTTCCTTAACTCCTTCATTGAATAGGCTTTGTTTCTTATTTTTCAAAGCAAATGATAGAATATCATGCCACTTTATTTTTACCACAGATTTCTGCGGTAGGTTTTTTTTTTTGTTTGTTTGTTTCCTTACATGGAAGAGTACACAGAATGGGAAAAAAAGCAGACAGTACAGAAGAGAAGAAAACAATAACATAATATGTGCAGAGAAGTCATGTTTTTGAAAATTCATTATTTAATTGTTGCTCATACCTTCATGGTACCATATGGGGAAAAAAATCCTTTAAATTAGAACAAAAACTATAATAATAAACACGTATAATTATTAATCGCTTACGATATCTGAATTAAGATTTCCATAGAGGAATTTGCAAAAATAACATGTTTTAAAGCATATTTTTTTGTTATGATGTCAATAAATTGTGTCTAAATTTGAAGTATTGTGGAAACATTCATAATATTCAGAACCTAAAAGGAAACACACCAGGAATAAGAAAACTAAAAATCGGGAGCTCCTTCAGCCTTATCCATTTGGTGTCCTTCAGACACTGCAGCGGTAAAACAGAAGCTTCTGAATTGAGGAATTAATTGTTGTGAAAATAAATGAAGGATTCATGAAAAATAGTAGAAACCAATGATATGAAGGATCCAGATTGAATTAGGGCAGATGCTGACTTGCCATGAAATTGCAGACTAAAAATAAGAAAGACAAAATCACCTTGAAAAACTTTTAAGATGCCATGGTTTGTTTTGTTTGTTTTTGTTGTTGTTGTTGTTTTAAGTCTCTTCCAACTCAATTCAGTGTCAGTTTATATCCAAGCCATTTAGTTAACCTCACCAAGCACGTTATTTTAAAGCCTTTTAAAGAAGATCTTTGTCCTGATCTATGCTATGGTATTTCTATTTTAGGTCAAGTTAAATGAACAAACTGCAAGACTTGATGGAACTATTCTATTTAATGTTTATTTTTCAAATAACTAAGAAAATCATCATAAATTTTACTTAAGGGATTTCTGGGGAGAAGTTTGAGGTTGAGTTGAACAAATCAAAAGGTCTGTAGTTGAGCCATGACCCTTATGCTCTTGCTTCACTGGAGCAAGCAAAACAAGTTTGAGATCAATATTTACACATGGAGGAAATTTCCTAAATATTTGGGGTTTTTTGCAATTGTTAATTTCACCACACAATGCATTATTTATGTTCTTCAGTTCTAAAAGGAAAATATATGAATTTTTCACATGTTTAAAGAAATAGGTCAACTTAAAAGTAATCTTTGTCTCAAATGACTGACTTCTAACTGCATGGATTTCAGTCTCTTCACTGTCAATATCCATTCAGTTCTGTAAATCATGGAGATTCATTAAGGAGAAGAATTCCTGGAGAATGATTTCTGAGGACAATTTGTAGAGAGAAGTGACTGTATTAAAAAAGTGGTGGAGAAACCATGCATTTAAAAGCTACCAAGTTCAGAGTCAAGTACAACCACTCTCAGGTCACATAGAAGGTTATATTCAATGTTCAGCTTTTGGAAGATTTCTAAAAATATTTTTATAATAGGCTATTTCAGTGGCCAAGCTTACCTAGTCATGTGAATCCCTTTGATGGTTCAGTCAATAAATATTTATAAGTGGCCCTCCCTGGTGGCTCAGCGGGTTAAAGCACAGCACTGAGAAGCTAAAGCCGCTTCCGCATGAGTTCGATCCCCGCCCCAGAGGTGACCCACATGGCACAGCAGACCTCTCCTGACCAGTCTGATGCTCCCCTCAGCAGTGGACTTTGTCAGTTGGCCTGTTCTGCTCCCCACTCTGTCTCTGGTGAAGCCTCTCGTCGCCCCTGAGCCTCTGGCCTATACCCCAGCTCTGTATGCATAAGTAAATAAATCTTTAAAAGAAGATAAATAAATATACATAAGTCATGAATATGTGGTAGGTACACGCTAAAATAGAAATACACGACATAGCTTCTACTCTTAAGGAATATACACTTTAGCTGGGTGAAAAATAAGAAACAAATGAAAAGCCAAAGAAAAAATATGAGTTTAAACAAAAGTTCCTTTGAACAATAGGATGAATTATTTGTACCACATCACTGGAAAATTGTGAGGCTTCAGTGCTAAAGCAGCTTAATAAGAGAATCAAATATAGTTTCTTTTTTCCTATTTCCCCTTCCATGGCATCAGCTTCCCCCTCCTCCATCTATCCTCTTTTATGGGGGCAGGTGTGTGCAGAGGTGTCAGATGGCTCATTTGCATAGCACAGCATGGTGGAGAGGCCAGGAGGAGATCCTCATCTATCACTGACTAATCAAGTCAAGCTTATTTCTGAGCCAACCACTTTGCCCAGAGAAATATTTTGCACTGATTGACTTAGTTGTGGATTAACTGAATTTGTCTCTGTGCCGAGGGGGTGCCTGAATCCTGTTCCTCATTCCATCCTTAAACCACATGGGGGCATGCAATACAAGGGATGTCTAAGAAATAATCACAATATTGATTTTTTCTCTCCCTATATAACTTTTCTCTCTCTCTCACCCACATACTCATCTCTCTCTCTCTCACATACACATACACACTCATGCATGTTTTCAAAAGCTCATACAACTAAGGAGCTCTCCTCAAAGGATAACACCAGAAAGTTCCATGGGTTACACTGTCATCCACATGTGAGGTCTCGGTGGTTCAGCTTCCTTTTCATTGGACTGGCTATAACTACACAGCCCAGTGATCTAAAAGATCTCATGTCCCATCTCCAGTCTTCATAACCATGGAGACAGCAGTATGGTAAGGTCCTTGAAAATTCTCTGTCTGAAAAAGGAGAGACTGGAATACAGCAAGTGGTGATGAATATTACACAGCGGAAAGCATGCAGCCATCAGAGAACCGATCATCTCCCTTTCTGGGACGGCATCATGAGTTTCATGCTGTGGAATATTGATCACTCTCTGCCTTTTATCAGGTACTCTGCCTCCTCAGGCCAGCTTTCTGGGAGCTCTTCCTAGTCCATCCTTCCACCAGCCACGTTAGAGGACAGTTTCTTTCCCAGGCAATGCACCTCCTCAGCTGTCTAGGGCAACGCTTTCAGGTTTGGGGAGGTGGATGAGAGGCATCAAGGAATTACTGTGTTGGCCAACTTTGAGCTTCCTTTGATAATCCAATTCAGCATCAGTCTTTTGGCTTCCAGTAAATTCTACAGTGTGGTATACCAAGGAAGAGATGGCGTTTGACCCTGTCCGTGAGCCTGCACATTTTTGCCCTCTTTCAGGAAGAGGCATGTTTCCTCATTGTCCCTCTGACAGACCTTTATTTTACCCTGACATTCATCTCAGAACAAATAGCAAAGTTGCCTCTTGTGGGAAAGTGCTGATAATTTGCCATTGGTCCCTAATCTATATCCCAGGCACAGCTTCAGGTGAAATTAAGTTCCATTTTTATCAGTCAAGGAACACTTGACAAACACTTCCTTAGAGACATCAAGGGGATCGGGTTTGTCTTTCATCCCCTTATTTTCTTTCTTGTAAGAATTCCATCTGTCTGCCCTGTTCACATGGTCTTTCGCTCAGGTAAAGAATTTGGCTTTTGCAGCTCTGTCAAATTTCACATATTTTAGGCACTACAGATTCTGTTTTCAAGCAGAGAATACTTGTTTTGGTTGAGCTATTTTCTTCTTTCCCTTCTATGCCTTCAGACTGACCTGGTTTAGATGAATCTTCTTTCTTCAGCCATTTCATTGACAGTCAAAAGAAGTGGCAATACTCCAAAATTCTGGGGTTTTCCTATTAGTTCTCTAAATGATGTAGCTATAGCTTGTGATCTTTGCCTGCCAGTCCACAGACAGCAGTTTATCAATGCTTGCTTCTCTGTCTGGAGCGAGGGTCTGGAATCCTCCCTTCCAGCTGCCTCTCAAGCAAAGCAAATCCTCTCAATTGTGACCTGGGCGAGCTCCGCTCTGGTATAACTGCCTCACACTTAGCCACTTCACAGAGGTTTTCTTGGGGGAAGAGATAGCATAAAAAGTGATGGTGTATTTCAAAATTCCACCCTGAGAGGGACATGTGGTGCTTGTGTACAAGACAATAATGTGGGAGAGGGTGGAAATGAGTAACCAAACATATCCCTGTTGGCACCATTACCCTTGGAATGGGAACCAAATAGTGACTAGAAAGACTGATACTGAGAGTTTTACTAATGTGTGGAATACAGAGAAACAAAACAAAGGGTCAGACAAAACCAAACCAAGTGCATCTCCTAGACAGCTGACTGATACACTGAGGCAACCAGAAGGGGGGTGTCTCAGGGTGGAAGTGAGAGATGAGGGGGACCCAGTGGTTTGAGCCTATAACCTTTGAAACAAATACTATGAGGTAAACCAGCTTTACTTCACTAAAATAATTGGAGGGAAGGAAAGTATAATGCTTAACAAAACATGAGTAGACATTTGGGAAGGAGTATCCCTTTCACAAAATCTTTTTAAGTTTTGGGTATTTGAAAGCAAGCAATAAAATTCTTATGCTTATAATCATCAGAATATACAGGGGAAAATAAAATACTGGGGCAAAACATGTTTGGGATTTTTAGGCTGATGAGCCTGGGAAAGCCACACAGAATTTCCAGTGCTCCAGGGGGACTGATGTTCTAACAGTCACAAAGCAGCTGAAGTGGAGAGAATCATGCAAACTTCACAGCCCATAGACCATCCGTCTGAGAGGTCAGAAAATGCAAGCATGGGCTGCTGATTACTGAAACCTGATGCCTTCCCTTGGAAGATAGATGGAACTCAGAATTGAAACAAAGTCTTTCTAGGGGTTTTGGGGGGGAGGGTAAAGAGAAACAGTTTTTCCTGTTTGGAGAGTGGTAGGAAGGGCAATTTAACTGTGGTCAAGTTTCTAATTCTTCTGGAATAAAGTCTTTTAATAAAATTAGTCCCGTGTAATAAAGTTAAAATTCCTGAACTGGAGTTTACAGACTGAGTGCCACACTTGTTGCAAAAGAAGTAGGTGAGAAAGAAAGGTGAGAGATGAAAAGTTCAGATCTGCTTCTCTCATGGCAAGTATAAAGAATGAGCTGGAATGGAGTCCTTATGCTGACAAATAGTAGGAAATTATTTGAGGAAGAAATTCTAACTAGACTAGAGATGCCATGAGAATCAGTGTTTTTTAGATGGAATGAATCAGGAGAGGGTTTTATTCCATAAGTAATGAGCAGCTCAGAAAAACTTAAGAGCATTGAGATCATCCACACAAAATCAAATCGCTAAGTATAAAAGAGCGAGTGCTCACCTCTCACTTCAGATAGTCAGTGAAAAACCTGTGGCACCACACAGCACACCCAGCTCCCTGCCATGATTTCCCTTGAACAGCAGTATCATAGTTTGATTAAAGTCAGTGGTGCCTATTTTCTGATCTTTATAGCAATAGCAATCTTATTTGGTGCAATCCATATTTCATTTAAATGACGTACTTGTGACAGGCTTTTCTCCTTTTATGCCTCAGTTTCTCATAAGTGGGTTTTTGTCAGACCTTTCCATGATTGTTGCTACTCGGGCATCTTCAGCTTCCTGTTGCTTTTGACCGTGTTTACTAATGTTTTATCCTGTATGAAAGTAGGACTGGTGGTCTATATACTTCTTATCTTAAAAATCGGAGAAACACAATGTAGAAAAAAGTAAGTGAAACAGCCCAGCATTCAATTGATAGGGGTTTGAATCCCTTCTCACCACCTCAGAGCTGCTTTGGAGCATAATAAATTCCGATTCTGATTGATGTCATCCAAAGAGCTCCTGGCCTTCTTTTCCCACCACTGCGACATTTAGTCCTTAATTACTCTTGGAAACATAATCCTGGCATTTTCAACAACGCTCTAGGCAGCTAATGATCATGACATCAAGATACCAAGTTATTGATGGAATCAGTATCATAATGCCAGTCATTGTCTTGATTTTCATCCTCTGAGGTACTGAGCTTCTCCGTCAACTCAAGCCCTTTCCATCGCCTTCCTCACAGACATCCCTGACATCTCTTTTGCCCACCTGGACCCCAATGAATCCAGTGGTACACAAACTTCCCAACAACCTTGTTCTCAAAATGGAACATGCCACCCATTTCTTGTCAGAACCAAAACCTAGCTATAGTTTTTACTGTGGTTTCCACGGAGGTGGGTGAGTAACACTGGCTAGCACAAGCAGAAAGGAGGGTGACAGAGAGTGGTGGGGAGACAGGAGGGGGGTAGTTACTATATCGATTCTTAATCTGAAAATAAGTTTCATCATGGTCAAAATGCCAAGTGCCAGATGTTTGTCAGTTCACTGTAGTCCTGCCACACGGGACATATGGGGGAATGAGTGTTCAAAGATAAAATGGAAGTAGGCGGGCCCTCCCTGGTGGTTCAGTGGGTTAAAGCATAGCACTGAGAAGTTTAAGCCACTTCCTCATGAGTTCGATTCCCGCCTGCTCCGGAGATGACCACAGGGCGTGGCAGACCTCTCCTGACCGCCCGCTGCTCCCCTCAGCAGTGGACTTCATCAATCTGCCTGTTCTGCTCCCCACTCTGTCCCTGGTGAATCCTCTCACCCTCCACATCTCTGGCCTGTACCCCAGTTCTGTATGAATAAACAAATAAATCTTTAAAAAAAATGGAAGTAGGCATGAACAAGAAAAAAATATGCAAAAGAAAATGTAAACAACAGATAATCAAAAAGGCACTAACATCCACTGCCGCATACTGCAATCTGCTTTAGAGTTTAACCTCTCTCCTAACATTAACCTCGCAAAAATTTCCATTTAATTAGTGAGTACAGTACCAAGGAGTAAAGAAGTAAAAAAGAAATAAGAAACCTAATGCAACTGTCGCAACTTAATTTGGAAAAGTATATGCAACTTGTATGGTAGAGTGACATTCTACCTTCTTTTGCTGAGTTCCTGGTTTGTTGAAACACAAAAAGAACAGTCCTCATGTGAGTGCTACAGAATGCATTGATGTGCCATGAAGGGCCTCTTAGCCCCCTAAACACAGGGTTGCGCCCACTCATATCTACCATCATCAGACCTGGAAATGTGAAAATTACATAACGCTGCTATCAATGAAACAATTAAAAAGGCAAAGCTTTTATTACAGACAAAAGCATGGTCTAAGTATGAAAGATAATTATTTTTTTAAGAAGTACGTATTTCTGGTTTTCCACTGCTTAAGTATTCACCTTAATTCTGATTAATAAGTCTTTATAAATATTTCTATTACAAATTCAGATAATTTATTTAAAGCAACAAGGCCTGGCATAGAGAAAACACTCAAAATTCATTTCCTATAATAAGTGATGATGTTAACATCACTGATAAATATTTATTTTCAGTTAATTAGCAAAGTGGTGATTAAGGCCCTCCCTGGTGGCTCAGTGGGTTAGGACACAGCACTGCAAGCAAGCTGCAGCTGCTTCAGTGCGAGTTTGATCCCAAGCCCTAGAGGTGACCCATATGGCACTGCAGACCACTCCTGACCCACCTGCTGCTCCCCTCAGCAGTGTACTTCGTTAGTCGGCCTGTTCCGCTCCCCACTCTGTCTCTGGTGAATTCTTTCACTGCCCCTGCATCTCTGACCTGTACCCCAGTTCTTGTATGCATAAATAAATATTTTTTTTTTTTAAAGAGAAGTGGTGATTAAAAGAAATAGGGCCTGATGTAGCTGTGGGGAACAATATGAAGATCCATGGGAAGCATAGGAAGATGAGGGCAAGTATTGTGGAGGTGGGTTACAAGTTAGTTTGGCCAGGTGGGAGGGCTGCGCTTGTATCCTTTATTGAGCTTTATGCTAGAAATTGATTCATAGCAAACCAGATTAGATTAGATTAGATTAGGTGTATATCACTTAGTTATGTGTGTGTGTGTGTGTGTGTGTGTGTGTGTGTGTGTGTATTTGGCATTTGGGCTGTTTCAATATCTTACCATCTTACCTGTTGTAGGTAGTGTGGCAGTAAACATGGGGGTGCAGATATCCTTTTGAATTAATGTTTTTGTGTCCTTTGGATAGATCTTTAGGAGTGGAATTTCTGGATCAGATGGTAGCTCCATTTTTAGTAGTTTGTGGAACTTCCACACAGCTTTCCACAGTGGTTGGACAGTTTGCATTCTCACCTGCAGTGTAGGAGATAAAACTGGAATTAAAAAAAAAAGATTTATTTATGCATACAGAAGTGGGGTACAGGCCAGAGATGCAGGGGTGGTGAGAGATTCAGCAGAGACAGAATGGGGAGTAGAACAGGCAGACTGACGAAGTACACTGCTGAGGGGAGCAGTGGGCGGGTCAAGATAGGTCTGCTGTGCCATGTGGTCACCTCCGGGGCAGGCAGAGATCAAACTTATGCAGAAGTGGTTTTCACTTCTTAGTGTGGTGCTTTAACCTGCTGCACCACCAGGGAGGGCCCGAAACAGGAATTTTTTTTAAAGAACAAATCTTGAGTGAACAGTTTCTTCTACTGTGGCTCAACGTCGATTGTGAAAGTATGGCTGAACCTAATAAGACTAGACATGGACGTTGCTCTCCCAGTGTCCATTCAGTCAGCAGCAGTCTTACGAGCAGCGTAACATTGAGATGAGGATGAAAGTCATACTGGATATGCCCCGGTCTGATGCAGTTGGGATATTATGTCTGTTTCTGGTAGTGCATTTCAAGGAGAACACCGACAAATTGGAAGACATCATGAAAAAATTAAAAAATCATGAGACTTCTGGAAGAGTGTGAAGAACATGTAAATTAATGACGACAAAGTATGAAGATCGTGTAGCATCTAGTCTTCACATATTGAAATGTTGCCATATGGAAAAAGAATGTATTATAGGATATTTCAGAGGACAGCAATTGTATTAATGGGGTTGAGGAAGACACAGAGTCAAAAGTGCAACATGAGAAACACTATATTGTTAAATTGCCCAATAATGAAGTGGTGTGTCCCTTGGGCATTAGGTTATCTGTTCCTGATAATGTTAGTGTTGTGGCACAATTAGCATCTTTCAGTGCTACTCTTGATGATACTTAACCTTTGGGGAAGATTTTGGACAAGAATGATCTCTATGTTATCTTCTCACTCATTCAGTGAGCATTTGTGCATATTATAGGTTAGGATAGGTCTTACACAATGAAATGGAATGTAAAAATTAATGAAACACTGTCCTTGTCTCAGTTACTGGAGAAAACTTATAAAGAAACTATTACTTAGTTCCATAGTGGAACTATTTAATACCATGGGAACAAGAGCATGAGATGATTAATTCTGTCTGACAGGTCATGGCTTATAAAGTCTATGATATTTTGAGTTCTGTCTTCAGGGATACAAGGGGGTTTTTCAGAGTTGGCATGGAGAAAGTTATTGCATGAAAGAGGAGACATAATGTATGAAGTTCAAGTTGTGAAAGTTTATGGCATCTTTAAGAGAACTGTGAATTATCTGTGTTCATCAGAGTTCAAGAGAAAAATGACAATGAAACGAAATGATGTTATAGGGGCAGATAATAGTTGAACTTAGAAATATGCTACAATACTGAACTTGTTTATAGATATGGGGTTGATGTGGGCTTAGTGAGATAAATCTATGGTTGGTGTTAAGGATAGATAAGAATGGTCAGGAGTGAGGAGAAGTGGTCAGCATAGTTGACTCTCAAGAATGAGAGATGGGAACTGGAGGTAGGAAGGCATTATAGTGAGTTGGGAGTACAGAGTCTGAGATAGTTTCTGAGGTGAATCACTAGTGTTTGGAAACAATTGTATAAGTTCATAGAGAAGAAGCCACAATATCCTGTATCTTTCATTTGTAATGCCAAGAGATCTAAGAATGCCAATAACCTTGCTTTTATATCAGCAATAATATATTTCATAAGAAAGGAATAAGGAATGAATCTAGTTTTGGGCCTGCTGATATAGAGACAGTAGAAGACATTATAGAAGGGGAATTTAAATAACAACTGTAGCACTGAAAGATAAGAGAGAGTGGAGCTCTCAGCAATGTAGGGGTGATGGTGGAAATTATTGGAGTAAGTGGGGCCCCGTCAGTGTAAACACAAGCTTGAGAAAGAAGGAACAAAACGAGAAGCTTGAGAACATCTCATCTTCAAGGGGATGAAGAGAGGAAGAGGAGGCAACAGGTTTTATAACAGCTTTGATAGAGATTGTGGGGGAATTCCATAGTAATCACAGAATTGTCTTCAATTATGTATGGGATAGAGACTTCCAACATTGCTCCAAGACAGTTTTAGTAATAGCTATTCAAAACATATAGAATTGGTAATTAGAATGACAAATCCTTAAAGCTGGATGTGATGGAGAGATTCCCATGAATGCCATAATTTGACAGGTCTCTTTTTAAAGGAAAGAGTGAATACATTAACCAACTGATTGAGATATAAGGGCACTTCTTTTAGGGGACCCTGTTGATTAGGAAACTCCAGGGTGCTATGACCTCAGATATGTCAGAATTAAACTCTGATATGACTTGACTGTGTCTTCACCCCATAAGACTGGGGGAAGCTCTCACTTTTGCTCTATGATGAGTACTGTTTTTTTATCTGAGGCTGTCTCCTGTTCAGACTAATGTCGCTAACAAATAGTTGCAAAAAGATTTAATTGTCTTGGTAATTATGTTTTGGGGGCATGTCATCATTGCACTGTGTTATGTTTGAAGTTAAATGATAACAAAATTATTTAGAAATAGAAATGTTCAGTGAAAAAATAAACTAATATGACTTGGAGCACATGTAAGGGGATCCAAAAGTAATCCTGAACAAATTTAAGAATCTATTTTATGGAAATAAAATCTTAATTTAAAGCATGCTATTATAAGAACCAAATCATAAAGAACTAAAGAAGATAAAAGTGTCTTTGTAACTAATTGATGCTGAGGCATCTCTATGACTATCTGGCACACAGAGCCTGGAGCTGGTTAAAGACATGAGATACACAGCAGAGCAAAGGTATTTGCAGTAGGTTTTCATACAAGGTCACACATCCTGTCAACATTTGGTAAATATTAATTAGATTGAAATATATGTTTCTAATACTGGCACGGACAGTTTCTCATCCAGTGGAATGCGTTGAGAAACTTCACAGGGTAGAGTCCTCATAGCAAATTCCCATAGTGTGCATCAGATAAAAATGTGGATATTTATGGTACAGGCTGTGGAAAAGAGTAATATGTCTGGTCATGTCAGATTGACACTATTTTGAGCACAAACTAGAAAGCTGGGAATCTGTGTGATTTGGAATACACACACACACGCACATATCCCCATTATCACTTCTAAGTTGAACATGTGAGATAATGTCCTGAGAAAATTTTAAAAAACAACTATATTAAAATTTAAGGTTCTACATTATTTAGTGCAGTACCAAGCAATTGACAAAAATATTTTCAACTCCCATAAATGCTTTAACCAACTCTATGCACTGGCTCAGCCCCAATTTTCTGATACAAATTGTTCAAGATGCTCTTGAACTTGGATCTTTCTCTGAACTCATGTATCTGCCTTGACTCAACTCTAAAGTCAGGGTGTCTCATGAAACCTGCCAAATTCACAATTTACGTGAGAGAAAATTAAAAAATTTCCATAAGATTTTCAGTTTCTCATTTCCTTTATCCTTACTCTGTCTTCCGTGATTCTTCCTAAGCCTTGACAATCAGGACATTTGCTACATCCCGTTAAAACTGACAAGATTTTAAGACTTGACATGTGTTCGTTTAAAATAATTTAAAAATGATCGAAAAGTTTATCATGCCATTTCAGCCATCCAGACATTTCTTAGACACTGCAAAACACAATGGAACAAGTTTTCCAATTAACCTTTTAAGCTATTTATGAAAAAGTAACATCACACGTTCTATTAAGGGATAACTCACTTAAGAGGACAGGAAAGGTAAACTGAACTTAGGACTAGAATGAAAGGGGCCACTTATGTATCATAAGAACAAAAAGTGTATGTGTGCACAATTGTATAATGGGAAATATAATCAGAGGCGAAAAGTAGATAAGCAAGAATTGCAGAGAGATTCCTGAGGTTGAAAGAGCAGATACAGGTGAATGCAAAAATGAAAACTACTGTCAGGAAGGTTATCTGTTTTATTACTTTTGGAAAATGGAACTAGAGAAGGTAACAAATTTCTTCTAGGTGCTTTCTTTGTCTGCAGGAACTTCAGGCTCCATGCTAGATGCTTTTATATAGGTGGTTATATCTTTCTTCAAAAAAAATTATATTAATAAAAAAACTCCTACATACCCAATATGAATCTTTTTATAATGGTCTGAAGGAAGCTTTTCCTTTGATCTGGAAGAAGAAACTATCCTAATTACACTGAACAAAAAGGAAAATCTTCCCTTTGCTGTAAATGGAGACACTTATTTTTTCAAGACTGTTCTATGCACATCTATAAAAAGATAGTCTGGGGCAAAAGAGCAGTTAATGCCTTGCTTGGAAAATGTACAAATATACAAGAGGCTAATGGAAAATATTCCCCCAACAACCAGAAGTAGATGGATCCTGGAAATTTAGGTAACCCACAACCATTTAGGTATCAAATATAATTTATTAGATTTTACTACCTTCTTAAATCAGATCTTCAGTGAATGATAAAGAAGCAAACTTATTCTATAATAGTGCCAGTGACTGCACATCTTATAAATTCATTCTATGTTTAATGTTTTATTTGGTTCTAGACAATAAAGAAATGTATTGCATTAGTGAATAAAGAAAGAGAAAGAGCTGCTTTGATTAATCTGATGCTTAAAACTTGGGCAATCTCCAGAATCTCTTGATAGTTTTCTCATTAGTAGACTTTTGGTGCTGGTGTTTTGAGCTAAAGGACAGCTAATGTATAGTTTCTTAGAGTACATTCTAATAGGCCCACCTGTATGTATCTTTGTGCTTCAAAGACAACTGATTTGGAAGCTAATTACACTTTATTTATTTTATTTATTTATTTATTTATTTTAAAGATTTATCTATTTGCGCACACAGAACTGGGGTATAGGCCAGAGACTCAGGGGCGGTGAGAGGCTTCACCAGAGACAGAGTGGGGAGCAGAACAGCCAGATCGACGAAGTACACTGCTGAGGGGAGCAGCGGGTGGGTCAGGAGAGGTCTGCCACGCCATGTGGTCACCTCCGGGGCAGGCGGGAATCGAACTCATGCGGAAGTGGTCTTAGTTTCTCAGTGCTGTGCTTTAACCCGCTGCGCCACCAGGGAGGGCCCTAATTACACTTTATTTTATTATTTTTTTAAGATCTATTTATTTATGCATACAGAACTGGGTTACAGACCAGATGTGCAGTGGGTGAGAGGGTTCACCAGAGAAGGAGCAGGAAGCAGAACAGACAGATGGAGTAAAATACACTGCTGAGGGAAGTAGTCGGCTGGATCAGGAGAGGTTCGCCACACTTTGTGGGTCACCTCCCAGGCTGGGGATCGAACTCGTGCCAACGTGACTGCTGATAACTTCGCAATGCTATGCTTTAACCTGTTGTGCCACCAGGGAGGGCCCTCTAATTACACTTTAAAGTTCCTTCACAGAAGCACTTAGATTACTATGTGAGTGGACTGCAGCAGTTGAGTAGGGGCTGTTGATTTGGAGGCCATCTTAGAATTCTACCTACCACATCAGCCATCAATGTCTTGCTCAAAGTTTCTACCCCTTTCCCTATCACACATTTCCTGTATACATGCCTCTGTGACATATTTATTTTCTTTTCTATCCATCCATGGTTTCCCTTCCTAGGAAGGCAAATGGTTGTTTTAGCCTTGGAGATAAAAGAGACTGCAATTATGGGATTCAATTCTTGTACCATCAGCAAGTGCTGACTGAATCCTGTTACCTGACCAAGTGTGCAACTCTACTAACAACATATATGAAGAAATGCCTGATGATGCCATCTCACCTTATGAATTAGCAATTTTAGGGACTATCCAATCCTAGGAACTATACCAATAGGCCAATGGGCAAGTAGAAGTACTTTCTTTCCAGTAACCACTGCTAGTTGAAACACCAATAGAAAGATAAACACGGGGCCTCAGGAAGTTTCCCCACTATTGTCTGTCCCCTTGGAGTCAGTCAAGTCAGGATTCCCTACGGTTGAGACACCCAAAGGTCAAAGGTTTTCTCAGAAAAAAAAGGAAATGTGACCAGTTGTTGTTCATTCACTATGTACTGCAGAAGGAGTATAGGCAACTAAAAATTTGATCCCAGGGAGGTTCGGCACTCCCTTCTTCCTGACTAACGGGTTATAATGAAAGCTAGTCTCAGATGAATTCTGTACACATATACATTCACTTTAAATTTTTTGTTTCAGATTCCTCTCCCAAATAGTTCATACAATCTGTTCTATAATCTTTGATGAAAAACCAGCTCTCCAACCTTGTATAAATCTCACCTTGTATAAAATATCACCAATGCAGACACCAACATTCTAAAGGCAGGATCCTGTGTCTCCTATGGCCGGAATTCTCCAACTCAGTGGCTTAATGCGAAATCATCTGGTAATCAGGTCTTGGGTTAAAACTGCAAAACATATTGGAATCACATATCCTGTTGACACACACAGAGTAAAGAAAACTTGTATATTACTCTAGAATTTACATAAATTGAATGTTTCCTTCATAAAGAGAACCCAGCTATAGCCATGCTGATTAAAACTAAACATACTAATAAAAATCCAGTTTTACAACATCTAGTCAGATAAATACTGAACTTTCTGGGGCTTAGCAAAGATAACTGTTGGTTATCACCAACCATGAGTGGGAAACTAATGTCACCTTGGCAGGACTGGTTTCCCAGTAAATGCTAGCAAGCTAGCATCCTGGTAGAAGTGTTGGCTTTTTAATTCCAAGATGGAGCTACCGGCTGTGTCTGGGGCCTACTTTAGGATAGTTGTGCACATTATACACCCTGAATGGGAGTGTTTCAAGATAAAATATATACAAGGATGGACAACAGTGAAACAGGACACTGTCTACAGCGTGAAGAAGGTCTCACTCCCAGAGCAAGATCCCTTCACAGGAGGGTTTGGAATCTAATGAGTTAAAATTTTATTCCTAGTACTAGATTTGGGTCATGATTTATTCCACTGAAAAAATAGTCAGTGTGGTAGGACAGAATAGTTATTTATCCCTTTACTTCTCATAAAATTAGATAAATATAAAATTATTTTGCATACTTTTGATGTTTCACTTTAGAAATATGAAATTTTTATCAGGAAAAAATGTTTTCCACACCTTTTCATGCTTAAAAAATGTGATTGATAAGAGTCACTAAATACTTCTGTTTCCCTTTTTACTTAAGGGAAGCAACTAAGGCAATTCATTTTTAGAATAACAAACAGCTGGATAATCAACACCAAGTTCCTATCTCTTGTGTAGATTACAAGTTGAAAAATGAAATATTGTTGTCTTGTTTGCACGTCCCTTAAGAAGGGCCTGAAAATGATTTATTATTTCATCACTATGAAAATTGATAAGTTCTACCAGGGACTCAAAAAGATATTAGCAACTTCCAAAGTAAAACAAGATCTTTCTTCCATTCCTATGTTTCAACAAATTTTAAAATATCCCACAATCCACATATTTTTTTTTGGAACATTCTTAACTGAATACATTTCATTCATAGTGAAATACTCCTCAGTTGTAAAAAAAAAAAAAATGGAATCTTGCTATTTGTGATAAGATGGATACCAGTGGAAGGGATTATGCTAAGTGAAAGAAGCGAAACTATACTCATTAAAACACATATAGTGCTGTAAACCAGTATTGCTGCAATACAATTAATAAAAAATAAATCATGTGTCTTTCTAATTTCTTGAATATGATTAAGTTATGAACATAATTCACAGCACACCATAGGTGTTTCCTAGTTTATAAAGCAGGATTTCAGTAAAAAAGTAATAATAGATTTCCTCATAGATTTTTATAAGATATTTAATGAGATTAATTTTTTGTGCTAAGTTTTGGGTATGTGACTCATTAGAAATCATTTAACACTGACATTTATTTGAAATCATTTAAAACTGATTCGTAGCCTTAACAGAATGCTATCTTCTTAAGTCACATGGGGAATTTGACTTCAATGACTTCTCTCACCTTTATCAACAAAAAGAGTAAAAATGAAGGAATGTTCTTTGCTAAGTCATTTATAGTTGCCAAGCTGTTGGAGTGGAAAAAGAAATACTTTTACAGAACCTACCTCATTAGTTAATTATAGAAACCAAATAATCTTACTAATTCTCCTTTCTAAATGGGCCATCAAATTCCTTGCAACAACACCATTAATTTTCTTCATTTTTTACTGTAGGAAGTTATTTCAGAATTCCCATGAACATTAAAACAAATAGGATAAGACTTGTGAATTTTAGCACCTTATCATTTTTAAAGATTTGGGTCAATTAGTCCAGCTAAGAACTGGTTTCTAGAAATAGAAATACTTTTACTTTACGTGTAGATTTTTAAAATCCTATGTCAAAAATGATTGTGGTGAAGTTACAACTTTGGAACTGTTCACTAAATCCAATCTGTGGCCCACTGGTCATGTGTATGTTAAACTTTCTCTGGACTCAGTTCACTGTTTAAAAGCTGGAAAAGTGCTTTCTGTACTAGGTAGAGTGTTAAATAACTGACCCAAGTTTTCTGTTGTTTTGCCTCATTTTGCCTTCTGAATTGTTCATTACTGTGTCCTCTGGAGTCTCTTAAACATAATGGTTTGGGGGAGCTTTTAAGGACAAGTAAACTTAAAAGCATTTTCAACTAAGTTGAAAAACATCTTAATGGCTCAGTGTTAGTTAGAGGATATATCCATAGCCTATGAAGTCACACAGGGATTGCTTTATTGTTTTGCTTTGTTTGTAGAAGATATAATTCAAAAAAAAAAAAAAAAACGAATTGGGAAGGGATGGGAGGGAAGAAAGAGGAAATTATGCTTTCTGGAAAGCAACCCTTATTATCATCTACAATCATGAAATGAGGCTTTTAATTCTTAGCAGGTACTTAATCATAGTGATAGTGATTTCTTTATTTGCCAGAGAAGATTGTGTACTTTGCAACATGGAGTCCTGTGAGCTTGACTTTGCTGACATTTTATTTCCACCATCATCTTTCCATTTGTCATAGAATAAATGTTATCTCTTAGGAAGCTCATATTAAACTGTACTTTTCTTTTACACCTTTGATCATCCCTGGGAAGCCCTGGGTGGTGGAGAACCATTCACACACTGAAAAAAATATTGGCATGCCTTTAAATTCTTTAGAATCTTATGAATAACCAATTCGCCCATTATCTGTGGATGGAGAGGAGAAGCCATAAATCTGCAAGGAAATTGGTGTTCTTTGGGTAGGGAGTTTGAAGGAGGAGGTTTGCCAGCTGTAAAGACTTCAAGTCCATTTTCCTCTTTTTCAACTGAAGTGATGAATTGCACGAACTATCAGCACACGAGACTTATCACTGTATCTTTACAGCTCTGAGGAGTTTGACCCTTCGTCACTTGTGTGCTTCCAACTCCTTTCACTCCTCCAGCAAGGAGGAAGAGGGAGGTTTTGTAGCTAAACTAATAACGAGTATTTCTTTTGCAGCACTGCAAAGCCATGAATCTCCATTAATCAGTTAGTAGGTCATACTAATGAGGTCAAATTACACATTTGGACTCTACCTGAGCCAGTTATTTGGCAACAGATCACTTCCCTATCTGTTGCCAGAAATTTCGTAAAAATGTGTGACTTAATCATGTGTTCATTTAACTATATTTGTGGTTTCTGACGGTATGCCAGGCATGACGCAAGGCCTTCGTGGTATAATATTGATCGAGGTAATCTGAGTTCCAGCTACACGGAAGCGGGGGAAAATAAATAATGAGCTTTCAAATAAATTATTGAGCCATTGGGCTAGAAGTAACATAATAGATAAAAAAATGTAATAGATAGGCAGAATATAATGACAGTGGTATCGGATTATACATATAATAATCAGAGAAGTTTTCTTCTAAAGAATCTACATTTCAGTTAAAGCCTAAAGATGGAGGAGGACTCAGCTGTGGCAAAGTGAGGTGAAGGTTGTAGAGCAGAACAGAACCGATAGGTGGAAAAGAACTTGCTGTGTGAGTGAAATTAAAAGAGGGGTAAAGGAACTTCCATGGAGTAAGTAGAAAAGAAAGAAATTGAAGTGGTTCGGAGAGTGAAGGGAAGCCCAAACAGACTGAATCTCAGGCCATGGAAGGCATTTGAGGTTTGGACTACAACAGTTAAGATAGCTGTGGCTTTAAACAGCAGACTAGTGAAGTCCATTTTCCTCTTAAAATATGTGGATCACGCTATATGCTAAGATGTTGAGGATTAAAAGGTGCAATCAGAAGTCACACAGGAGACTGCGGGGATATTTTCTTGTTGACTATGGGTCAACTATGGGCCCAGGGTCATTTCTGGTTTCCCAGAAGGCTGACAACGTAGATTGAGATACTCCGTAGCATCCCTATTCTTGGGACACCCAGCTTGTCTTGACATGAGAGAGGGAGAGGCATGACAGTCAAAGCATCTATTCCCTTGGATTGTTCTCTCCTAAATCCCCACACCTGGGTCCCTCTCTTGGCAACCAAAGAACCTGGCCCCTGGCCTCATGACTCAGCTCTCTGTCCAGATCCGATGAGCTTTTCTGAACACTTGCACCCTGGTGTCTAATGTTGTGCTGGCATCCTATCCTGGTGATACCTACTTTGAAAATAGATACATTCATCACTATATATTGTTTTTCCTGGTTTCTTATAGAAGTTTTTGATTCAAAGTCTAGTTTGTCTGATACTGGCATGGATTCACCTGCTTGCTCTTGGTTCCCACTGGAAGCACATGTTTTCCATCTTTCCAATTTCAATCTTTAGGCTACCTTGAAGTGTACAGTAAACCTCTAGTAGACAATCAATAGCTGAATTCTGTTTTTTCATCCTTTTAGCCAGTCTGTGTCTTTTGACTGAGGAATTAACCTAACTATATTTAAAGTCACTATCAATAGGGAAGGACTTAACTAAAAGCATGTTCATTGCTGTCTTGCTCTATTTCTTATACCTTTTGTATACCTCCTTACTATCTTCCTTTATGTTTCACTGGGTTTCTACTTGTAGTAACCTACTTGTGATTCCCTTCTTATTTCCTCTTCTGATATTCTTTTGTTTTTTTAAAGATTTATTTATTTATTCATACAGAACTGGGATACAGACCAGAAGTTCAGAGGTGGTGAGAAGATTCACCAGAGACAGAGTGGAGAGCAGAACAGGCAGATCAATGAAGTACACTGCTGAGGGGAGCAGCAGGTGGGTCAGGAGAGGTCTGCCGCGCCTTGTGGATCACCTCCAGGCGGGGATGGAACTCATGCTGAAGTGGCTTTAGCTTCTTAGTGCTGTGCTTTAACCTGTTGCACCACCAGGGAGGACCCTTCTGCTATCCTTATAGATATTTTATGTTTTATGTAATAGTAGCAATTATCTAAAACATCTTAAAGTTAGAACATTCTGTTTTAGACTGACAACAGCTTAAATTTAATTGTATACAAACTCTAATCCTTTACGGCTCCACTTAGTCCGACAGCTTACACTCACTGATATCATAACTTGTATATTTATATATTGTATATCTACTAACAGACATAGAATATACATTTTTGTTATTGAAATTCTATGATCCAGAGTTACAGGCTACTCAATTTATCCATATATTTACTTTTACCAGAGGTCCTTATATTTTTGTGACTTTATTTTGCTCTCTAACATCCTCTCATTCGAACTTGATGGACTCACTCGAGGAAACAGGCCTCATGGTAGCAACCTCCCTCTGCTGTTGTTTATGTGGGAAAGTCTTGATTTCTCCTTCATTTTTAAAGTTAGTTAGGCACATACAGTATTTTTGGTTGACAGTATTTTTGGTTGTTTTTTTAATTTTAACACTTTGAATATACAACTCTCTCCCTTCTGTTACACAGAATTTCTGCTGTCACTTCTCCAGTAAACTTACAGAGGCCCTCTTGTCTGTGAATTTAGTCTGACTCTAATAAATTGGACTTAGTAATTCAAGTTTTGGTGAGTCAGATCAGCAGTGCTGCTTTGAGGAAATAAGTAATTGGAGGCTAGGACAGGAGCACTGGACATATTTTTATAAATAGAGGTAGAAGAGCAGAAAAATTTCTTTCTTCATTGTTCTTTTGTTTTAAATCATTTTTTTTAATTTATGGATGGTCAGTTAATTCATGTGAAAAGAAAGTTTGTAATGAAAGGAGAAGCAAGGAAAATACTTTGTTTTTTATTTTGTTCACTGTATTTATTCTACATAGCTACCACATGAAGTGTAGGAGGCAAAAAGTTTTAACTTTTAAAGATATTAAAGATATTTAATTTATACTGTGTTTATGAAGCTATAAATCTATCAACGCAGAAACATGGTAAATCATCATTTTGAACTTTAAAGTCAATCAATTCTCATCTATTGTTTGTAAATAACCATGTTGAAAGTTTTTCCTTTAGTTCATAGGTTATCAGTATGGTTTCAGGTTCACAAAATTTACCTTAATGTCTGAAATAAGTAATGAGATTATTTGAGTAATAATGTGCTACAGGATAACCTTGTAGAGATAATCAATTGGCTTTCATTATTTTATAATAAATAAGATAGTTGCTGAATGCACAAATCTCTTAGCAACTGCCTTGTAATTAGTTATTTTTATAAAGTTTTGAAAACAAAATGTTAACCAATAGTTAGGTTAAGACAATTACAAATATACCGTGTCCTCCCATTCTAAGATCACTTTGGTTTGATTTAGCTTCAGATATTTTCATGTTTAAATTTTAGTCATATTTTGGCAAAACAGAAACGTTCACATGGTTTCCAAACTGGGCCAGATGGGAAAGTTGACCTGATGGCATTGCAGATCCAACATCTTCAGTTCCAAATGTTTTGTTCCCCTTTTCTGTCCCTCCTCCTCATTTTTAGCAGTCGCACGAGACAGTGGGTTCCTCTGAACTAAGGACCAAGTTGGTAATAATGCCATCCCCATATGTCAGTGGGGCCGTGTCAGATGACATTTTTTGTGAAACAGTAACAAATAATAAAAGTGATTCTCTGGTTATATGGCTTGGTAGTGATAAAGTAATACTAAAAATAGATTGTAGTACATTTTTTACTTTTCATTCATTCTTTTGTTATTTGATTGATACAGCTCAAGAATCTATTAAGCTTGTACACGCAGTATTATGTTTGGCATGAAATAAATTACTTTGAATTTGTACTGAATTTTAATGACAATAAACATTGAAGTAAAAAAAAATTCAGCTGTGTACTACCATTAAATCACATGAATATATGTGTAAAATTTTGCCAAAATTCCTTAGAAAATGAATTGAATAATGCGTATTACTGTTTTTAGTAACACAAACTCTAAGAAACATAACTTTCCAATAGTAAAAATTTCCTTCCATCTACAATCTTGGAATGTTTTTAACAAGTGATTATTCACAGGCATGCTTTAAAGACACATCTTTAAAAATCCATTTGGCTAGATAATTCCCCATAGACTGTTGACTTCAAAGCATTTTTGAGTATTTCTTTCAAAATGTGTGGCATTGCAGTAGGGATAAATCTGGGAGCTAACACAACTTTGGAAACTTATGCTCAATGTATTTTATAACATTTAATTTTTTTTTTGTTCAGTAAAGAGTCTTCACTTTTTTCTACTTTCATCATTAGTAAGAATACCAAACTGGCAACTGTAGAAATAATTTATCTTCTTGTCATCAAAGACTGAAAAGTTTATATAAAACTGGCATTTCTTCACATTTATAGTAGGTAATCAAAGTATATAAAATTGGAGAAATCTTTTTAGAAAGTCTACTTTATTCTTATGATCTTTTTCATATGCATCTAACATAGAGATTTCTGCCTCAAATTCCTTGAAAAGTGAGTGCATTGGGGTTAAAATAATGTTGGCCTTCCATCATTCTTTCAATACAATGTCCAGTCTTGAGTGGGAGATATAGTACAGTTGGCAACCAGCTGAAATGTTCATAACTCATTTATGCCTATAGTAAATTTTCACTTCTGAAAGTTTCCTTGTTCTTGTCTTTGTTCCCCTGCATTTTATATTAGTTGAAATTCATTTAAAATAACATAGGTGCCAGTACACTGGGGAATAGGATTAAGACAATATGTATCATTGGAAGCTGTGCTAAGTTTGGCATTAGCATGAGACAGATTGTCAAAATGTTCTCGACTGTGGAACCTAGGAATTTGTGCAGCATGAAATATTTCACTCAGAACACATCAGGGAAAATGTATGGGGGACAGAAATTTTGTGAGAGATTCTAAGTTCCATTTGTAAACAGTGAGTGAGTCGAAAAGGGACATTAGGGCCCTCCCTGGTGGCGCAGCAGTTTAAAACACAGCACTACCAAGCTAAAACTGCTTCAGCATGAGTTCGATCCCTGGCCAGGGAGGTGACCCACATGGCGCAGCAGACCTCTCTTGTCTCACCCACTGCTCCTCTCAGCAGTATACTTTTTCAATCAGCCTGTTCTATTCCCCACTATGTCTCTGGTGAATCCTCTCAATGTTCCTGCACCTCTGGCCTATACCTCAGCTCTGTATGCATAAATAAATAAATCTTTTAAAAAAGGGACATTAAAAGTCTTAAAAATTATCAAGATATATCTATGACTTGCATGCATTTGAATATAATATATATATATATAGTACTTCTAAATTTATTCATAAAACTGAATCTATAATCACTGCATATCCAAACCTTATTAGTCTATGAATTGTTCTACACCCACATATGATAATTTATTCCTCCTTATCTTTCTTTATAATGCTAAACTCTGCCTATGAAGTACTATAAGTCACTTCACCAGTACAAATACAAGACTGAACTTAAATTCCTCTGTTTCAGCCTCATAAACTACTCAGTTCTGCATTTACGGTTTCCCCAGTGTTAACAGTTAAATCTCTTATTTCTACTGTGCTGTTGTTAGACCTTTGCTATCATGTATCATAACTTTATCTTCTTTGTAAATTATTTTTAGAGGTACTGTAGTTAGTTCAAACATGCACCACTATTATGAGTGAATTTAGAAATGTGGAATGATATCTATTCCTTAAATGACAGAGAAAATTGTGTCTTTGAAAGAAACAACTCAGTTGTTGAGAAAAACATTCTAATAATCACTTTTGGTTTTGAATTAATTTAGGCACTCTTCTCAAGCTACTGAAGACTCGTGAAGAATTGAAGGGCTATCATGAGTTAGGATGGATTTTTGATTTACCCAACCAGCTCAAGGGAGAGAGATTTTGTAAACTGAAGGACTGGATTATTTAATAACAAATGTGATCCAGTTGCATGGAAGACAATTTAACAAACCCAAACACATATAAAAACTAGTGGACATCACTAAACAAAGTGAAGTTTCTACTTAAAGGGAGAGGGAGGAAAGATCAGAGAAGGCCCAGTCCTTGTTTGTGTTACTGGGTTCAGCTGGTCCTTGCTTATTCCCTTACGCTTGTTGAAAACTGAATTCACTGGGATGCTTCTGCCTTCCTATTTCGGGAGATAAGGAAAAATCAGAGATCAGGTAAGGTTAAGGGTCTTTAAACCTTAGCTGGAAAGCCTCATAGTCCAGCCAATACCCTGCTTACAAAATTCCAGCAAGCCAATGTCTTGTTTCTCCCATTCCCTACCCTGGTGACCAGCCCTATAAAATTAGGATACTGTCCCCATTTTCAACTTGGGAATGTGGCCCCCAGGCAGTTGCTAACCCCTACTCTATGGTGTGATCCAAAATTTGTTTGTGATTCATTAGTAAAAGCTACACAAAGACCCTTTAGAGTCAAAAATATAATCATTAGGATAACAAGTATCGAATGTTGAATTTTAATAAATGCCATTTGCTTATCTTCCAAGAGTTAAAGCATTGCAAAATGTATCTCAAGTCATCAAATTATCAAATAGAAAATAGATCGATAACAAAGCAATTTCAAGACCAGGGAAAATTTCACTGAGATGGTAGCTAACTTTTGCCTAGTTAACACAAAACCAATCTCTTTTCTATAAGAAACAAAATAGTTGGCCAATCTAGTCCAAATTTTTTACTATAAAGTCATGCCATGTTCCTTAAAAGCAACAAGCTATTACCTTACCTACAAATCAACAACATTTGTTAAAGGCCTTACTTTTTTAGTAAGCATTCTATTGTGCACTAAAAATAAATGACAAAAGAATAAAAGATGTCATCTTGTTACTTTTGTAGTTTCTTGCCAGGAGATACACAAACAAACAGAGAACAAATTTCTGCCTTTGGGGACATTACATTCCCAGGCAACAAGACAGCTGTAGAAAACAGCTAAAGAGCAAGGAGAGATGAGCAACAAGAGACACTATAAAGCAATGCAGCTCCGTCTTGAATGAGCTTAGAATCACCTTGGGATCTTGTTAAAATGCAAGTTCAGATTGAAAAGATCTGGGTGGGGCCAGATATTCATATTTCTAAAAAATAGTTTTTAGGTGTCGGGACTGGAGACTGAGGAAGGGGGGGGTTCTGATCCCCTAGCTCAGGCTCCCAAGGAGGCTCTGACTTTAGCCTCTAGAGCTAGTGATGTCATTCCCCAGGACTTCATCAGTTACGTGCAGAGTTAAAGAAATAAAACAAACAGTCCTCTAATGGAGCCTGCAGCTCTAACTCTTTGATCCTCTATGAGCTTATATTGGTGTATTTTTTTTTTCTCTTTCAACATTTATTTGCTCATTCAATATTGATTTAAGTCAATCTTGACTGGATTTTTTTAATAACAGAAGAGGCAGATAAGGTGGTTAACCGTCTCATTATTTTAATTAATGACTCCTCTGCTTACTCAGTTTAGCATATCATTTAATTCATTATTAGTTGACTTCATAAACTTCTTTCTCTCTAATAATTCATGTACTTTGTAAAAATTATCTATGGAGCTTTCTGCTTTTGGCATCGCATTTTCTCTGTTCATTCAGTATTCTACCATCAGATAGCAAAATTTTCAATGCTTCTGATCTGCAGGTAGCTCTCTAGCTTTTTATCATTTTTTTTAAATGGGAACTGACATTCTACACTGTGCCTATAAAATAATATTGTGCTATTTTTCACTCACAAACATTTTAATTTAATATTTCACTGGAACTAGTGTGCCATTCCATCTTGTGTTGAGAATTCTTGGCCTAGGAACTAGGAATGCATCACTTGAGAAGCTCATGAAGCTGTTCCTTCAGTGATTTCTCCTGTTACCTCTCAAGTCTTGCCTGTCGGCCACCAGTTAGCAATTGTGGACTACATCATGCGTGGAGAATTCTTTGAGCAATAGCCAGCATTGCTATTCAAGTTCTGGCCTCTAAGAGCTGCATGTCCTAACAAAGTTCAATTATAATTTTGAAATTGCCTTTTCTATCTGTTATATAAATAAAACAACTGGAGTAGGAAATTTTTAGATTGCCTCATAAAAAGATAAGGGTTTTTTTTAAAGGCTTGACCATCTTAAAATATTAAAAGTCCTGACATCTAGAATTTCTAAAATTCTTTTATTTTTCTTTAAAAAGCTTCAAAGAGGTAGAAAGGACATTTATTATCTCCAAAAGCCATACCTCCCACGGTATCAGAAAATGAGTGTTACTTGAGTTTGCTACAATGGTCTTATCTTGCTCAAATTACCTATAGAGATAGCACTCTTTAAAAATAATATGTACAGGCCCTCCCTGGTGGCGCAGCGGGTTAAAGCACTGCACTAAGAAACTAAAGCCACTTCTGCATGAGTTCGATTCCTGCCTGCCCCGGAGGTGACCACATGGCGAGGCAGGCCTCTCCTGACCTGCCCGCTGCTCCCCTCAGCAGTGTACTTCGTCGATCTGCCTGTTCTGCTCCCTACTCTGTCTCTGGTGAATCCTCTCACCCTCCGCATCTCTGGCCTGAACCCCAGTTCTGTACGAATAAATATAATAAATCTTTAAAAAGAAAATAATATGTACAGGCCCTCTCTGGTGACACAGGGGTTAACGACAGCCTCCCAAGCTTCTGCCTGCCACTACAGCACAAGTTTGATCCCTGGCAGGCCAGGGAGCTGACCCAAATGGTGCATTAGGTCTCTCCTGTTTCACCCACTGCTCAGTCTGCCTGTTCTGCTCCCCATTCTGTCTCTGGTGAATCCTCTTACCACCTGTACCACAGCTTTTGTATACATACATAAACTTTTTTTTAAAAAAAAATATTTTATTTATTCGTACAGAACTGTGGTACAGGCCAGAGATGTGGAGGGTGAGAGGATTCACCAGAGACAGAGCAGGGAGCAGAGCAGGCAGATCATCTACGAAGTACACTGCTGAGGGGAGCAGTGGGCGGGTCAGGAGAGGTCTGCCGAGCCAGGTGGATCTCCTCAGGGGCAGGTGGGGATCAAACTCATGTGGAAGTGGCTTTAGCTTAGTGCTGTGCTTTAAACTGCTGCGCCACCAGGGACGGCCTCATGTCTCCTATTTTATAGCAAACCATCACAAACTGTAAAGGTTGTTTGCTTGAACTTACTTATCTACATAAGTAATTCTGAAGAAGTGGTATTGGTAGCTGCCCATGGGAGAGATCAAGTGACTGTTGGATAAGAGGTCTAGTTCACAGAATCAGCCCTTCTCTTGGGTCTGCTCTTTAACACTGTAAGATCAACCATCTACAGAGCAGGACTAATGATAGGCTGCCTTTCAAAGCTTGAAACTCAAAAATATAGTTGGTCAAAACCACGACCTACTTGGTCAGTCTCACTTGCTAGACTTTCCTAACTCAAGGAATCCATTTGGGAAAATCTCAGTGTGGTCAGAAAGTTACTCAGCAAGTAGAGAATCAAAACAAAGAGAATTAAGGAATTACTAAATGTTACCTATGTTTTGTTCTCATAACTTATCACAGTATTAGGGAGGGACCAACAAAAGTCACAGAGCCACTTTGACAGGGAAAGATACTAACCAAGCTTCTAAGGAGAATAAGCCTGCAGAAACCACTTAGTTCTCCTTACCTGCCAGTCTCCTGATAATGCCTCTCACTGGCTCAGCCCAGCCGTGAATCACCTTTTGAAGTGATTCTCATTCCATTTTTTCTTTACATTGTTTTGGAAATTATTTACTCTCTTGCTACTCTTTCGGTGTTTTCTCTAAAAACTGCAATGTGGATGTTCAACGTATCAAAATCTAAAATTAATACCTTCATGCTCCAGATAATACAATTATAGTGCTACTCCTAGCTTTCAATATTATTTTTATGGAATTTAATATCTTTTTAAGCTCACCTAGTTTCATCATTATTGTTTTACACAGTGGTAATGACAATAACACACACTATATTCTAGATCTTCTTCCAATCCCTGTAATCTCTCATGTCATTGTCACAACCCCAGAGGGAGAGATCCTAATTACAGCAAAAGGACTATGATGCAATCAGCACCTATTGTTTTTATTTATTTTATAATACACCCAATATAAATTAACTTGTATGGTTTGCCAAATAGTTTTTATTTTTGCTTATTTCCAACTTATTAGAAGTATTTTTTTTTATTTCTTCAACTACCAAGCTGCTCACATCAAGAAAATCAGACCAAAACCACCCATCATAAATACAACAAAATCTAAATCCAAAAATGCTTATCAGTATTGTTTAGCCAAATTAAAAATATAGATGAGTGTTACGCTAAAATAAAAAGGCCCAAAAAGTACCACTCCTAAATTTAGATTCACTGGTAAATTCCTGGCATTTATAAACACTAAGTAGTTTGCAAATCTACAAATTGACAGATACCACTAAATATGGAAATTTTGGAGGTATTGATTTCTTCTCAAATCACACTTGAACTAGGGTTTAGATATCCTATATGTATTTGTGTAACACAGTAAGTTTAACCGTTTCCACTTAATGAGCAATGTTACTGTTTTTTACGGATGAAATTCTAATAGGACTTTAACTTCTGGCATTTCTTACTGCTAAAGATAAACTTCTCTGCTGCCTAGAATATCATAAAAATCTCTTTAAAATGCACATCTTCACTAGAAAAGAAGGCAAAATTCAGATAAATCAAAAATTGAGAAGTTATAATACACAAAAGCAACCATGCTCAAAAACAGCAATTTCCCTGAGGACATTGACCCAAGCCTTGTAACTGGTAGCTTTTAACTTCAATAGTACAAAAAAAAAAAAATAGAACTAGAGGTTTCCTGGGTTTGGAATTCTTTTGTACCACTTACTAGTTGTGCAAGTTAATTAATCTGTAAGTGATTTCACCTGTCTATGCTTAGTTTTCTTATCTGTAAAATGTGTATGATCTTGATAATGCCAGTTTCCTACTTTACCTTCTACTGCAAGAATTATCTTATCCTTCAAACAATTCACCCTTTCTACCTATTCTTTGTATTACCTGGCTCCTATTACATTATAGAATAAAATAAATAAAATGTATCCATTTTGTTCTGTTTTGAGATCCTTGATGGTACAAAAGTGAGAAACAGAATTTATCTAAGCTTTTATTTACCATTCATAGCTTTCTTTTAAATGTAGAGTTGACTGCAAACATTGGTAGGCAATGTGCTGAGATAGCACTTCCTGGTTACCTCACAGGTTTCTGGGTTATCTAAATCTTAAGATATTTTAACCATTAATAAATTTCGCAGATAAAACTCTGGAACAGGATCACTAGGCTTGCATAGTTAGAATTCCTTTTTACAAGCTCCTTGGTCTATTTATTTTTTTAAAGATTTATTTATTTATACATACAGAGCTGGGGTATAGGCCAGAGGTGCAGGGGCAGTGAGAGGACTCACCAGAGACAGAATGGGGAGCAGAACAGGCAGATTGACCAAGTACACTGCTGAGGGGAGCAGCGGGCAGGCCATTTGGGTACCTCTGGGGTGGGGATTGAACTCGTGCTGCAGTGGCTTTGGATAGCTTCATAATGTGGTAATGTGCTTTAACCCGTTGCACCACCAGGGAGAGCCTTTTTTTTTTTTTTAGAGTACCCCTGGAACCAGCACCCATTGGCAGTAACTATTCCCACTTGGATGCTATTATACTGGTGATTATTTGTGCCTGTCTACTTGTGCAGATAGACTGTAAGTTCCAAATCAGTGATATTCAGCAACATCTGTTCCAGCACAGTTTCTTCTTAATAAAGTTGGCAGTTAATGAATTGGTGTTAATTAACTAATTAATGAATGGGTAAGATTTGAAAGTTGATAAAAGTATTAAAATAAATCAAGACAGGGTAATGAATAATTGAAGCCATACTAAATGTACACAAAAGAATGAGCGTTCCTACTAGACCTCTACCACTCGGCTGCATTTGTTCATTATTTCTTAGAAGATTTTCTGAACATTCTCTATTTCCATCTTTTTTTAAATTACAGCTTTTTAATTTTCACCCCTCCATCATCTTTCTATCTTCTTGTCCCTTCAATCATCATTTTTGAACTAAAATAATTGAGGCAACTTAAGCAATGTGAAAGTAACTTATGTCAGATGTATAATAAAATAGGTATTATTTTATCATGTTTGGTATAGAAATATATTTAATCCTAGGGTCTACTCCCTTTTCAAATTGCTTTTGATATAAAATTTAGGGGTGTCAGAGATAAAGTTCAAGGTGGGAGTTTACATATAAAGCTATGAATTCTGTCACATGTACAGCAAGGATCTCATTCTAGCCAAAGAAAGGCCAGAAGTATTAGAGGAAAGGGGTGGCTTGGGAAGTAATGGGGAGAATAAGACATCTCTAGAGATGACAGATCAAAAAATCCTTGTTTCCCACAACGATTTCATTTTGTGAAATGTCACCTTCACATAAATTGTCTGGAATTAAATATAAAAGCACATTTTTGGTGCTTAAAAATTATCTGCTATATAGGAATCTCGTAATAAATGTTAATAGAATCAAGAAGAGGCCAAAATTAAGTTGGAAATAATAAATCAAAAAGAAACCAGGAAAAGAGAAGGATAGAAACAGACCGGTTGGCTACAGAAATTCATGCTTGGAGTTATATTTTAAAACATTTTAATGAACCAAAACTATGAGTAAAAAAAAAAAACTGTATTGGAGAATTTACTGCCACAACATGTTGGTGATTGTCCTGTTATTTGACTCCAGTCCATCCCATGAACAGAGGCCAGTGATTGTATTTATAGCAAGATCTACACTTTTGGTCTAAGGACAGGCATCCATATCCCCATTGTAAAGTCTTCTTTTTCTCTGCTACCTAAAATGATTGCAAAACAAAAAGCTTGTGGGAATTGTGTTCCCCGATGTTCTTTTCACAACTACAATGTATTACTAGGTTGTCTCTTTCTGCATTTCTTTCATTGTGGTGTTTTCTATCCTTTACCCCTTTGGGATAAATACACTGAACTGCAGTGCTCATGGTTGATTAATGGAACTAGGTTTAATTTAAACAAAGCTTGCCGGTTGTCCCCTGAATTCATTTTCTTGATTATAGTTGTAAGAACTACTCAACCCATCCTGTGCCACAACAGGGAGTTAGCACGGGAAATTATTTATAAAGTCATATCATATTCTATAATCTATTGTAGCCACATCTTGATTGGTTGAGAACTAAATCAACTTGTTTTGTAGAACTAATATATTTTTAGCTTTTTAAAGAAGTTGAACTTAAAAAAAGTGCCCAGCAGCCCTTTCCCACTGTCCTCTGCTTTGCAGAATGGAAGCCACAGTGATAATGAGCTGGGAGAATGATTAGAATTAGAACAGCAAGGGCAACCTACAGTTATCGGCACATTTTATTAAACCTTCATACACAAGAGTGAGATAGGGGTTTTAAACTGTTTGTAGTTGTGTTTGCCAAAAGCTAATTAACAGGATTAAACTATAGAGTTTCTCTTTTCCCACTGGGCTAACTAAAACAACATTTAGAAAGATACCCCATATCTAATCTTAAATTAGTCTTGTGCTACTATGTTTATGTCTAAACTTTAGAGTGGGCTTAGAATACATCAACAGAGTGAAAGCTAAGACATTCCCTTAATTGACTATTCCAGATTGACATCAAAATAATGAAAAGGCAAATATTGTGAATGCAATTTTGACGGTAACTAAATTAAATACAGGACTTTTCTGAAGGTTCAAATCGTTTCAGAACCCAATTTTTAATAGTTTACTTTGAAAAATATAGTGGATTGTTACTGATGTCATTGAATTCATTGTCTTTGTAAAAATATTTACTGAGTTCAGCCTGTGAAAGGCTACATTTTATGCTAACAAGAGTTTTTTAAATGATAGGAAAATAACACAATATTATGCAATCCATCATAAATTCTTATTTATTAAGCTAAATATATCACATGCTATGTTTTCCTTAGATTTACTTTCCTTTCTGTGAAAAGATTTTTGAGAAACTAATAGTGAAAACAGTAAAGTTTCAGTGATATGTGATAGGAGAAAGTTTAGAGGCCTGAGGAGTATTTAACATTCATTGAAGAAACTGTCTCTTTTAAAATTACTATTAGATGTCATCAAGTCCCATCTCTTTATAAAATAACTGATAGTTAGAAACAGTTTCAGGAATTGTTCTATGTTTCTGTCAGAGTTATTCTACATCTATTATTTGAAATGAAAAGCCTTTTTTACTTTAACAAAAGTACTATATAATATTGTATTACACTCAGTATATGGATTCCTAAGATAGTATAAATTACTACTTTCACTTTGACTACTAAGAAACAAAATTCACCTATTATTTATCTGTATTTCTGTAGCTAAAATAGCTTTTTTCTATATTTGTTTATCTATAGTTGTTTCTTTACCATTCAAAATGGAAATAAATAAATGCCAGTCTTCCTCAACTTATGATGGGTTCCCAGCAAATCCATTGTACATTAAGAACATCAAAAGGGAGGCCTACCTGGTGATGCAGGAGTTAAAGTCTCAGTGCTATCAAGCTATGGCCAGCCACTGCCTAATAAGTTCAATCCCTGGCCAGGGAGCTGATCCACATAGTGTAGCAGACCTCTCCTGGCTCCCTGCTGCTCCCCTCAGCAGTGGATTTCAGTAGATCTGCCTGTTCTGCTCCCCAATCTTTGGTGAATCCTGTTACCCCCTGCACCTCTAGCCTGTACCCCAGTTCTTGTATGCATAAATAAAAATATATATCAAAATGCATCTATAAACATCAAAAATGCAACTATTACACTTAACATAATAGCCTAGACTACCTTAAATGTGCTCAGAAATTTGTATTAGCCTATGTATGGGTAAAATCAGCTAACACAACACACCTTTTTTATAATGGGAAAACTATCTCATTATTGATTTAATATCGCACCAAAAGTGATGAACAGGAAGGTTGTTGGGTTATCACTGTAATTACACATTTTAAAGCACAGTGGACCCAAAGAATGTTTGAAGCATTGAACTAAAATGAATTGCCATGTTGGGGGTCAGCAATTTCCCTCTGGTCTGCTGAAGTTCAAGAATAGTAGGCAGAAGGCTGTTCACCCTCCTCACCACGTCAGTGATGGGGCTCCCTGACGCTGCTTATCGAGATAAGTCTTGTAATGCTCATCATTAGCCCAGGAGAAGTCACAATTCAGTATTGCGGGTACCGTGTTGAATGACTGCAGGTAGCTTCTATAGCACTGCAAAGCTGGAAGACTGTAAGGAGACATTGTGAGCTGGGAGTGTCTGTCATTACTAATTTAGATGAGGGCTTCTCAACCTCCACATTTGAGTGGCATAGTTCTTTGTTTTGGAGGGACTGTGCTGTGCACTGTAAGCCCATTAGAGCCAGTTGGAGTCCCCCAACTTGTGGCAACTGAAAATGTTTCCAGATATTGCCAAATGGTCCCTGGAAGGCAAAGGTGCAAAATCACAAAATCCTATTTACTCTTGCTTGAAGACCATCATGTGTGCGTGTGTGTGTGTGTGTGTGAACATATATAATGTGATTATATATATATATGATTTAAATATATGTGTAAGATTGAAAATTCTATAAATAACTTTATTTTATTTTATTTTTTTAAAGATTTATGTATACATACAGAACTGGGGTACAGGCCTAGAGGTGCAGGGGTGGTGAGCGGATTCACCAGAGACAGAGCGGGGAGCAGAACAGGCAGGCTGAAGAAGTACATTGCTGAGGGGAGCAGCAGGGAGACAGCAGAGGTCTGCTGCCCTATGTGGGTCACCTCCCGGGTGGGGATTGAACTCTGAAACAGCGGCAGCTAGCTTCACAATGCTGGCTTTAACCCATTGTGACATCAGGGAGGGCCCTAACTAAGTTTAATCTACATTTTTATATACTTAAATAATTTAAGGAATAAAATGGAAAGTATCAAATAGATAGTAATTGGAATTAAAAAAAAATTGTCTCCTGTGTTAGTGCTTTACTATGATGTGACTTCTACACACGATACTTTGGACACCAGATGTGCAACCTACACTTGATCTCCGTCCTGCACTCTGCCTGGAGACAGCATCCTATCCCACAGGTTACAAGCTCAGTCCCAAAAGCCTGCCCCACCTCAGATGCCAGTCACATGTAGGGTAGTCCCAGGCTGTCCACACTTATGTCTGACCTGCTACAAATCAAGAACTCCACCCTTGGATTGCTTGTTGTCTAGGACAAAACTCAGAACGCAGGATAAAACTGACATTTACCAGTTATTGAAGAGTATGGTCAAGGATAGAAGAACCGTTAGATGAAGACACGTGTTGGGTGAAGTCTGGCAGATTCCAGAGTGCAGGGGTGTCTGTTTCTCTGGCACTGACGTCCTTGCCAGCATGTTTATGTGTTCACCAGCCTGGAAGCTCTTGGATCCATGCTGTTGGAACTTTTATGGAGGTTTCCAGATTGACACCTGATTAACAGTTATTAACGCCATTTCCATCCCCTCTTTCCTCAACAGAAGGAGGAGGAAGATGAAAGTCTAAGCTCCTAATTATGAGGTGGTCTTTCTGTGACCAGCCTTTTTCCAGAAGCCACCGAGGAGCCTAGCCAAAGTAATCTTACGAGAGAAAAGGAGCAAATAGTGCTCTTATCATTTAGGAATTTACAAGGTTTTAGGAACCCAGTGCCAGGAACCTGGGGTAGAGACCGATATATCTTCCATTATCTTACAGGAGACATTGTTATTAAATGCTGACAAGTTCATCTTGAAATTTAATGTAGCATGGATAATAATAATTATAAGATTATTCAAATGGAATGTGTTATCTCAATGTATATGGAACTACAAAGTACAATCATTTACATATTTAATGATACAATTTAATCATTCTATATATGTGTCTATTATAGCTAAATAGACACAACATAAAATTTTAACCATAATCAAGGTTATTGAACATTACAATTAGATTCTCCTTTATAACCCTCTCTCAATTCCCCGTCCCAGGCCATTATGGATCTGCTTTTTGTCACTATAGATTAGTTGAATTTTCTAGGGCTTTATATGTATGGACTCATTTAGCATGAATTCTTTTTTGCCTGACTTTTCATTCAGAATGATTTTTAAATGCACCAATATTGTCATGTATATTGATAATCACTTTACTCTAAGGATGAATAGTCTCTTTGGTGTGAATATGCCACAACTAGTCTATCCATTCCTCTATTGAATGAGATTTGGCTCATCTCCCATTTGGGATATTACAATTAAAGCCATTATGAACATTTGTACATGAATCTTTGGACATAAACGTATGTTCTCTTGGGCAAATACCTAGTAGACTGTGTATGTCCTAGGAGTGGGAAGTGTTTGTTAAATTTTCTAAGAAATTGTCAGTTTGCCAGTATTGTTGGGGCTTTTCCCACCCTCTCCAAAGCGGGAGAATTCCAGTTCTATATTCTCATCAACATTTTGTATGATTCTTAATTTTAGCTAATTTAATTAATTTTTATGGTGAATGATGAGATTGAACATGTTGTCATGCTTAACAGTCACCATGTGTATCTCCTTTTGTGGACTGTATGTCCAAATCTTTTGCCCTTTAAGAGTTCTTTCTATACTCTGGATTTGAGTCATGTCTTTTTAAAAATGTTTTCCAGAATATGTATGTCCTTTTTCATTGTCTTAATTGTGTCTTCTGAAAAACAAGTTTTTATCTTTGATGAGTTTCAATTTAGCGTCTTAAAAAATGAATTGGACTTTCTGTGTCCAACCAAGAAAACTTTGACAGAGCCAAGGTCCCCAGTTTTTTCCCTTGAAGTTTTGTGATTCACAATTTACATATTTTATGGGCTATTTCAAGTAATTTTTAAATAAGTTGTGATATAAGATAAATGTTCTTTCATTTTTGTTTTGTTTTTGCATGTGAATGTTCTGCTCATCCAGCATCATTTATTGAAAAGACTTTCCCTATTAAATTGTCAGCTTTTTGAAGACCAATTCATTGTAAATCTAAATATGCCATACTTTCCATATATAAATTGACTATAAAGTTCTCATACATATAATTATGTATATGTGTGTTTATCAACCTATCAACATATATTTATATGTCTGTCTTTTTATTTATATGTCTTTTTTGCTAATAGAAATTCATCTTGGATGCTAAAGCTTTTAGTAAGACCTGAAACCAATTAAGAAAAATCCTTAATTTTGCTGTTCTTGTTTTTCCTCTTCTTTCAGGAAAAACAGAATAGACTTCCTTTTTCCCTTACTAAAATTCTATGCATTGATTGATTTTTGAGTGATAAACTATACTTACTTTCCAGGTTGAAACCACCTGCTTGTAATGTATTTTCCAGGTAGAATCTGCTGCATTTCATAGACACTGGCAGAAAATATGAGATCCTGGGTCAGAGACAAAGCACTTTATTGCTAACAGCACAGAAAGTTGCAAGAGCATCATGTTCACAGGCTGCTGACCTGCCAACCATAACCAAGACCAAAAATCATAAATTAAAGAGACACAAGACCTCTGATAATATTCAGCTAGCACATCTCGGCTGCACTGCTAATTACTCTGCCAACTTCACTAGCTGAATTGGATGTCTTCTCTCTCAAACAGGTAAGATTGTGCGTTGTGTGCCCGGTAGCCTACAGAGGTATGGATGTGTCCCTCTGTGCAGTTCTCCAGCAAGCCCATGGCTGGTGTGCTCCTGGGCATCTTAACTCTTAACCTTTTTTACTGGACAGTTTGGCTCAGTAACCCTTAATGTAATAAATGACATTCTTGGGTTCATATTTACTCTCCTGTTCTGTTTTTCATTTAACCTGTTTGATGTTCCCTTTTCTTTCTTGCCTCATCTTATAATTATTCTATTTTGTTATATTAAATTGTTAAACTCATTTTTACTATCCTCTTATTAGTAATCATAATTGAAATGTGCATTTTGACATACTGTAATCTCAAAAAAATCATTGCTTTTACCATTCTTCCTGTAGTGTCTTAGAACACTTTAGACACTATCTTTCTTCTGCTATGTTAACGAATAATTCTATTCTGAGTCATGGCAGTATTGAAGCTCCATTAATACTTTTCTCCCTCTAGTTTGACCTTAACTCAACCAGGAATGTTGAGTGTCTTCCACGATCCCACCCAGTTTCAAATCCTAAATTGTAATTATTGTTTTCCAAGACTTAATGGCTCTGTTATCCTTCCCCAGGTTTTCCACCTACCTTTCAATATCCTGCCCTATAGAGCTCAGAAGTTCGCAAATACTTTCTGGAGACAATTCATCACAGTTTTGAGTTGCCAATTTCCACCATGGTTCTGTTGGTTTATCAGCCTTTCACCAGTTCAGAGCTATACACTCAGAACCCTCAATTGACTCTAGAATTAAAGTCAATGCAGACATTACTTTACCTCTAAGAAGTTTGGCTCCTGATTAATAACCCATGTATGATTTTCAGTACTGACTATAGGCAATGACAATAGCTTTCCCTGAAAGACCTCGAAGAGGAGAGTTACTCTCTTCATTCACTGCCTTGGCAAACAGCCATGCATGGAAGTCTCAGCAGGGAATTGCAGTCCGGTACTCATGCGCTTCACAATTTAAATATCTTGTCCTAGTGCTTCAATCCTAGATTTAGCTGAGGCCTCGGACTTAGGTCTTCTGCCAAGGTATCCTTTTATGTGAAATATGGGGAGACTGAAATACCATTGTCTCCACTCTGTCTCAGTCCCCAGCCCTCTTCCATGTTTAACTCCCTCTTACGCTAACTCAGACCTCAGAATCCATAAGGCTGTGTGGCCCTTGGTTTAGGGATCCTTCAAAAGGGGGTGACCTCCACATCAACTCTGACTGATCTGCCCTTTTTTTTTTTAAATTATATGACACTGTTTAATGTCAACAGAAATTCATAGAAGAAATTCCAATCGCTGATGCACTCAATGATCTGCCCTTTTATGGAATCTTGGTGACCACCTAATCTCTGGTTTTAGCCTCCTGCGATTACTATTTCAAAAAGTGATAAAGCTTCTAACCCTTTCATTTTTGGCTTGTTGCTTTCTTCAGCTACTCCAGTGCCTGAGAGCTCATCTCTTTCCCAGCTTAGCTGAGCTTCTGACAACCTTTCTTCAGTGGTCTTTCCAGATCTTGTTGTTCTTGACTGCCATTAAACATTTTATTTCTGTTTTTATCTGGATTTTGTAATGATTTGCAGCAGAAGTACACATCTTTTGCCAGTTACTCTGTTCTATCCAGAAGGATAATTGCCACCAACTGCCTTTCAATTAAACACCCTGAAAGCACCACATAACACTTCTGATTATACTTCATTAACTTTAACTGAATGTTGTGACATTGTTCAAACTAGCATCAAGTGTGTCTGGGAAACATATAGTCCATTACTGAGACGATTTTCAGCCTAAGATTCTGTTAGTAAGAATGAGGCAAATGGTTATTAAAGCAGGCAACCAGCAATTTCTTCCACTCACTCTCCTTTCTACTATCACTCCAACTAGCCTTTTCCTTTGGCCCCTCTTCATGTGAGCTGGTCTCTAACGCAGGCTGAATTGATGATGTAAAATCTGTTGAATTCATAGGCAGGCACATGAAGCTGGTGGCATGGTCAAAGATTAGACCATTGATGAATTATCCAAGTTGGGATAGAGGCAATTGAAGGGAAAGACAACACACGCTCATGGAGGGACAGGTGTATGGCCTGCAAATTAGAACTCCACTGGGCTAAGTCATCTATTTCTTCAATTTTATAAATATTAAGTGACAGTTTCAGTGGTTAATGTGTCCCTGAAAATGGTGCATTTTGAGTTTTTAAATGATGTTTCTCTAAATATGTAGACTACCTTTTAAAAGGATAGCAAACATTCGGTTTGATAATAGAATCATTCTATTTTCAGATAGTTATATTTATCATTCTAAACTAGTATTCAATTACTTTTATGTCTTGGTGGCAGATAGAAAAGATTAGCATGTTCTATAAAGAACCAATGCATCCTAATATTTGAAACCAAAATACACAGCATAATTGATAGTTTCTACAGTCGCATGTTTTAATGGTACTTTTATTATGATGGCACATATTTCTGATAGATCTAATGTTAACTGCACTGGCTTTTACATTTTACTTCATACTCTTAAAAGGTGTACTATAGGGCCATCCCTGGTGGTGCAGTGGGTTAAAGCACTGCACTGAGAAGCTAAAGCCACTTCTGCATGAGTTCGATTCCCGCCTGCCCGGGAGGTGACCTCATGGTGTGGCAGACCTCTCCTGACCCGCCCGCTGCTCCCCTCAGCAGTGTACTTCGTCGATCTGCCTGTTCTGCTCCCCACTCTGTCTCTGGTGAAGCCTCTCACCGCCCCGAGCCTCTGGCCTGTACCCTAGTTCTGTATGCATAAATAAATAAATCTTAAAAAAAAAGATGTACTATAAATAACTTCCAAATGATGTGTCATTTCTTCAAAACAAGCAACATGTTTGCTAACAGTTAGTTGTGAGTGTTACTACATGGTAGCGGTTCTGATCTCACAGGAGCATTAAATGGGTCAGGCCCTTGTTGTCTCAAGGGACAGAAAATAAGCAATTCATTTTGCTAGGGATAATTTAATATAAAGAATTAATCACCAGATAATGAAATACAGAAAGGAGAATAAAGGAAATGCTTAGTTATTTCAAAGGTGATAACTTGCTACAAAGACCAGCCACTAGTACCAGGTCTGGGGAATAGAGAGACTAGAATCTAAGACTGGTGGATGAGCTGAGGCTCAGGCGGCTGAGGCGATGCCCCGCGGGGCTGCAGTCGGCCCTCAGAAGCTTTAGGAAAGTTCTTGCAGAGCTAGGATTGAGATGTCAAAGGAGGAAGATTCAACTAGCTGGCACTGACGTTTTTACTGCCAATCAAGGGGACATACCTGGTTGGAGAACAGAATCAAGCTGGAATGAAATTTCCTTCTCTAATCTACCTTTGTATCTCTACCACCCGCTATGGCATCGCTAAAACCATCTCACTAAAGAGGAACGTGGTGTACAGGTACCAACCTTAGCATGACAGTGGATAAAAGGCAGACCTTGACTGAGAGAACATAGCGTAATGACTAGCACAAAGATCTGGATATGTTGCCAAACGAGATAGAGGGCTGTATACTTTCTAATTTATACTTCTATGTAGGATATTTCAATAAGATGTTATTAGTGTAATTAATTGGAAACAAAATAAAATGAATTTGAAATCTTGTTCCCTAAATTCCAAGGGAATAGCTGTTCTTGTTATGAAAAACTTAGATTAGAAAAAAGCACAAAGTAAATTTTAACTGTGATAAGGGTTGTTTGTGGACACATATTTATGTCTAGGTTTACAAAATATAATTTGTGTGTGAAGTATATTTTAATATATGTGCAGAAAAGTCATATAATGTTGAGGTTTTTGGATTGAGAAAAAGTAGATTATCTTAACTAAGACTCTAGTTTAAATTTTCTTCGACTTCTGGCACGGGTCCTTAAAAAGTGAACCACAACTTTTAATAGAGACAAGTGAGGATGACATTTGGCTTATGAGTAGTATATTTTGGTTACGTTCCACTTCATTCTGAAAGAAAAAAAAGAAATGTTTGAGCAAATAATACAAATGAACTAAAAATATAACTTAAGTTGTCATAGGCAACCTTTTCCTTCCAAGGAGAAGAAAGGCGAAGGATAAGAAACATATGGAAAGAAAGACACACGAGGTGAAAGTATACACCAGAGAAATCTAAGAATAACATTCTCACATATGCTAAATGCAACTAATCAAGCAAATGACCAGCCCAGAAAGCTCAGTGTCCCTCAATGAATTCTCATTTACTTCTAAGAGTAGTTTCTGTAGACCATTTACCTTCCAGCTGGCAATGAACAAGTAGAGTGTAAAATGTAAGGAACAAAAGACATAAAGAGTAATTTTGAGTAATTCCAGTGAGGCGTAGCAATGCTAATAACTTCTTTTCAGTTCTACCTAAAATCTCTGTCTTGTTAAGGGAAAGAAAACTGTTTTGTTGATGCAGGCATAGAATGTAAGTAAACAGTAATCTTGGAAATCATACAGGATGCATTGTATTCATAGGACATGTCTTATGTTTTAATCTGACACCCTCTAGAGAATCTAAGATTAAAAATCATGTATTTAAATTTTCAAAAAATCTATTTCAAATAATTTTATAAACTTTCTAAGTTCCCCATTTTTGGTTTCAATTATGGAAGTGTCCATTCATACCCATGATATTGCTACTTAATTGGCTTAAGTAATTATCTTAAGTCAGCAAATTTTTGCTCTGTTTGGTTTGATTTTCCTCGCTTTGGCTTTCTTCTTCTTCTTCTTCTTTTTTTTTTTTTGATGTTAGAAACATAAAAAACACCCTAAATGCAGAAATTTGTCACACAGAGATCTAGTAGGAACATCTTAATGGCTATAGAAACTTACAAGGTACTTTTTCCTCCTTTACAGAGGGAAACAAGGAAAGATTTTGGAGGGAAACTCTGGGGAAGTTAACAGGCAGGAAAGGGACAAAGTCCACAATACATCAATTGAACAGTCAAGAATCAACAAGAATTCTCCAGAAAAAATATGATAATAGCAAAACAACAAAACAGAAGCACAGAAGGGGAAATAAGACTGTTGTGTCTGATGTTTGTTAGAATGCTGCATTTTCCTAGACACCTGAAAGCTGGGCGGGAAAAGTTATCTTTCTTCATATTATTCAATTCTGACTTGTAAAATCACTGACTTTATGATCATTTATTTTGAAATTTGAGAATTTCTTTTGTGGCCTCATAGTGATCATTTTTATAAGTGTAAGTTAAAAGGAAATATTTTAATAAATTATTCGATGCAGACTCAATAAAGCCAGTTATTACTATATTTTAAGATCTTCTACAGTTTGTTTTACCTGCGAACAGTAATTGAGAAGAATGTTCTAATGATCTTTCAGAAATTTCCTTCTGTAATTCTATCAACTTTGGCCTCATATATTTTTAGGTATTTTAGAAGCACACTCTTTAAAATTGCTACATACTCTTAATTAACATAATGTACACATGCCAGGCTCATAAGCTTCTTTGCCTCAATGTTTTGTTTGTGTTATTTGTTCATCTGTTTTAATATTAGTTTTTTGATGAGTTCTATCTTGATATATTTGTTTATGTTCTTTACATTTACATTTTAGTTTTCACATTTTTGGTGTGTTCTTGTAAAGAAACTTTATCTGAACATTTAAAATCCAAAGTCTCAACCTTTGTCCTAACCCAGTGGGCTTACTGTCCATACAGGTTTACTGTGATATAGTGGATCTATGTCTGCCATCTTAAATTCTCCTGGAGGTTTCTTTCCCTTTTCCTAAGAATCTGCAATCATAATTGTTTTCAGTATTGCTCTTGGTGACTTTCATGAAATTATTTAATAATAATGATCAATGAAGTTTGGTTAGCAGAATATAAAATTCTGTGTTGAACTTATTTTTCTTTAATACCTTGAAATTACTAATTCACAGCAACCTTTCCTCTAGAGTCACTGAAGCACATGTCAGTAAGCTAATATTTGGTCCATAGATAATGGAGTTTTCTGTGGACAATTTTACTGTTTCATCTAATCTGTCTAATTTATGTTAATTTGAGTAGAAGTGTAGATTTTAATTTTCCCTTTTCTCCCTTTGGCACACTGAGTGTAACTTGTAATTTTGTTTTCTTCCAATTCTGGAATAATTTTCTCTATTTTTTTTAATATAGTCCAGAAATTTGATCTCTTTCTTTGGGGATGGACGATGTAGATGTTAGATTGTGCATTTCAGTACTAGGCTTCACCTTTTCTATTATATCTTCTTATTTCTCCCTGGCATTTTCCTAAATGACTGTACCTTGATTTAGTATTCTGTTCTATGTAATCTGCTATTTATATCATCTCTACTTACATTATAATTTTTAAGTTTATTTGTCTGCTTTATTTTTCTTCCATAAACTATTCTCATTTCACATAATTAATGTCTCCCTCCCCTCACACATATGTTTATTGACAGTTTCTTAGTTCTTGGTTCTTCCCTTATCGTATTTCTAGTTCAGATGGGATCTATAATCCACTAGGACTATAGAAATAGTAATAGTTGTGCTCTTCAGATTTCTTCACATTTGATCTTTGAGCACATCTTTTCTCAGGGAGGTTTGGCTGCTGTGTCAGAAAATGTCTATAAAGAGGATCCAGAGACAGAACCCAAACATTAATTATAAACTTAGGGAATATGTAGTGGGGAACCCCAGATATGGAGCCCCACACCAGATACCCTGGTGAATGGTGCCCAACTCCACTAAGCAGCTTCTTGAGAAGCAACTTCATGAGGAGACTCCTGGAGAGTAAGTCACTAGTTCTGTGATGTGTGTCAAGAGGATGGAGAAAGCAGGGAAGGGGGAAGTGACACCCCACTGTAAATCAGTTAGTTGCATCGGAGATTCCTCAGTTCCTCTTAAGCCCAGGAATTGTTCTATTCCTTAATGAGTTTAGTCCCAAAGATTCCTGAACCAGGAGTGTAAGTTTTTACAGGTGTGAGGAGGGCAACTTTTAGTCCCAAAACAGCATGACACCCAACCATGTGTCTCTTTTTAAGTATATTCTCTTTCAACTGTTTCAAAATGTCTTCAACTTCCTGCCCAAACCACTGTATCTTCGACTACATGTTAAATAGGCCACTGTGAGTCATTCTTGGGGGGTTCTTACTGAATATTTCTCAGGTATTTTAAGTTGTTTTCTTTTTCATGTCAGTCTTATATGTCTCAATTATTCCTTTTATGTAGCTATACCCATATATGTAGCTAGGAAGATACAATTGTAACCATCGACAATGAAATAAAACTATATTATTGATATTATGAATTGGACATTTTTCTAATACATTGTCAAGCATACTACCACTACTATGAAACAGACATTTTTTTTAAGATTTATTTTGAAACAGACTTCCTGTACCTCACTATAAGTATCCATTTATTTAGGTTTGTTTCAGAGAATAACAGCCCCGAGATATGCTGTGAAGGAGTTGAAGACACAGGAGTTAGAGACTGGAAGCAGTTCTCTTTCTTACTCCTCTGTGAAGTGAGGAGGCCAAGGAAAAAGGTAATTCTATTCATTTCCTACTTCTAGTTGCCAGTGGGGATTCTTATCATTCTATGGAATTGAATCCAATGGACTTGCACAGTCATGAGATAGATCGGTTCTTTGGCCAGTGGGAGGGTGCAGCAATGACCTAAGGGGCAAGGCAAGTGTTGTACATTATCGACTCCTTGGAAGTAAAATAGAAATGCCTCTTTTCACTGACACAGCAGTGGACAATAGTGATGTCTCCTAATATCTATTTTTAAATAATAGTCACTTTATATTTTTTTGTTAAACTCGTTAATTTATTAAAATATATTGAGAAAAAATGGGCCCTCTCTGGTGGCACAATGGGCTCCAAAGCCACTGCAGCATGAGTTTGATCCCCAGCCAGGGGGGTGAACCACATGGCGCAGCAGACCTCTCCTGACCCACCCGCTGCTCCCCTCAGCAGTGTACTTCATCAGTCTGCCTGTTCTGCTCCCCACTCTGTCTCTGGTGAATCCTCTCACCCCCTCCCCTGCACCTCTGGCCTGTACCCCAGTTCTTATATACATAAATAAATAAATCTTTAAAAATATACATTGAGAATATATAAAATGATTCAAAGAAGACAGAAGTCACCTATAGACTATCCAAGGTTATTAGCGCTACTGAAAATGTAGAAACCTTTCAGGAAATTTATCTAACTCTTTCTAATGTAAATTTCTAATGTAGATTTTGTTTTCATCGTTTGATATTCGTGTAGTATGAAAATATTCCTTTGTCATTATTCACCTCTCTGAAGAATGCATAAATCTTAAGTGATAATCAATGATTTCTACATGTATCCAGCATATTTTGCAAGATAGATAGAATTTCCAGTTGTACATTTTTTTAAAGATTTATTTATTTATTCATACAGAACTGGGTACAGGCCAGAGATATAGAGCGTGAGAGGATTCACCAGAGACAGAGAGGGGAGCAGAACAGGCAGATCTACGAAGTACACTGCTGAGGGGAGCAGCGGGCGGGTCAGGAGAGGTCTGCCGCGCCATGTGGTCACCTCCGGGGCAGGTGGGAATCAAACTCATGCGGAAGCGGCTTTAGCTTCTTAGTGCTGTGCTTTAACCCGCTGCTCCACCAGGGAGGGCCCAGTTGTACATTTTTAATGAATATTAATATCTATTGAGAAAAATGTATCAATTTAAATTTGTCTTCCTTTATTTTTCATAGTCACCATGGTACATTGCAGCCCCAGGACTTAGTTATAAGTAGAAGTTTGTGTCAGCTGACCACCTTCACCCATTTTGCACCCACAGCACCTCCCCAAGCCCACCTCTAGGTACCCTAATCTGTTCTATCTATGAACTTGTCTTTTAAAAAACATGTAAATAATATACAAATTTTGAGTTTCTCTGTCTGACTTATTTCACTTAAATTTTCTTTGTGCCTACTTTTCTCTGTGTGTTCTCCAACATTATTTTCTGCTTAGATATTGTAATTTCGAAACACATATATGTAGGTAATTTTTATTGTCATTGTTTGTATGTCAGTTACATTTAAATTTTCTCTCTCTTCAGGGAAATAAACTATTATATCTTTATCACAGATAAAAGTGGATTTATCTGACTTTTGATACATTTTTGTTAGAATCCATTCTATTAGATTAAATTCAGTCATGTGGGGAAAAGAACAAAAAATTAAATACTGGAAATTTTTTGCTAAAAATATCAAATGATAAGCTGACATTAAAATTTTAAGTATAAAAATGTAACAACTTTATAATACAACTCAAACATTTCCACCATTTTGGATTCTATTTAAAATCATTCATAGCTATACTCAATTATTTTTATAACTGCTGAAAGAATTAATCAAAGAATAAAAAGCTCAGGAAAAGAAAGCAATAATCAACACCTGAAGATACAGAACTCTGTGACTTCCCAAAGCTCAACACAGCTCTACAACGAAGTATAAATTCCTGTTATTCAAGTATTCTAAATCATATTCTTAATGACTGCTGAAACAAAATTGTATCTACCTATATCTATAGTGAAATAGTAAATGCATCAAAATGTTATAAACCAAGTCATGGAAAAGTTAAATCACAGTTCACCAAAGGAGACCCCAAGTGTACATGATTAAGGAAGATTTAAATGGTTAGATGAGAATGTCTGAAATGGAAAATCAGAGGTGTGGGAGTTAGCCAATGTGACTGAGATTCCTAGTTTTGTTGCTTCTCAGAGGTGGAGTGGAGTTAGCCAATGAGTTGGAGATTCCTAGTCTTGTTGCTTCCTTTTTCTGTTTACACAAGAGAATAGACAATAGTATATCCAGGCACCTTTTTCCCAGAGCGCTTTGTTTGCTTTGTTCCCTGCTGAGAGAGGAAGCCACCCTTGCCTGTCTTCACTGCTCTGGAGCTGATGTCTATAGGAGTTAAAGGTTGAAGACAGAGACAGCGTGTGAGGAGCTGTAAATCAAGACAATAGAGCTGTTCTTTCAATTATGTTTAACTTCCCGAAAGCAAAAAGAGATGTCACTCTCTTTCTGAAACCTCAGCTGCTTTGGAGACTTGCTCATAGTCACTGTGAAATGAATCCAACTAAAGTTATTTTGCAAAGGGGGATCAGTTCCTTCATTTCCACATGAAAGCATCATTTGTACTTTTCATTAAAAAGCAGATGGTGCTACAAAGCCACAGTGAGTGGACTATCTATAGTGTTCCTTTCTACATAGCTTGAAGTTGGAAATGCATTTCGAATAGGTCCAATAAACAGGAGACTGACTGGCAAGTGCATTGTACCATAAACTGTTAGGTATATCAGGGAATGCTGGAGATGTTGTTTTGTTTGTTTGTTTTTTTTTTTTTTTTACTTGTTTGTCAAATTGTGAAATCAAGTCTACTGGTTGCTCCTGGTTATAGTATCATCAATAGTTTAAGCAGATGTTTGGAGTCTATTCTTGATTCATACCTTGTAGAGAGTAGCCTGCCCTTCAAGGGTTTAGTGAGCCACCAGGGAGGGGGAAGTCTTCAATGACAGGAGCTAATCACTTACCTGTCAGAAGCTAAACTAGTAGTGGTCAATGTCATGGCCCACAGACTTCTTCCCTCAATTGCTCTGACTTGGGCTTTTACAGAGTCACCCTTTGTCTATTTTTTTCTTATTTTGCCATGAAAGAAACTACTTCAGGGGTAGTAGGATCACCAGGAGGCAGAAAGTCAGAAGAAAATTAAATATATCTAGAGAAATATTGATGGAATGTTACCAACACACTATTTTTTGTTTGATTTAGGTGATTCTTGAGATATCTGAGGAACTCATGCGGTTTATCAGAAAGATCAAGAAGAAAATATTGTTTAGGGTTTGAGTCCTAGATTTAGCCTAGCTAATATATATTTCCCATATCTAATCTCATTGTTGACTGTGATAGCTAATCTAAACTTTGTACACATTGAATAGATAATTTCTCTATAAAAAAAGTAAGCATTAGACTTTGGTTATTGGAAAAATCAATTGAAATCTTTTTCTGAATTTCATGAAGAAACTGTGCCTCCTATACTTTAAACATATGTAGCCTTATGTATGAGTAGTGTATGCATACATATTATATTTTTAAAAACTATTGGAATTGCAATAATATTGTACAAGGAATATCCATTAATTCTTGTTCATTCAATCATTTATTTTATGTTCTTAGGATTTTAGTAAAAAGAAATAGTATAAGACAGAAGGGGTATTCCTACATTTAAGTCAGTCAAACTTGCAAAACTATTTTCAGAAATTTAAAAAATTTAGTAGTGTTCACAAGAAACTGAAGAAATACTTATGCAGATTAATGGATAAAGACAATGTTAACGGCAATGAACAACATAAACATATTATTATCTATAGAACAAAGGTGGTAACTATGGACCTTAAATAGAGCATTTATTTGTTTTTTATTCTCTTTTGAAGAAAGATTTCATTGATATAATAGTATGCTGAAGACAATTCGCATGGCATACCCTTGTGTTCTAGTATTCAAATGCAATTATTGTCATGTATTAGGACAATGGTAAGATGTAATTAAGACACACAGAAGTTTCTTAATTACTGAACTGGCCTCTTAACATTTCCATTTAGTAATATATTTACAAATATGATTACCAGTAGAAGTCACTGCTTGAGAACTTTTATTTAATATGTAACACATGTTTCAAGCCACAAAACTGGTTGACAGCTTTAGCAACCATGCTTTATTGGGAGTAGATCTGGTATGACAAGAAAATACCATGTGCAGTGACACAGAAAATAGAAGTGACATTATTTTCAAAAACACTGCTGCATGGGGTGTGTGCTAAGTGTTGGAGCATGACCAACTGCAGGACAACAGAAAAGAAAACACAGTGACCAGAGTGGAAAGGATTGTATTTCTTTCATTTTCTCTTGGTTAAATTAATGCCTGTGATGCATTAGAACTGTAGGTCCACTGAGGCAGCTGTATTTATGCTGACAGCATGTGTGTGGCAGACAAGTCCTCTGTCCTGTGGGCCACGGAGTACCAGGGAAAAGATGTCTTGAACACACTTTACAGATACGGGTTTCGTGGACTCCACCCCCACCCCAGACACTGGAACTACAAATCCCATCAATACCAAAGAGAAGCACATTGGGACCTGAGGGTGGAGTCAGCAGCCATTGTTCATTGTTCAGATATAAAACCAGACATATGGGCTTTGGGGTCTCTTGGCCTCGTGGCTCTTGGCTTGCCTCTTGACTCTTCACTGGCTTTCAGCGTGTTATCGGGGTTCCAGGTCAGTGGAACTGATAGGACTCATTAATTAACTTATCTCCCTCTCTCTTTCCCTGAGTTATTTATTTCCTTTTTTCTTTGTAAATAAATCCATGATTAGCATTTTTGAGTGTGCCTGCAGTTGAATCTTAAGCGCACAGGTGAGGATCCACAGTCAACTCAATATGAATTGTGTTGTCCTGTAACAATGGAGGCAGGAAAGATGGCTTATGAAATAGTAACCTTGCTGAGGGCAGACAAAGCAAAAATAAATGCTGTGTCCACACAGGCCAAAATAAGCTAGTTTAAGGTAGGAGATGCCTAAATTGCAACCAGCTAGGAAGCTGACCAACATGGTGCAGCAGACTGATTCTGTCTCATCCACTGCTCTCAGCACTGGATATCAGGAGATCTGCCTGTTCTGCTCTCCACTTTGTCTCTGGTGAATCCTCTCACACCTCCCACCTCTTGCCTTCACCCCAATTCTCATATGTATAAATAAATAAATCCTTTCTAAAACAGATGAAGGGCAAGAACAACTATCTGGGACAAACTTGGCAGTAATAAACTGACTGAAAAATCTACGTTTTCCATGAGAGATTAGATAAAAAAGTAAGTTAGCCTCACTTACTGATAGAAAACATGGACCATCGTTATTTCTCAACCATTGTAAAATAGCCCTCAAAAATTGTAAAATATTGTTTATTGAAGGATGACTTATTGCTCAATTTTCGTCAGTCTTTGAACTTGTAAATCATCACCGATTCTAACCTCCATAATGGCTCTTCCCCTCTACTTACGCTTACATTTCTAATCGCCATCAGAATTTACCCAATGGATCCCGACCATGGGTTTCTGAATGTTTAGATGATCCACGCCAGGCCTGATGTGCCAGCAATGAAGAGCTACTTCAGCAAAGTGGTTGTGTGCGAAAGACTCTCACTACTCTCTGGCAAACTAAACAGAAAGTGTTTACAGAAATGCATGCTTGTCACTCCACATAAACTCTTCTATTTCATTTCAACTATTTACATTTCTCTAAAGCAATTTTTGGAAGGGCATAAAGAATGTGACTACGTTTGGTATTTTAAGTGCCTTTATATTACCACAAGGCACAGAGCCTTTTATGGGTCAGGAATCGAAGGATGACATGAAATGGAGCCAGGGACAATCATGGGGAGTTGGGGGAGTCTGGGGTAAATTTAGGGAGGGACAGCCCAAGCTGACACTTTGATTAACAACTCTGTTATTCTTGCCTATGTTACTTTACAACAATAGGCTCAAGGATACTGAGGAGAAAAAAAATTCTGGGGTGCAGTGATACCAGCAGTGTTGTTTGTAGTTTATTATTTGAAAACTGAGGGTATTGTTTGTTGATTGTGACAATTGTGTATTTGTTGATTGTGACAAACGTAGCAAAATATTGTATGGCATATATCAAAATGATGCTACTTAAACTGAATAGAATTGAATGTGATTTTGTTCTTTTCAATTGTATTTTTTACTGAGGCACCATTGGTTTACAACACTATATAGTATTTAGAGGTATGGGTCCACACCTCTTCAGATGTATGTTGCTGCACTACAGCCATCCAGAAGGCTCCCCCAAATCTTCCATCATACTCCATTGGTCCCCTCACCCCTCCACTCCCCATCTCTACCCTTCGGTAACCTCAAATTATGTGGATTTTTAGGGTTTGTTTTGGATTAGTCTTTTACTTTATATTATTTCTCCATAGTCTGCAATGGTGAAAATTATCCTGCGTTTATTTTTCTCCTGACTTATATTGCTTGCTTTTAAACCTCCAGCATTAAGTTCTATAATACTACTCAGAAAATGAAGTCAAAAAGTTGTTCCTATCTTAAGGAAGTTGGGCTATATACCAGTTGAAATTCTGGCCAGAGTAGTGATACAAGTTTATATACTAAGTTATTTTTTCCTCATCATCTAAGTCATTTCTATATGAAGGAGACTTATCAGGTATCAGTGGGAAAAAACTGAGTGCCCTCGGATTAACTTACAACATGAAAATCTGGCTGGAGATTATTGACACGGGAGATTCAGTATTTCCTGCTCATCACCTTGATGCTCTTTATGGTATATCTGCCATTTCATTATGGTCCAAACCCACCCAGGCCTGAAGAAACAGAGCTAAACATTCAGAAAAGTCATTAGAAGCCTAAGTGTTATTTATTAACAAATCATTATGGAACAAACTTTATTTAGTTAAAGTACATAATTACAAAGAAAACCCAGGGGTAAGTGAATACATTAAAAGTAAATAGAGGGGCCCTCCCTGGTGGCGCAGTGGGTTGAAACACAGCACTAAGAAGCTCAAGCCACTTCCGCATGAGTTCGATCCCCGCCTGCCCCGGAGGTGACTCACATGACATGGCAGACCTCTCCTGACCCGCCCGCTGCTCCCCTCAGCAGTGTACTTTGTCCATCTGTCTGTTTTGTCCCCGCTCTGTCTCTGGTGAATCCTTTTACTGCCCCTGCACCTCTGGCCTGTACCCCCGTTCTGTGTGCACAAGTAAGTAAATCTTTAAAAAAAATTAAACAGAGGAGATGAACTCATGAGAGAGCCTCATGTCCTTACTAGGTTGTTTCAGAGTGATTTGATGTTGCCTTTGCAGGCGGGCAGAAAATGGCCCTGAGCGGAGGATGATGGACAATGACTGGTCATTAAGATCTGCTTCAGATTCCATCACCTCTGAGTATTTTCAAACAATTGTTGGAATTGATGAAACATTATTAAGAGGTGATGAAGCTCTTGATGTAGAGGTGTTCCATACAGATGGAAAATGCATCAAAATAAGCAAATAAATAAGTAACGTACCAAAAACTAGGGAAGCTAAAATATGATTAGAACTTAAGAATATGAGATTCAACTTGACATAATTCTATAACTTGTGTGTAGAAAAATAATCAGAAACAGATATGTAGTGGAAAAGAGACAATTGGAAAATAGTCAAGCCACAGGACAGAGGGGAAAATATATTAGACAATGAATTAGATGAGACTGAAATACTGTGACAATTCTAAATCTAAAAATTGTCTTAGTGAGTGCATGATGTTACCGAACAAGAAAACACAACTGAACTTTAATTCATTTTGAGATGCTGTTCTTTTTCACTTTCCTGTGTAGAAAAAATCAGAGGAACTGGAAGGAATTCAAAAAAGAACAGTAAATACAATTAAGAATCTAAAGGGATTGATTTATATAGTGAGGGAAAAGAAATAAAATATGCAAACTTTGGCTAGAGACTTCTAGAGAGAACACGATGGTCAAAGATATCATGAAGGATCTAGTGCTGAGACCAGAGAAGGTGATTTTGTTCAGGAAACAAAAATCTAGGCTGAAGCACAAAGGAGAGATGAATGTAAACACAAGTGTCAAAAACATTTTTTAAATTTGTTAATAGAAAATTCTAAAGTATTTGAAATGGTACTGACTCAACTGTCGCTTTATTTTGGCACTGGCCTCCTTTTCTTTTGCTACTTTTAATCTATTTTAAGATTTATGCTAAGTGACTTAGGGACACTCTTGTTGAAGTTTTTATTGTTATATTATTATTATTTTTTATTCGTACAGAACTGGGGTACAGGCCAGAGATGCGGAGGGTGAGAGGCTTCACCAGAGAAAGAGCGGGGAGCAGAACAGGCAGATTGACGAAGTACACTGCTGAGGGGAGCAGCGGGCGGGTCAGGAGAGGTCTG
>NW_004567115.1:46258842-46263045 GCF_000260355.1 Condylura cristata | reverse complement strand
CAGGAGAGGTCTGCCTCGCCATGTGGTCACCTCCGGGGCAGGCGGGGATCGAACTCATGCGGAAGTGGCTTTAGCTTCTTATTGCTGTGCTTTAACCCTCTGCGCCACCAGGGAGGGCCTGAAGTTTTTTTTTAAAGATTTTTTATTTATTCATTTATGCCAGTGGTGCAGGGGCGGTGAGAGGATTCACCAGAGACAGAGGGGAACAGAACAGGTAGATTAACTGAAATACACTGCTGAGGGGAGCAGTAGGTGAGAAAAGAGAGGTCTGTGGTGCTATGTCGGTAATATCCCTGGCAGGAATTGAACTTGTGCTGCAGTGGCTTGGAAGAGCTTTGTAGTGCTGTGCTTTAACTTGTTGTGCCACCAGGGAGGGCCTGGATTTTTTTTTTTTTTAATGCAGTGAATGTACTTTTTAAAAATGGATTAAAATTACATTGTAAATTAATATTAAGGTGGCAGGCTACAAAGTCAACATACAAAAAAAAAGTCTGTTGTATTCCAATGTGCAAATGAACTAGAAGAGAAAGAAACCAAGAAAACAATTCCATTTACAGTAGTAGCAGAAAGTATTAAATACCTAGGAATAAACTTAACAAAGGAATAAAACTTAAAATAAACATTAGATGTTGTTAAAACAAGTAGAGGACATAGGGAATAGAAAAATAGTCCTGGACTGGATGGAGCAACCTAATCAAAATATGCATCTTAACCAATGCAAGATAGAGGTTCAATGTAACCCCTATCAGCGTTTCAATGGAATCCTTCAAAGAAATAAAGCAAGCATTAATATTTTTTATGCAACCACAGAAGACACCAATAACAAAAGCTATCTTGACAAAAAGGGATGAAGAATGAGGTATCAGGTCCCTAGACTTCTAACTCTACTCTTGAGAAAATTCTTTTACTCTGTCATTAGCTTTCTGACAGACTATTACTGTCCTTTTTTAGATGTGACTTTCAGTGTATGCAAATGTACATAATTACTGAATTTTTACCCCCAAATCATAATTGGTCTTGATATCTGGTCCAGCAGGTCTCTTACTTTGCTCTTCAAAAGACCTCAATATGGGGCCCTCCCTGTTGGTACAAAGGGTTAAAGTGCAGCACCGTGAAGCTATCCACAGCCACTGTATAACAAGTTTGATCCCTGGCCAGGGAGGTAACTCACATGGCACAGCAGACTTCTCCTGTTTCACCTGCTGCTCCCCTCAGTAAAGTATTTCAGTAAACAACCTCCCTGAGGTGGCCTTGCTAGTTTTAATATATTCAACTATTGTTTCTACTCTGCTTGAACTGTGTGACAAAATACCCTTGACTGAGAAATTTATGTTGCACAGTTCTAGAAACTGGAAGTTGAAGACGAAGGTCCTAGCCCCTTGAGTTTCTGGGGAGAAGTCTTCCTGGCTTGCAGATTCTTGCCTCCTGGCTAACTCCTCACCTCATTTTCCATGTGTTGGAGGGGGAGGGGCCAGAGGAGAGAGGTGTCCGAGGATCAGGGCCCCACCTTCAGGACCACCTTTAATCTCCGTGTGGTCAGTGATTCCCCCAATTTCTTACTCCCCACTTTGTCTTACATTCCCCCCTGCTGCTCAGCTTTCCGAAACACTGAATGAAGTCTAATGCCTGGAATGACTTCTTGACCCTGCGTTCATAAAGGTTCCATCCTCCTGATGGAATCTTGAAAGTTTCTTACGCTGTCAATCACAAGATGCATTGCACATGGTATTATATGGAAAAGAATTCAGTGGATGGATTTTCACTTGGTGTTCTGGAATGAAGCAAATAAGTTGGCACTGGCTTTTGAAGATTTTATAGAATTCATCCTGATACCATCTTTGGTGAGTTGAGACACTTAGACTTTCAATATGATTATATTTTATTTGACACTGTAATTCATCATGGTTCACCAAAAAAAGGTGTAAAATAAATTCTCATAATTCATTACTTTATTTTATCATTATAATATTTATTTTTTTCTGAACTACGTTTTCTTAATTTGTTGTATGTACCTTATTGCTTTTAGAAAAGAAGCAATGTTTACTGTTATTCAGTACCTTGTAGAATTTTTTAAAAATGATTTATGTCTTTATGCATACAGACTGAGGTACAGGCCAGAGGTGAGAGGGTGAAGGGGTAACAGGATTCACCAGAGACCAGGCCGACTGATGAAGTACACTGCTAAGGGGAGCAGCAGGAGGATCAGGGGAGGTCTGCCGTGCTATGTGGTCACCTCCCTGACCTGGGATCGAACTCTTGCTGAGTGGCTGCAGATAGTTTCAAAGTGCTGAGCTTTAACCCACTGCACCACCAGGGAGGGCCCAACTTGTAGAATTTTAGGTTGTTACTATTCGGTGTTTTTTTATTAATTACGATGTTTAAATGGCAGAATAATTAGAAATTACTTGTTTTTTTCTTTTTTCTAAATTTTTCATTTAAATTTTAATTCCTCATATTTTCAATGTGTCTTACACGTTTTTCTTCAAAGTATGCACGTCATATTCTTAATGTATACTTAATGTTCTGAATTTTCTCTTCCATTTTTTTTAGTAAAATTCATAGATATGATATTTACTGTTAGTTACAGACAGATATAAAATATTGTATATTTTGACCTCTTTACCTTAATTGTTTTAAGGAGATTTAAAAAAAATCTTAAATGCAGTGTTTCTATTTTCTACATTTCTTATAAGTTTTTCAGATTAACTTTAAAGGGACTGAAAGATTTACAGCTACATGAGGAAAGATAAATTTGATATGAAAATATGTGTGTATAGGCTAGAAGAAAATTTGACTAAAGTTAAAAAAAGGATATTTTTAATAATGGACACATATCTGGGGAAAATTTTTATGGAACAACCAAAACACACAGTAAGAGAATTATTGCATTTTTGAGCATGAAGGAAAAAAAATGTCATTAATGGAGGAAAATAATCAAGTTGCTTGTTAATGTATTGTTTAGAATAATAAATGCAAGACAGCAATCTACCAATTGCTCAGAGAAAGACACTTTGACTTATATTTTATACCAAAGTCAGTTTCTATCAAAATGGTTTCACTTTTAGTATTTCTTCTTTCATACATCTTATTTGGCCTTTCACTGAACAGTTACTTAGGGGAGAAAATTATTTGCAACACACTTTTTGTAAAAACTAAAAACAAACAAACAAAATACATGCCCTTAAATTTAAGTGATTGTCAACACCAGAAATAGCTGGTTGACTGTTATTTCAAGCCAAACCATATTGCGATTGTATTATTGATTCCATAATTGTATTTTTAAGAGGTTTTGCAACCTCGGCAAAACTTTCATAATGGCACAGTGCTATACACCAAATTTAGCACATGAATTATCATGTCAGTTAAACTAAACTATCATGGTTAATTCTCCTTTGAATACTTCCCGGAAGAATTCGATTTTTCCTTCTTAACATATGATCCTGGATACAGAGAATTTAAAGGTCCTGCATTTGAGTAACAACATTTGAAAAGATGATGTTTTTATGGCAGTCCAACAAAATATTTTGTAGCTGTTTCATAAAAAAAAAAAAACCCTTTGGGGATTTCCTATTAGTAAGTGAGGAATAACTAAAAAGTCAGCCTGTTGTTATAAGAGGTCAGAAATTATATCTAATGTCTAAGCTATAATCATTTCTCAGAAAGACACAATCATAGACATAAGAAGATATTTTGATGGATTTTTAAGTGTTTATGGTTGTTTAGACTTTTACTTGAAGATGACAGTTACCTTTATAAAAATTTCTAGACTGTTGGTCACTATTCTACAAATATCTCTAAAAATTTTAAAATACTTATTCAATTGTATTAAAAATTCTGCAGTACAATATCACTTTATAGGCATTTTGGAAAAAAAGGGAAAATGAAATGGCCAACAAATATTCACAATTATTCAAATTCCTGGATTCTTAACCTGAGAGTCATTCATTTATGCTGTCTAGTTAACTTATGAAAGTCACCAAAAAGGAGGGTTTTAAGTAGCTTCTCCTTTAGTCACTAAAATAAATAGAATAAATTTAAAAATTAAAACCTAACTATCATTATTTCTGCAAATTTTAGTGAAGCCCTAATGATGTTTCTGTTATTTGGATTCCATGAAGTCACTTTGGGAGTTTTTTTTTTTTTTTTTTTTTTTAAAGATTTATTTATTTCTTGAATGCCTACATTTTCACATCTTTTTCTTTG
>NW_004567115.1:46246952-46258636 GCF_000260355.1 Condylura cristata | reverse complement strand
GGAGTTTTTAAAATTGTTGGTGCTTAGGACCTAACCCTAAAATTTTTATGTAGCTGTCTGGGTTATGATGTGAACACCAGGATTTTTAGGGACTAATATAAAAGATGGAGATTAGTTATTAGAATTTTCCCCAGCTTTTTATCAATAACAGTATGTGCTCCCTTTTAAACATGAATCAAAAGTAGCAACCTTTAGCCTGTTTATACAACTGATTCTCGGGTTCACCTTGTGCTGTATTTCCAATTGACTGTAAACCCCTACAAAACTCAAATTAATGATGAGTTTCTTATCTTGTTGGCACAATGATTAACTTTAGCTGGGCATAATCAATATTTTGCAGTATCATTCTTTTTCTATCTGCTGAAGTCAAATTGCTCTTTTATGTAAAAACAAATCATCTGTGACTTAAGTTATGTTCAGTAAAGGTTGAGAACTGTATCAAGACTAATGTCCTCAGGAGCAAAAACCAATTAAATAAAACCCTTTTCTTTTCACTTTATTTATCCACCTCCTGACTCATCCTCTCCATGACCTGCATATCATAAGTAGCTGAATATTTCAAACTGTTACCTGCCCAGATGCTTCTTCTGACCTCCATGCCTATGGCTGAACATACCCAGTTATCTACCCCCAAGCCACTTCAGAACATTCATGACCAAGATTAGATGTCTTTAGCCTTAAAATCCTTTCTCCCCTCATTATTGATTATCACCAAATATTACCCACTATGAACATTCCAAAAATCTCAGGTGGACCTCCCACCAAAATTTGTTTCAGCTATTCAGCCTGATGATGCCTGTTGTCTCAATAGGGTAATAAACGATTTATCACTCACCTAATGAGGTTTCTTGGCAGGAACAGGGAGGTTTCCAACTGGGTCTGAAAATGGCTCAAGGGAACAGGGAGAGGGGATTGTCACAGGCTTCCTAAACTTCTTGCTTCCGGAGAACTCCACAGTGTCAGCTGAAGCCTGACGATCCTGCAGAAGGGGACCTTTGAGGGGTTCAGGATTTGAGTGATTTGAGATCTTCCATAAAGGAAGCAGCCCCAGGAGTTCCTTATCCATTTGCCTACAGATGGGGTTCTGGGAGGGGGGGTAGGGTGGAGGCTGGTAGTCACTCTCATTAAAGTGGACTTTGGTCACAGTTGAAGGCCACTTTTGATGTGAATCCAGAACAAGATTTTTTAGAACTGACCACCCATGCAAGATCATCAAAGATACCATAATTTGTCAGTTAGATATCTTTAGTGCACCACTTTTATTCTATACCTTGTAGATTAACTGGTGGTGTTCTAAAAAGAAAAAGAATGCTTGTGTAGCAATATTAATATCATTTATATCAGTAACACAGAGAATATTCTGAAATTAAACTAGTATAGAAGAACAAAAGTCATATATCCCATAACTGTATTGTTATACTGTGATAGACTAGTATATCTGTATTTATTTTTGCATAGTTACACATAAAATAAAATAGAATCCTCTACTTCATATTTTAGTATAGAAAGAAAATTTATGAATTTTAGGCCTTGTAGTGGTCTTTGTTAAAGCAGGCATGTAGGCTATGCTAGGAAAAGATACTCCTGTTAACTGCCATTTCTGCCCCTGGATGATGGTGAGTCATTCATAAACTTTTAGGGATGTAGGGTGAAGAGCTGAAATCCATGCGTGTCGTTTAGAATTACACTATGTGAAAAATTCAACTTTTGTTTTTAAGGAGGAATGGTCTTTAATCATGCTCTGTTCACTAGTTAGTGTCCTCATGATTTTTTTTCATACAGACCAAATCTCAGAAGAGAAACTTTTCATTGCTGTAAGTGCTTTTGTGTGTCCACAGCAAGGTTTATATTACAGAGCTGACCACATTTGATGAGGACAATTAATCACCATAGTTTTCACAATGACAGAAATGAATGAATTTAATTTTCTTTTAGAAAGGGAAAGGGGCAATACAATTTCTTAGAATTTATTAAAAACACTTACTGAGAAACTTGTAAAACGATTAGGATAAACATTTATTGTAGTGTCTCTGTTAAATTACTTTACTAATGCAAATATTTGGACCTTAGTTTCATATTAATTTCTCTAAATATATACTTGGAAAAAAGCATATGTATAAAGTATAAGTATAAAATGCACTGTAAGAGTGGCAAACTAGGATTTTAAATAAATATACCTTATAAAACCTGTTTTTTCTATTTTAACTGTTTCTCTAAAAATATAAATCCAAAACAGGAATTTTCACACAAGTACTTGATTTTTGAAATTTCTTTAAATCTAAGAACCACTTACATAATCTTGAAAAATGTAAAATGGATGCCTCAAAAATACTTCCTTTTTCTGTATGGACCAATGTAGTTCAACCTCAAGACAAATATTTTAGTAGAACCTGGCAGATAATGATAAGAATTAGCTCACGAAATAGATTCCACATTGGACAACATGCCAGACTTAGCTAATCTGAAACACTCTAACCACAGTATCTAATAATTCTAGATAGACTGTTCTGTGGAAGGCTTTGCAAAGGAAGAAGAGAGATATCTCTAGATAGTCTGAACAGCCAGGCAAGAGAAGCCAGTTTAGTGGGGTTGGAAAGCAGAGATAATTGTATATTCTCCCACGAGGCTTCCATGTCACAGGCTTTTTCATGTCTTCTACTCCCATTGTAAAACGATTTTAATCTTTGCGACGACTCCCCCAAGCAGACGCTATCATTCTCCTAGCTTGCAACTGTTAACTAAGATATGGAAATATTACATCACTTACTTAAGGGCACAGGCATGGAATTAATGTAATGACAGGCATGGAATTAATGTAATGACAGGCATGGAATTAATGCCTTCACTGCCTGTTCCTGGAGTCACTAAACTAAACCAGTTCATGAATTAGTCTCTTTGGATGTGAAATAACAGGACAATCTCAAGGGATCTAAGACAGAATGTTCCAAAAGACTAAATAAAAATTATAATGAAAGAACAAGATTGTACATAAAAATAAATATGGTTGGACCCTACCTGATGGTGCAGGAGGTTAAAGCACAGCACTAAGAAGCTAAAGCCACTTCAGCATGAGTTCAATCCCCGCCCTGGAGGTGACCCACATGGTGCAGCAGACCTCTCCTGACCCACCCGCTGCTCCCCTCTGATGTGTACTTTGTAAATCTGCCTGTTCTGCTCCCTGCTGTCTCTGGTGAGTCCTCTCACCATACCTGCACCTCTGGCCTGCACCCAGTTCTGTATGCATAAATAAATAAAATAAATAAATTAAATAAATAAGCCAAACATATGTATCTTTAAAAATAAATAAATATGTTTGAAAAAGGATAAAAATAAAACTTGTGGAAGTAAAAAATAGTTTTTGAAAGTAAAACTCTTACTTTAGCAGATAGTACTACGGTTGCTTACTGCCATTAAACATGGTGCAATGCTGAATTTATGGATGAGGTAAAATTTGCTATATATATTCTTTTCCCAATTTAGGAAATAAAGCCAATTATATGTTGTGTATTATTAATTTTAAAGCTTTTCCTGTTGCCCCAATGTCCCCACAGTAAGTCTGTGGATACCCCACCCAGACAATGGGGAGCATAAGATTCGTAAGACCAACCTCTAACAAATTGGCCTTTTTACTATGACTGATCTAGTGGCTTCATATAAACAAATGGAATCCTCTCCAGGGTTCTGTTTGTGTTCACTATGAACCATGCCATGAACCAGACTTCTAGAATGGGGGAGGTGGGGAGGAGGAAGGACAAGGAGGTGATAACTATATCTGTTATCTATTTCTATAGCTAAATCTATTATCTATTTCTATAGCTACATATGGCAGAATGAAGGAGGGTGGATGGACTGACACACAGACACATGGAGAGGCTGTTCTTAGAACTTTGGCAGGTGAGCAGGATAATGTAGCCACCATCTTGATCTCACAGTAAATTATACAGTACATTATGGAATTTTTGGACTCTCCCACCCCAGCTTTCTGGGATATGCCTAAATCCTTTATGGAATTTAGGAGACTGAGAGACTCTTGGCAACTTCAAGGTCTCTATTCACTGCTCGAAGCCTGTCCTGTTTGGCTGGTAGGAATGAGTTTCAAAGTTTGCTAGGGAGTCTTGCTCCTGCTTTTCTCTTTCTTTCTAGTCCCTTTGAGCCACTCACTGATTAAAACTCTGAGCAAGCTAGAATTAGTTACTCCTTTAATTTACATAGATGGTTGGCCCCGTTTAGAAAGGGCAGCCCCTTAACAGTGAGTTTCCCAGGAAACTCAGTTTTGATTGGTTTCAGTAATTCAAATACTGTTCATGCTATCTGCAGTCATTAAGGAAAATGATAAAGACAGAAAATATTTTCAGCTCTTTCACTAGGTATTAGTGTAAAATTTTTACAAAGTTTGGCATAGAGAGGCCAAGCGGTACTAGTTATGATGTAAATCTGATAGATTTGAATCTTAGATCCAGATTTCATAGACTAGAGACACTGATTTTACTCAGCTTTATAAGATCCAAACAAAAATCTCAATCAGACTTTAGAAAGGAGATCTTCTAGTTCTTAACATTTTTTAAAGTGTTTATATTAGAGTATTTATTGTTCTTTCTCACTGTGGCTTATATATATTAACTTTTGGTCATCACTGAACATGACTAATATATTCAGCTAAGCCTTACTATTTTCTTCAGTTTATTATTTAAATTTATTAGATTCAATCGAGTTCTTTCTATGTTAAGGATTTTAGAACCTTCTTACCTAACAACACAAAACTCCACTACACCAATCTGACATTACTTGCAAGTGTTCCTACTGTGAACAGAGTGAAACTGGGCTGCCTGTCTTTGGGTCCTCACCCACGTGCTTAAAATTTAATTTTCTGCAGACACACACAAAAAGGGTAATGGGTTTATTTACAAAACAGGAGAAAGGAAAAGGAAGCAACCTAGGAAAAGAGAGAGAGATACAAAGTAACTGGAATATCTTACCAGTTAGGCTAACTTGGAGCTCTAGTCACAAACTAAAACTGCTAGCCCCCAGTCACACGGTCTGAGAGCAGTTGCTCCAGTGGGAGAGAAAGCCGTTACCTCTCTAGAGCGACCGTTGGAAAGCCTCTCTCTTTTCCCCCCACCAAAGTCCCAGAATGTCTGCTTAGCTCTTCCCTGGGGCCCTCACAGTTCTCTCCCTGGTACTGCTGGGAGTTGTAGTTTTCAGTCATGGAGTAGGGGGTGGAGTCCAGAAAGCCGGAGTAGGGGGTGGAGTCCAGAAAGCTGGAGTAAGGGGTGGAGTCCACAAAACTCTGCAGAGTTCCTTTTGGACATCCTTCCCCTTAACACTATCAGTAAAAAGTCAATGTGCTCATTGGAAGATCCTGTAAGAAGGAGATCAGAGTAACCAGGGAGTTTGGGAATGAAAAATTCTCTTTTCTGATTTTCAGGCCATTGCTGAGGTGAAAAGAGAAGGGGGAAATATGAGGATAGGAGGGCACAGCATAAGGAAGGCATCTAGATGACACTGTAGGAAGTAATTTCTTTCTCTTTTGAAAGCCCAGAGTCCTTTGTATTGTAATCTTTTGAGCAAAGGAATTTTGCCTGGATCCTGTCAGCTGCTCAGACCCTGTCAGATGAAATATCTGACTCAGAGCATGTGTTCAATAATTATGTTGTAATTGCTCAGTAAATAGATTCCAAATGGTTTGCTAGGTATTTGAACTATATAGTTAGTATCATTTCTAATCATTTCTTTCAGAAAATAATGAGGTCTTCAATTTTGCTCATTTATTCAATAAGTAGTCACTAAATACTTGACTAAGAAATTGACTCTCATCAATGAAGTAATAACAGCGTTCCAACCCTCTGCTGATGTTAATCTTCCTGAATATAGCTAAGTCCCTGCCTTCCTAAATTTGAAGTGTATGTCAGCTACATGGGCCGAAATCTGAGCTTTGGACTTTCTTTAGCTTTTATGTCATCTTGTCATTAAACTCTGGTATGATAAAGTTCAGAACTAAGTGGAAAGAAAGTTTTTCATTAATTAAGAAATACATAAATTTTGAATTTTAGAATAGCTTACTCTAGATATTTAGCAGATATTAGAAACATCTGCTACAGATGGACTCTTGAGTTTTTCTTTTGTTTGTATAAATGTGAATTATTGTCTGATCTGCAAAAATTGAATATTTGTGGATAACTTAAGATTACTGCATTAATCAGTTGTGAATATGTAAAAACATTATATAACTTTAAAGTGGGCTAAATATAGGAATTGGTAAATTAACACTTGTGATCCAGTAGTCTGTTTTTATAAACTAAAAGGAAATAATAATTACTCTAATATAAATTATAATAATAAATAAAACTTTAGTGGCTAACTGGCACTCCTATTGAATCAGATGTTTTCATGGTAAACTTCAGGCTCAATGACAGAACTGAGTAGTCACAAAAAAGTCATTTTACAAGGCCTAAAGTAGTTACTATGTGGACCTTTAAGGAAAAATGTGCAGACCCCTCCTAATATCAATACTCATTACTCTGGATAATAGCAACAAAGTAAATTTCTACTATTCTAGCGAAGAACATTTGTAGTAGTCACTAAGTGGTGCTGCCCTGTTGATTTCACTAGGAAGTGATTTTGCAACTGGGTCTATATAAATTCAGCTATATAGTGAAGCTTAAATTTAGTCTTCACATCCACGTGTTTACTCGTTGACCTGTGTAATGAGGACGACAGCTTGAGCTCAGTTTCACACGCACATACTTGATGTTTATACTTTTCTGTTAACACTGTTTACAAAAATTAGAAAGCATCTTGGCATCAGAGTGTAGTTTGTTTTTTTTTTTAAAGATTTATTTATTCGTACAGAACTGGGGTACAGGTCAGAGATGCAGAGGGTGAGAGGATTCACCAGAGACAGAGTGGGGTACAGAACAGGCAGATTGACGAAGTACACTGCTGAGGGGAGCAGCGGGCGGGTCAGGAGAGGTCTGCCGCGCCATGTGGTCACCTGTGGGCAGGCGGGGATCGAACTCATGAGGAAGTGGTTTAAGCTTCTTTGTGCTGTGCTTTAACCTGCTGCACCACCAGGGAGGGCCCAGAGTGTAGTCTTACAAGAAACTTGTATATAAGTAGCATCTAAGCATCTGAGAAATGGGGTCTGTATTTGTGATTGGAACAAACAAAGCACAGCAAAATGTGACTGGGGTCCATCTGCCCTCTAGATTGAAACATCCAGTGCTCAAGAGGGCACATAACAGGCTTCCAATCAATACTGATTGAGTGATGTGGTTAGAAAACTAGGTTTTTCCTTATCCTAATTATAAATTTTCATCTTTTTAATGCTAAGTTAGGCAGTAAGGAAAATGTAAAAGGCAGCTATTCTAATTCATCCATTAACAATCTGTTATAACATCACAACATTGAACCATAATACTCTCTGCTGATAGTAACTATAAAAGGAACTGACTTAGTAGCCTAAGAAGTGTCACATTGAGTTCATTGGGACTACTATTTGCTGGTACCTTTTAAATATCTTTTCAATAGGTATATAGATATATACCTATATACCTCTATATTCATAATATTAAATGATTCATATTAAGCATGTCAGATCCACTGGCAAAGACCAAGCTGTGATCTCTTTATTTTATTTAATAATTGATGTATTTTTTAAAAAATATTTACTTATGCATACAGAACTGGAAAAGACCAGAGGTACAGGGGTGGTAAGAGAATCTACCAGAGACAGAGTGGGGAGCAGAACAGGCAGACTGATGAAGTACACTGCTGAGGATGTGGATCACCTCCGGGGTCGGGATCGAACTCGCACTGAAGCAGCTGTGGCTAGCTTGTGGTGCTGCGTCCTAACATGTTGTGCCACCAGGGAGGGCCTAATTGATGTATTTTTAATTTAGTTAATATTTTCATACCCCCATCAGGTCTCATAAAGTCACCCAGAATCCTCAGGAAGCCACTGTGCTTCTCGGCTCTCTCCTCTTACCTTTCTCTATCCAAGCCCGTTGGTGCTTCAGTTCTGCAATCAGCTATCAAGGGTTAGTTTTCAAGTTTGTCTTTACCTCTTAGTTTATTTACATGTGCTCAAAATGTTAGAGGTACCATCATGTATTTCTTTTTCTCTTTCGATTTACTTCACTTCGCATTATCTCTTCCAGCTCTATCTTTTGCTCCTACATCATCTTATTACTCTCAATACTCCTGGTCTGACAAAGTTCAGAACTGAAAATGCCTAAATCTTGACAGTTTAACAATGTCCTTCTTTCACATTATAAAGTCTAATTGATATTTATTGATTACAGGAGAGAACAAGAGCATAAGATATAGTCTCACAACAAAAATCAAAGGTTTTAACATCAATTTTTACTTGTCTTACAGTGACTTAGCATTATTTGCCAAAAAAAAAAACTTTTTCAAGCTGTTGCTTGACTTCCCACACTGTCACAGAGGAGGCTGTTTAGTACCAGTGTAACTGTGATCACTACACCACTTGTGTCCATGGCTACCACATCCTGGTACTTCAAGGGAGCACATACTGATCCTCAGAGGTCAGGTAGAGGGCATCCAAGAGATCCAGCCTGATCACAGACAACAGTGAACATATATTTGTATGGCTATTCTTACAGAGAAATTTGACGAATATTTGATGAATTTTATTTAAAAATGTTGTCAATTGAATCCTTTCAAGTTCTATTTATCATAATCTGAGTCTTATAGATTTACATTTCATTAAATCAATAAAAATATTTCAACATGCATATCTTTTCTTCTCAGTGTTCATATAATCTTACCTGAAAATTATTAGCAAGATTTATTTAAATGCTGAATAAAATCTCTTTGCATGGCATGAGAACTAACCCTAAAATTTTACCAAATATTAACTGTTTATTAGTTCTTTATTTTATTTGAAAATATTTGCCAATCACCTTGATTTAAATTTTATATATATGAATAATATTCTTGACCTGGTATTGAGATTGAAAATACCCAAAACACAGCATTCAAAAGATGTTGTGAACTGAAAAAATTGACTTTTACAGCAAACCTAGCAGAGTTCTGTGTAATTTTTATAATTTATAAATTGAGTATGTTTTCTATAGAAAGCCCCTCAAATGCTTATTGGGATGGAGGGAGACACAGAATTGTAATTCATAATGTTAACATCAATCCAGGGTATGTAAGTATGACTTTGTCATTGAGACACATCACAACACACAAAATTTTCACTAGCCAGGTATCTATAAAACACACAGTATATATAAAACTATAAAATCAGTGTTACAAACCTGTTAAACTGTAATCTTCCACTTTCGAAAATGAAACTTAAGCTTATATCAAGAAAATTAAGGCCACACACTTCTCATTCGTTTTCCTTTTATACAATGAGTCAGTATGATAAATAAGTTAATATTTCATTTCATTTCATTCCATGATGCGCAGTTCAAAACCACAGATCCACCCAAAATGAAATGACTTTATCCCTCTTGTTGTGACTATTTTCACAGATGTGATCCTGGAAGCAAGAGCTTCTGATGGGAATGTCATAGCCTGTATTTAACCCACAGACATATTTTTTTAACCAACACAATGTTCTAGAAGTTGGCAATCTTATGAAACATTCTTAATTCTGGACTTCTCTTAAAAGCTAAAAAAACCTTTGAACACAAACAACATTCCAATATGGGGATTTTCCTGTAGATTATCTGTTGGTTAGAGTCCATTTCTATGACATGACCCAGGTTCTTATAAATTATTACATAAAAATTATTACATAAGAATAAATCTGCCTTCTATATTTGAAAAAATAACATAACATGGCAAATTAAATATCTCCCCACATATTTAATTAGTGTTTTCCCATTTGCTGCCCAGTTAACTTTAAATTGAATAACTAGACTGATGTGCCAGGCAATTTTCACATGTAAAAGATTAAAATCTCATTTCATTGATTAGAGAAAACCCAAAACACAGTAAGAGTCTTAGGTGGGGTGTGGCTGGCCATTTTTCTCTAGAGCCTGAAACCATAACACCAACACTGTATCTCTGCTATCATTCAGCCCACTGGTCTATGTAGAAAATTCCTGGTAAAAAATTGTGACCTGTATTTTTTTTAATCTTCCATTGTTAAGTACTCACCTGCTTCTGGACCTCTTGATGCCAAGAGTTTACACTGAAATACCATAATAAATTATAAAGTCTGTTGAAATTTCAGTGAATAATTTTTACTTATTTGTTCACTGATGCACATAGCGTCATAAGTGGAAGTGGCATTTAGCTGAGGTTAGGAACCTTCATGTGTGTCTTCATGTGTGAAATAAAGCATTTGTGATTCTCTTACTTCTATTATCCTTAACCTATGCCTCGGTTCCTTCTGTATTTATTATAATGTTTAATATGATAAACAGGAGATATGCAAGAAGATAAGCATTTAAATTTGCCCAAATGAAAGGACTATAATTTTTGATCAATAATTCAAGGTCAATTCTTGATCACCAGAATCCATAACTCAATTCTCTCTCCTTAACATACAGCTTTCTTATATGGCATAATTAAATTAATTAAAATTTTAATCTTGTCTTTTTTAATTTTATCACTTTAGTTTACTCATTTAAGCATAAATGTGTTTTATTTCATTTTGTAATTGCATTTCTGACATTGTTTATAATTAAGGCATGCTGCTTCCAGATGGATATCATTCCAGGGAACTTTTACAGAAAAATTCAAATTCATTTTCATTCTGTAATATACCATTTTAAATATTGTTTTAAAAATTATATTAGTGCAGCTGTTCCTTAAACCCTTCTTTGTTTTGCTCTTAAACACATAATATAGATTATGAATCTGTAAGTCATATTTTAGTCAAAATTTGAATTCATAAGAACAACTAAGTATGTTTTCCCTGTTTTTTCCCCCAAACATCATTTACTTTGAAGTTCAAATCTCCGCTGTGTAATGACTAAAATGAGGTAGTTCTTATGTAGAATCAATGGCCAACTTTTAATAAATTACCAGTAGCTTTCATTTATCATATTCTGGCACAATGTAGATACTTTCGAAGTCACACTGAAACTCAAGAAAGAGATGCTGTGGTAGATGTCAGAGAATGATTATTTTTGTCAGGACAAAATAATTTATGATATAGAGTAATTTTCTCCCTGTGGCACCTACATATTTCTATCTTAGTAGGCAAACTAATTTCTACAAAATCTCTGACTTCACCTCATTCTACAAGTAAAAAATTTACTTTCAAAAATAATTATATTTGCCAAAAAAGTAGTAATTGAATAAAATATGGGTTCAACATATGAGATAGATAATTCAACTTAACTTTATTTCAAAATGAAGAGTATCTTACCCCCCTGTTAAAACTCCTAGAAAAAGTCCCATCTCATGCTGAAGATATGTCCAAACTAAACTTTAGGTGAATTCCAGGTCAAAACCTTACATATCAACCCCAACTTAATAAGTGTATCAAATCATAGGCACCCCTGTGCTTTCCAAGTTTCCCAACAACTGTAGCCATCCCCCCTCCCACCATATCTAACATGATGTCATTCTCTTCAACACTTGAATTTGACATTCTCACATTTGTAGTTTTACTCACTTTAAAGTAATGCTTACATTTTGTTTCTGTACTGGATTCTTGGCAAACACTCGAGTTTAGCTTGAGTTCCTTTCAATGTTAT
>NW_004567115.1:46218730-46246852 GCF_000260355.1 Condylura cristata | reverse complement strand
TTTGAAAATTGTTTACTTGTCCTATCTAGCAAGATAGATAGATAGATAGATAGATAGATAGATAGATAGATAGATAGATAGATAGATAGATAGATAGATAGATAGATAGATATAGAGATGATAAAGCTTCTTCTGGGTAAAGCTTCTTCATTTATAACATGTTCCAGGATGGCTTTAAAGATTAAATGAGAAACACATGTGAATGATGTATTTTTCACAGTGCTGGGAATATATTAAGTTCTCAATAAATGATAGCTGAGTATTCCTGCTTTTATGAACTGTCTTGGGTCAAATACAATATCTTAATTGTGGCTCCTTTGGACCCATAGATCAGGGTTAGCTCTCTTGCTTAAATAGGACAGTTCAATCTTCTCTCCACCCCCTGAATGAGAGAATGAGGATAATAAAAGAAGGAATCAAATCTAGCAAATCTTTTGTGTCCCCCATAGGTCCAGAACAAATTTGAACACATAATAAACACATATTTAGTATGCACAAAAAAGGGTCACCATTTTCCCACTTAGTTGGCTCTGAATGAGGTGTTGGAAGGAATAAAAAAAAATTGTACATGATGGTTTCCCTGGCACAGTGTTTTGCTCTTTCAAAAGGCACACCAACATCTGAAATGTGTGTCACATAGAGAAACGCATGAGTACATGCAGAGGAAGAATTACCTTGAAGTATGTCTTTGGTTGGCTGTAAGTTCCAGGGGACTATATTATGAATACTGACACCTGATTGAAGGACAAAGGAAAACCAAGAATTCTTCCAGGATGATGTTAGTTTATCTTCTAAGTCATTAGTTGATCCACACTTCAGAATAACCAGGGTGTTAAGTGAATGACCAGTGACTTTAACAAAAATGTGTAGCCATCCCAGCAAACTGAAAACAATTCTAGCCTCACCTCGTAGAGCCATGAGCCTTAATGGAGAATTCGAGAGTATTGTTTTAGATTTTGAGAGAACTCCAAATCCTTTGAGTAACTAAAAATAAACCTTGAACCTTTTGGAAAAAGAAAATTGGATCAATTCCTCATATCATGCACTAAAATCAATTCCAAGTAAATGAAATAAATGTAGAAAAATACAACTTAAAATATACCAGAAATAACTATGCATGTGAATCACTTTATAACTTGTGCATGGTCTATGACTCAAAATCAACAGAGCAAAGATGTATAACTTGATTTTACAAAACATCAATATTTAAACATCTAGTCATGCCAAATGTAACCATAGATAAAGCAAAGAGACACATAGAACTGAAAAAAAAAAATGCAGTTTAGAGCACAGTGTTAACATAGTATAAAAGCAGCCTGTGATAGAATAAAAAGATGAGTTCTTTAGAACAATGGATTATAATGATCAATTACTTCACAATAAAAATTGAAATGGTTCTAAGGTGCTAAAAATTTATGTGTGACTCATTTGATTCAAAAACTCCATTTTTTTTAAATCTCCTAATACCTGACCAAATATGAAATAGTTATATACATGATTATTCAATGAATGACTAAACTGAACAGCAAAAGACTAGCAGTGACCTACCTGTCCATCAGTAAGAGACCATATACACATACGCAAAGGTATTGTTTAGACCATAAAGTATACAGAAAATTGTAAAAAGAAAATAAAGAAATCGATTTATAATAATACACTACAGCTTCTACCAGTGAGACAGAAATGACTTATATATGTGCCCGAATTTTCAATTCAACAAAAACAGATAAATAATATCTTAAGTTGATTGCTAATCTAACAGTTGGACAGTTTGGTTTTATTAATGCTTCATTAATAATCCAGGAGCGGTGTGCGGAAGCAAGGATCATCTGGCAACTTTTGCTGAGACAACGCCAAATGGTTCTACCTAGTGGTGTCTAAATTTAGAGAATTTCATGTTGCATTACAAAGCTGCTTTATGGAGTCAGACTATAAAAAGTGTTTTTCAGAATCCATGCAAATTACCCCAGCACATGTTCGGCACAACTAGGTTAAATCCAAAGTGTAAATGATATAACTCAAGTTTTATTTGATATAGTGTGACTGTACATACTACTAATACGAGTACCTGTGATCAAAGTTCATCATAGTCCAAAATAATCTAACGTGGTTGGAAATTATCTAAATGTAACTAATTCTTGACAATTGGGAACAAATTGTGTTGAGGAAACAATTGAAAAGCATACTTTCAGGGCCCTCCCCCGTGGCACAGCGGGTTAAAGCACATCCACAAGAAGCTACCTGCAGCCACAGCAGCATGAATTTGATCTCCTCGGCAGAGGGCTGATCCCTGTGGTGACAAGAGGGCTGATCCCTGTGGTGACACAAGCTATGCAATGGCTATCGTCTCCAACAATGTGGTGCCGCAGACCTCTCCTGTCTCCCCTCTGCTCCCCTCAGCAGTGTATCTCATTCAGTCTGCCTTTTCTGTTCCGCACTCTGTCTCTGGTGAATCCTCTGCCCTGACACCTCTGGCTTTACTCTAATTCTTTTATGCACAAATAAATAAATCTTAAAAAAGAAAAATACTTTAAGTTATATACTGCTAATATACTTCATAAAGTGTCCCAAATCTTTAGATTCTTGGTTGAACCTTAATTTTTCAGTTTCAGATCAATTTGGGATGTGACTGTCTGACCATGAGTGTAGAATGACACTTCTTGACTATGGGAAGCTGTCTTTCCAATGAAACTGACACATGTAATTGTACATATTGGGATATGTATCTCGGGGACTTTGGGAGGGGTATAATGCATAAAACACCCCCAATAAAGCCCTCCCTGGTGGCGCAGCGGGTTAAAGCACTGCACTGAGAAGCCACTTCCGCATGAGTTCGATTCCCGCCTGCCCCAGAGGTGACCACATGGCGGCAGACCTCTCCTGACCCTCCCGCTGCTCCCCTCAGCAGTGGACTTGGTCAGTCCACCTGTTCTGCTCCCCACTCTGTCTCTAGTGAATGCTCTCACCGCCCCGTACCTCTGGTCTGTACCCCAGCTCTGTATGCATAAATAAATAAATCTTAAAAAAAAAAGACACAATAGGGCCCTCCCTGGTGGCACAGCGGGTTAAAGCACAGCACTGAGAATCTAAAGCCGCTTCCGCATGAGTTCGATTCCCGCCTGCCCCGGAGGTGACCACATGGCGTGGCAGACCTCTCCTGACCCGCCCGCTGCTCCCCTCAGCAGTGTACTTCGTCGATCTGCCTGTTCTGTTCCCCACTCTGTCTCTGGTGAAGCCTCTCGCCACCCCTGAGCCTCTGGCCTGTACCCCAGTTCTGTATGCACAAATAAATAAATCTTTAAAAAAAAAAAAAAAAAAAAAAAAAAAAAAAAAAAAAAAAATAAAAAAAAAAAAAAAAATCCCCAATAAGCCATGTTGATTTTAGCATGAATATGCTACTGAGCTCCTCCATGAAGGGGAACACAGCTAATCAAATAGCTGAGCTCCTGCTATGTGAATGTTTACAATTTTTCTTAGTTGAGTTGCCATCTGAAATTATTGTTACAAAAATATTCAATGACACCGAAATTATTCTGCCATTTTGAGATATTCTCGTACATCTTCTCAACTGAAATTGTGTAAGATTTCCTTGCGACCTTTCCCTTTCCAAACTAGGTACCTGAAGTGTATATTCATCACTGAATTTGAGTACAGAATGTATAAAGACTTAAGTTCAAATGGTCTTGTAAACTTAAGTTTGATACTTCTTTTGTTTCCTTATTTATTTGCTTCTCTTGCTAATAGTGAGATTTTCAGTCTTTGAGCGCCTCTGAGTCACTCCTCTGTGATCTATGTTTTCTCTGCAGTAAGTGTCAGTCGGGGAGGTGGTAATAGATGGTGAAGTAGACAACTATTGCTCTCCCGTATTAGTGCAGTTCCCTGAGACAAGACACAGATAATGTCCGAAGGTTTGTTTGGAGAAGAATGAAACTCAGGTCACTTTCCAAAACAACAAACTACTGCTCTCTGTGACCCTGAAAGGTTAGAGTTGAGGAATTTCCTGGAGAGATTGTGTTTTGTCTAGCTTTTCAAAAAACAGTACCAGGGAACTCAGCTTCCAATAATAGGACTCTTAATCAGTGATGTAAAAGTGGTGTGATTAAATCAAATGTATTGAGGATTAGAAGCAGAGGGCAAGAGACCGCCATTAAGAATCATAAACAAAAATCCTTATTGTTACATTAAACCAAAGTCAAGGATGTTCTATGGTTCTGTTTTCTTTATTGTATTATTTCTTCCCCTCTGTAGTACCTTATTTTTTTAATGCAATAGAATGATGTTGGGAAACATATTATCAGTATAAGTGATAATCTTGATAGTTGCTGACGCTTTCTCCTTGACTTAATACAACAACTGATAATATTTTTGCTTGGCAATATTTATGAGTGTCAGGTGTTGTACAGGTAGAGTGAAGATCAAGTTCCAAAAATCCATAATATCATACCAATATCATAGCCAAGCTTTCACCAAGGCTTTTTTTTTTTTCTTTCTAGAGTTTCTGTGTGTTGAAACAGTCCTGCCCAGAGATGATGGTCTGCAAGACAATCTCTTGGCGCCCTTTGTAATCCTATGCTGCAGCCAATAACTAAACTTCACACATGTGGTAAGTTAAAACAAATAGTTTATTATCATCTCTATCTCAAAGATAAACACCTTGAAGAAACCATGGGGCCAAAATGCATCTTTAAATTAAGTCCATTCTTTTGGTATGTACATTTACATTTTCCATTCTGAATTTTCCACTCTGTATTCCTACATTCACAGGTGATGGGTCAAACACATCGCTGAACAGAATTAGTTGAACAAGTAGAGCTTTCGCACATTTCAGCCTCGTGTTATTGTTACTCTTGGCTTCTGTTCTGGAAACTGAAGGTGGTGCACACAGCCACTTTTTCACGGGGCTGTTTGAATTTGGGTCCCCGTTCCTTCATGTCCTCTTAAATGCAGAATCGTGCTGTGCAGTGAAGTGAAATGCCTGTTAACGGAGATGCTTTAAACAGTGCCATGATCTTGATAACAAAGGTCAAGGAATGTCAAGTGGACTAAGTAGAAACATCATTATGACTTTTGAAAGAGTCTAGTAAACTTCCTTTTTCTATGTGTACATATACAAAAGCGTTTTTTGACAATATGTTGAATTATTCATTGTCATTTCCAACAACCCTACTGAAATTTTAACCAACCATAAATAACATCTACATATTCTGAAACTACAGTGAAAACCTCTGGTCACAAAAAGTTGTTTTGGTCACTTGTATGAAGTTCAGCTTCAAGGTTAGGTACACATCAAAGATCACATTGCCAAATAATTTGTGTCTAATGAGACTTAATATTTTTTTTTGCTTATAAATAAGTGTTTTTTTTCTTTTTTATTGTGTTATATATTTTTTACATCACTCTTCATTTTTATACAATGTATGCTTTCTCATCTAGGCTATAGTCCCTTTTGAATCCTCACCACAAGTTCACCCATGTGCTACCACCATTTGCTCTTTCCCCCATTTGGATCTTACTCCCTCCTCCCCCCTTGCAGAACATTTCTGGTTTTTGTTGCCTGTTGAATTTGACATTTATTTTAATATCCTTTTATAAGTGAAAAATCTGGTATTTTTCTTTCTGCCGTATTTCACTGAGCATAATCCCTTCTAGCTCCATCCATATTTCTACAACTGGCATGAGTTCACCTTTTTGATTGCTGTGTAATATTCCATTATGCATATGTACACCACATCTTCTTGATCCAGTCATATATTTACAATAGATACTCTATGGAAACAATCCAGATGTCCCAAAATAATGAGTCTTAGTGTTATCATACTTTGTACATGGCCAGGCAAGGGAAATGCACTTTCTAGAAAGGGCTTTTCCTAGGCTTTAATGTAGAGAAGTAGACTGACCTTTGACTCTTATTTGGACCAAAGGGTTTTTTTTTGTATAATTATTCTAAAAAAGGAAGTACAGATGTTAATTAGGTAACTATTAACTAATAACCATTTGGTTTTTGTTAGGTTTCATATAACATATATCTAGGGACAAATATCAGTCCATAATATCATGGAAACCTGATCAGAAAATGAAATGAGGGGCTTCCCTGGTGATTCAGGTGTTAAAGTCTCAGCACTATCAAGCTATCACCAGCCACTGTGTCATGAGTTTGATGATGCACATGGCGCAGCAGACCTCTCCGGTCTCACCAACTGCTCCCCTCAGCACTGTATTTCAATAGTTCTACCTGTTCTACTCCCTACTCTGTCTCTGGTGAATCCTCTCACCCCCACTCTCACACCTCTGGCAATACACCTCAGTTCTTGTATGCATAACTAAATAGAAATAAATCTTAAAAAGCAAATGAAATAAGACCAAATTAAGCAGAAATAAAAACATAATAAGCAGCAAAATCACTAGTCACTAAATGATGACCACAGTGATATTCCCAAAAGCTGGAAGATCTTTTAAAATCAGAGACACATAGTACTCACCCACTAGCCAAAACCTGGAAAAAAAAATCTCTCAAAATATTCTGAAGTAAGATAACATAAAAATATGTTATCAAGTCCCATATGAGGTAGTATCTTAGCAGGTACTATCTATATGCTTGGTGGGAAGCATACACAACTTTATTGTGAGAAGGCAATTGAAACTCAGATAACAAAATTTGTATAGCAATGATATGAGCAACTTAATAGCGGTCACACCAACAGTCTTCAATTGGAATTTTAAAACCAGTGCTTAGAAGTGGCCAGCTTGTAGTCTCCTTTTTTGTTCATAGTTATTCTTAAATCTAGGAACATGTTTGTTCCATACACTTTCACATTTGTAGCTTCTCAGAACCTCACCTTGATGAAAAGCTTGGTAACAAGAAATTCTTCCACTTGTTATCAATGTCAACATCTCCTAGTGACACGAGGTCAACCACTGACTAGTCACAAGAATTTGCTGAGCCTATGTGCTGATAACAGGTATGCCAGGCACAGTACCTGGACGGAAGAAACGAGATAACTGGAACTAGTTGCTATGATCACCGCCATTATTGAGACACTGACAATTGTCTTCAAGAAGATCAAAGCTTGTGATAACTGAATAATTATAGTAAATCGTATCCTACCACCTCATCAATGACATTTTAGATATAATGTGAACCTTAAGTGGAAGAAAATAATAGCTATCAGTTCCCCTTCATCTAGCAATCCTCTGGCTCATTTTTAAGACTTCCTCCATAAGAGTGTAGCCAATACCTCTGGGGCATATAGATTCATCACATTTCTGAGACATGTAATACATACCTAGTTTCACCTGTCAGCTCCTTATTATTCTTTTCTTAGAAGCTATTCCTCATGAATATATTGAAACATGCTTCCATTTGGCACACATCAGGGAATTTTCATACAAGGATTCTAAGAGGAGAAAAACTAACTCTTTGATGAAAAGTTATGTAAAAAGACAACTATAAAGTAATCATGGTAAAACAAGAAAACCAGTGAAGTGGGAGTGGGGGCAAACACCTTAGTCTATTTAGCTCTCCACCGCTCATGTCCCTCCCTCTTTTCATCTCTTGTCTCCTGATCTCTGCCCTCCCCTGCACCCAATCCCAGATAATTCAGAATTTGATCTATTACTGATAATGTAGTTTAAATGGATAAGAATGTAGTTTAGATGGATAAGACACAGGGAATATAGGTCATATGTGGTGGTGGCAATACCAGCTTATTAATTCTAAGCAACCTAAGTCGAACACTTTTTCTTCTGTAAAGACTTTGCTTACATATTTGGAAACATTTTCCGTAATATCAAAAAAAATTACCAGAAAAGATGGCAATGATAAATATAAGTATACAGAGTGTTCATGAAAATGTTGTGGAACATCAATAATTCAGACAGGGAAACAAAATCAGAACATGGAAGTCCTGAGGGTTTGTGCCCAGACAGAAACGCTGTATGTCAAACAATGGAAAATACATGTTTTAAAAATATTTATTTACTTCTGCAAACAGAACTGGGGTAGAGGTGCAGGGGTAGTGAGAACAGGTCAGAGGTGCAGGGGTAGTGAGAGGCTTCACCAGAGACGGAGTAAAGAGCAGAACAGGCTGACTAAAGAAGTACACTGCTGAGGGGAGCAGTGGGCAGGTCAGTAGAGGTTTGCTGCGCCATGTGGTCACATCCAGGGCGGGGATTGAACTCGTGCTGAACTACATTTAGCTTGTTAGTTCTGCACTTCAATCCACTGTGCCACCAGTGAGGACCCAGAAAATACATCTTAAAAATCTGTAACCTGTAGTTTCGAAACTGAAGTTACGTGGTTGCAGTCTTGGATCTCTGGTTTATCAGGCATTATTTAAAAATTATTTTTTGGGTAAGTTATAAACATTTTAAAAATGAAACTATAATTTAATATATTAACCATGTAATGAGATGTTAAACTTTTAATCAGCCACTTACAAAATATGAACATGGTTGTTAACTTAAAAAAAATAAAAGGCTAGCCCTTGAGTTGAACTCTGCATAGATTATGATATCTGTGTATATAGATTGAATGAAAACACAAAAAAATGTTAGAATAAGTTGACTTCTTGAGGACCCAGGATAATAGTGTTTTTTAAATTCTACCTTAATATATGACATTATTATAATACTACAGTATTTCTATACTATAATAATATTACTACTTTCATAGTTTAGAAGCTCTAATTTAAAAATAATATTTTTCAAAAACTGATGTCAGGTCCTCCCTGGTGGTGCAGTGGGTGAAAGCACAGCACTAAGAAGCTAAAGCCACTTCAGCATGAGTTTGAACTCGCCTGACCCAGCCTGCCCCAGGTCAGGTGACGCACATGGCACGCCAGACCTCTCCTGACCCGCCCGCTGCTCCCCTCAGCAGTGTACTTCGTCAGTCAGCCTGTTCTGCTCCCCTCTCTGTCTCTGGTGAATCCTCTCACTGCCCCTGCACTCTGTACCCCAGTTCTATATGCATAAATAAATCAATCTAAAAACAAACAAACAAACAAATGAACTGATGTCATCACAACACAAATCATAAAGAAATAATACTCCACATAATTGAAATCTGCATCTGCTGAGAAAGAATAAACAAAGTAAATTTCTAAATAATTCAAAGGAAACTTTGCTTACAACTGGGAAAGTGACTGCAATTTTTACAGTAACTTATGGGAATAATAGTTATATACCTTTCCTTTATTCAGTTGTTGAAAAACTAAGAGCAAAATCAGAGTTCCTCATTACTTGCCTGTCTATTCTTTTTTTTTTTTTTTGCTTTCAAGTTCAGGTTTCAGAGCTCCTTGATGGGGAAAATAATATTCCCTTTTACAGAAGAAACTCAGAGATTCAGTTTTGTTTTGTTTTGTTCCTTGTTGATACTGAGGTATTGAGGAATTGGTGGTATATTGGAAGGCTATTTTTGGAGACCCCTGTACTATCTGAATATCCTGGCTTATCCACACTGTACATTAAGCACTTAACATCTTTCACAGATTCGTGGAACCTGTGATTTTAAGGGAAACTGACATATGATGAAAACAGGTGCTTGAACATCTTTGGCATCCGCTGGGATGGTTTGTTTTGTTTTGTTTCTCAACATTTCTCATCAAAGTGCAAAAAGCCTTTGAACTGAATGATGTATTTGAGAACCTGCTATATTTTAAATATCGTGTAGTCCAAGGATAAAACATGAAATCTTGAAGTGGTAAGTTAGTTCAATGTTTAACTTTCCTCTCCACATAGCCCAGCTTTCAGCAAGAGTTGATGGTATCATTTTCCCTGGGTAGAGCCAGCTTGTGGTTATACACTTATGTCTCTCCTCACCCGACAACCATCCTGGCTCTGGGCACAGGGACCTTCCCTAACACAAGTCACTGGCAGTGCGACTTTGAGGGCTCAGGTTACAGATTATTATTTTATCCCAGGAAAGAGAAGATACCAGGTAGTGTAGCAAAAGACTCAGCAAACAAGAAACGGATGAGAGGACTGGTATGAGGACATGCAGGCAAAGAAGGGAGCAGATAGCTAACAGAGAAAGAATAATGGAGTCTCTGAGTGAGGTAAATAACCGCACAGGGCTGGAGTTTCAGTGAAATATTTATGAAGAGGGCAAGAGTTGGAGCAAGGGTTCGAGGGATTGAGAGACCACAGCAGAAAGATGCCTGCCCTCCACCCTCACCCTATGTGTCACCCACAACCAAGCAGCCTCTGGTGCTGTGCTCAAGTAACTTCTATTCCCTCATGATTTCCCCTCTTTACCTTTCTGTGGTGAATTATGGAGACTGCTGATCTTATAACATGGGTTTTCTCTACCTGACAGAAAACTGAAGCAAAATCATAGACCTCATCTAGTAAACAAGCACTCCCTTTGAATCTAAGATATCATCACCCTTATCCTATTTCCTCACTCAGATTTTCTCTTCAAGTGAATTTTCAAATGTTTCCAATTTTAATTATGTTGTATAATTTTGAATAAGTTGTCTTGAGTCTGCTTTTCAAGAAGTGGTCTATAGAGGAATGAGAAATAGATAATTGAAGGAAGGGGATGTATATTTATACTCTCAGAGAGTGAAGGGTGCAAACTGTATTTAAAGCCTGAGGAGGAGCTAAAGGGAAGAGAAAGGGAACAAAGGGATCCTGTGGTGATGGGAAGACATCTTTCTCCCAGCTCCTCTCTTTCCCCTATGCCACCACCAAATTAAATATCACACAGTGCAACACAGGAGTCTAGAGGTGAAGGAAGCAAGAGATTAGCAGATAAACATTCGATACAGCAGTAACAGAGGGGTCTGGTCATATATAGCTCAACTACGAGTGTGTGCCTTGATTGTAGAGATGTACATATGATGGTACTGTATGATATACCCAATTCATGTGTACACATTTGCACAAACAAATCTAAAAACAGTAAACAAAAAAGTGTCATGATACTATTTTTCTGAGTTCAGAAAAGTGTCTGTGGGTCCATCTTTCAAACCTAGGCTTTGTGGCATTTATGTTATTCATAATTTGCATCTCTTTCCAAAATACTTAAGTCTTAAATTATTTCCATGTCTTGTGGTATGAAGTAGACATACTCAGTAACACTCTCCTTCAGATTCTTTTTTGGGTGGTAAACTTACTATAGGAAAGTTAAAACTGTCACAGATCTCTGAATATTTTTCCTCGACTAGGTGCATAAGAAATGAGACTACCAGTTCTCCCTATGAGGCAAGTTAGTGATGCAATTCTTGAAAAAAAAAATAGCCTGATTTAATGTTATAAAATCCCAGTATAATTTCTACTCCAATATCACAATTAAAATATTTTAAATTCAGCAGGTAAACCTTTAAATTCTAAAGGTGAACCTTTAGATCAAGTAGTTCATTATTTTCTAAATCAAGACTGAAATCATTGTTCTTAGACAATATTTCATTTGCATTATGTTGATAATCATGTCACGGAATAGGGTAGAAAAAGTTAGGTTACTCAAGATCAACTTTCAAAATTATTTAAAAATCCGTGATTATAAATTTCAGTTTTTCTTTAGATTATTAACCTATTATAACATATTTTCCAGATGCACATAGGAATTTATTAGACTCATAATTTAGTACAAATGTTCTGAAAGATTCTAGTTTTGTATATAAATTTGGATATTTAAAGTAATATGATATAAGCTGCAATTAAAGCCATTTAGGTTAAATAGCATATTAATTGGTTTTTCCCTGCCTCTCATCCTATAGTTAATTATTAAATGCACACAAAAACATACTATTGTTAGAACCTCTTGAGCTATAAAAGAATGAACTTGCAGGGAGGTAATTTCCATAGGATTACATGGATAGTAAGAAGGAGAACTTCAAATCCAGTGTTTTTATTACTAAATTTATATGCCCTCAAGAGCAGAAAAGAGGATTAACTTACAGTTGGTCTTAAAGTGAAAAAAAAAATCAGGTCCATTCTATTTTGAGTACTGTGGGTCATAACTTTTCCTTTAAATGGTTCCCTAAGTCAAGAAAATGGAAAGATAGCATATTTCATGGATTAACATAAAAATATGTACAATAATTTGCTTGTTCCTTTGCCTAGGAGAGATGGCAGATTGATAAACACTTTCTCACTGAGACATAAATGCTGGATCCTTTCCGGCTAGTGTGTCACGGTAAGAGTGGGTAGAGTTGGCGAAAGGTTGCTGGGAACAAAGAGAGGTGAAACTTCCTGATGTGCTGAGATTTTCTTATCTCAAATATTCCCTCTGCACAGATTGATTTAAAAAATGTTTATTTATTTATGCATACGAGAACAGGGGGACAGGCCAGAGATGCAGGGCAGAGGTTGGGGGGAATGGGTGGATTCACCAGAGACAGAGTGGGGATCAGAACAGGTAGATCTACTGAAATACACTGCTGGAGAGAGCAGTGGGTGAGGCAGGAGAGGTTTGCTGCGCCATGTGGGTCACTCCCTGGCCGGGGATCGAACTTGATGCTGCAGTGGCTGTGGAGAGTTTCACAGTGCTGTGCTTTAACCCGCTGTCTCACTAGGGAGGGCCCACAACAGATTGACTTTTAATGGAATTCAAAGTAATGCAGTAAATATAAACTGAACTAACTTAAAATCACTTGTCCAAACATAGTGAGTTGTTTTATGAAACAAATGTTACAATACAAATAATTTGTAATACATTGCCTTGTATAAAACAGTTCTAGTTTACAATACCATATAAGTTTTAGGGTGTAAGAGCCTACCTCTTGGAATGTACATTACTACACCAAGCCTATCACTAAAGCACCCATAATCCTCACCACAGTCCACTGGACTTCCTCCCAGGAATACAAATACATGTTTTAATTAAATAAACATAATGTGAAAAGGCCAAAGGAATTAAATGTGTTCTTGAGGGTTGTAAGAAATCTGACAAAGTAATGAAGTTGAGATATCACTTTGCCAAAGCAGATGTGAAAGGAGCTGAGCTCCCCTCAGTCTGACAGCTCTCTTCCTCTGGACCCTAATTGCATCTGCAATCTAACTCTAGCCTCTGAAAGTGGCCATCAAAGTCAATATTAATTAAAGGTGTTCTGTTTTGCTTTTTAAAAGGAGGAAAACGAGTATACAGGTGTATTTCTTCCATTCATTTCTTGATCAGATGAGAGGAGTTTTCCCACTAAGACAAAGACTTGGGTAATCACAATAAAATGAATCTTTTCCATAAGTTACATAAAGTTGCCCTTTGGTAGTAGGATCAATATGTCCTCATACCAGGGAACTGTACGAAATAAAGCAATTTGTTCTCATTCATCATGTTTCAGCACGGAATGCCCTCTGACATGAAAGCATAAAGCACAAGATGCCCTACTGAAATCTGATGTCTTAAGGCACTAGGGGTAGACATTTCTAAGTCATTCTAAGGCACACTTTAAATAAGATGATTGAAATCAGTAGAACCAGAAAGCAAGAAAAATATTTTTTCATGTCATTTGATGGTATATTTTATGCAATTGAAAAATCTTCAGGCTCAGGAAATAGAGTGGAGACAGAAGTTCAGGTATTTGATAGCATCTTTATTTAAACATATCTAAAATGCTACTGTATACTTATGAACATCTGTATTTGTAATGGGACATAGCTAGGTAAATACTTTTTTTTCCCCCACAAATAGTGTGGAGTAGATGTTGCTGTCTTTCGGTATAAACAAAGTGTAGAAATTTCAATAATTTCAGATGACATGAAAGGAAATAAATCTGTATCATCTTTCTTTTTGTACCTGTAATTTTTTTTCCCTCTAAATGCCTTCATATCAGTCTCCTCCATTCATTCCTCTTTGGTTATCTTATTTTGATAGCCAAGCTTTCAGCAAAATCTGGAGCTGAGAAGATACAAAAATACATTTCTGACAAATGAGAAATGAATACAACCATTTTCAGACTGTTGTAGGCAATTCTCCCTGAATTTTATCTTATTTTAAGACAATAGCTATATCCTGTGGCATCACATTACAATGGTAAAAGTATTGATTGAAGCTCTATGAATCAGATCTTATGGAGAGACTTTTCATTTATTACTTATTTCCTCTGTCTGCCAATGCTGTGAGCACACATCTATCAAGGTTTCATTTACTAGATGAGTAGTCACAGGGCTGGGAAGCTGATGGATTCTTAGCTCATGTAGTGTATGTCAGCACTCCTATTCAGACCTAGGCAGGGCTTTTCTGAAGCCCACTCTGCGTAGGCAACCGTCATCTACCATCAAAATAAAATGAATGTTTGATATGCTCAAAATCAATGTGGTTTTCAACTACTCCATGGCATTCAGAGTAGGCAAATTGAACATTATTTCTTAGGAATTCATCAACATCGTCCACACATTGATAAAATTATTTAATTATAATGTAGCAAGAATTACTTTAAAATTTCATAAATTATGAACTCATTTAAAAGGCACTGTGACAGGCCCTCCCTGGCGGTACAGTGGGTTAAAGCACAAGACTAAGAATCTTAAGCCACTTCAACATGAGTTCGATCCCCACCCCGGAGGTGACCCACATGGCGCGGCAGACCTCTCCTGACCCGCCTGCTGCTCCCCTCAGCAGTGTACTTCATCACTCGGCCTGTTCTGCTCCCCACTCTGTCTCTGGTGAATCCTCTCACCGCTTGCATCTCTGGGCTGTGCACCAGTTCTGTATGCATAAATAAATAAATATTTTTTTAAAATGTCATTGTGACATCTGGAAGACAGAAATTATAAATTCCTAAAGGGAAAGTTTTTAGATGTCATTCTGACCTGTTCCTGTAATAGCCTGTGAAATAAATCTTTTTGTTGTTGTTTCTGTTATTGTTGTTGTATCTTATACAAGATCAAAAGCATAAAATGACACATTTCACTTTAAAGTATACAGTATCTTTTCATAATGTAATATTTTCTGTTTCTAATTTAGATGTGTTCAAAGGGTGGCTATGGCATAGGAAAAGAGACAAAATTTATTTAGTCAGATACAAAATTTAGACTATAGCTTGTGGAGTAGGTCATATTGTGTTCGAAATCATAAAACCACCAAATCTAAATAAGAATAGTAATATGTAGATAAACAAAGCCATGCCCTACCTCACTTCCTCTTAACGTCCTAATACCATGTAACACTGAGCTCCACACGTTGGCTTAAAAATACTGTGGTGTGATTCAAGTTTCCAATCTAATTGTCATGGCACATCCTCTCTCCAGACCAAGAATTGTTCACTCTGTCTACATCATTAAATCCATTGCATTCTTTGAGTTTAAAAGCTTCCAGTTTTTGCTAAACATTATAAATCCTTGTATTGCAACAGCTACAACCCCCCTTGTGTTTTGAGAGACAGAGCTACTCACCTGGAAAACCAGCTGTTTCCAGATTCCATGACTGACTATTAAGGAACTGATGTCGGATTGCGGTAAGTCTGCGTGACGCCTTACAAAGGACAGGCTTTCCTCAGTGTTCCCACAGAGGACACGAATGTAAGAATGAGCTCCAAGTATGTGTGTATTCAGTTATAGGTGTTTCAGTATCTCTCACTGACTTTCTGTCAATACATTAGTGTGGACTCCTGGGGGCAGGGCACGCATGGGCAGCTGTGACCTATTTGCTGCCTGCAAACAGAGCAGTGTTCCATGGCTACCCCCAGACAATAGCCAGGAGGCAGGCTGGGAACGCGTAGGCTGTCGTTGCCCTGATTACGTGACTCTCCATGGTGGTCTCAGGATGACTCTGCCGGTGGTAACACCAAACACTACTGACACAAATGACTGTTGTCGTATGGTCATGATGCCCCCTACTCTGTCCCTTGTTAAACTCTGCCCCCCTCCCTATCCCACTCTCCGGACCTTAGTTCCCATCGCATCGTGCATGATCAGCTTTTATTCGTCTGGATGCTTTCAGTTAATGGCGCAAGAACGTCTGCTGGAAGAGCAGAGGCTTGCCTTGCACACCCGCTCCACGGCCGCTATGTCCTCATCACGTTCCCGCCGCCAAGCGGCAGTAAAGTTCCAACACTCACCCCATTAACTCGTTTCCTGTGAATATGTAAAACATCACCTACTGCACAGCCCAGAAACTATCCGCTGTGCCCCTTGCAGGCACTAGTCACTGAACTTGATCCACAATAAACGAATCTTAATTAAAGATTAAAAATGAAGAAAATCTGTTTCCCGTTTGAATAAATGCTTAGTCAATATCGATCTCTTCTTTATGGAATACACACTTTACCAAAAAACATGCAAGGAAAAGTAAAGCATGATCTGGCTGGACACGGGAGACACTAAGTACCCAGATGCCAGGCTGTGTACAGACAGAAGAAAGACACTATATCATTGCTTTATCAACCCAAACAGAATATGCTGTGCTTTATATTCATGATGATTTTGGCATGAGCCACTATACACTTGAAGCATTTTCAAAGATGTAATAGGAGAATTTGTGTTGGCATGGAGCCACATAAAAGCTAAGGATAAAGAGCAGTAGCCAGAACTATGTTTATTCAAGTCTCTCGAGGCTCTGCTAATCACAGAGAGGGACAGGCAATTAGCACAGGAAAAAAATAGGCACTTAGTAAGTGGCAAAAGCTAGAGAATCTGAGGAAAGCAGGGGGACGCATGAAGTGATAACTCAACCTCACACAGGACACTTTGAAGAGTGGAGATAAGTCCTTCAGGCCTGGGGACACCGGCTCATGGGGCCCCCACAGTCTTTGTGGCTGCTTGGGGGAGCAGCTTGAGAGTGAGCTTCTCTGCGGCGGAGGCTGCGCTCGCTTAGCTTCATGGTTGATACTCTAGGACCAAAATTCAGCACATAGTGACATGGAGACCTTTAAAAGCCTTCTTGCAGGCTACCGTGATATTACTAAGAGTTAGTATGCATACTCATACAGAGCTCTGTGGTAAATGAGGCGCCCCACGTCCCAGGACACGCTGAGGGAAGAGTTGTGGAGCAGGTTTGCAAGGCAAGACCTTGCTGAACAGTGAGCAGCCCTCTGGCTATTTATTGACAGTGATGACCATGCATGCTTGATGACGTGACAGTGGCAGGAGAAACAGGGTCGGGGGACAAAGGGTAATCGCTTTATGGGGAACAGGAGTGTCCATGTCAGCCACGTGTACAAGAAGGCCGCCCATTTCTGTTGGTCATTTAAGTGGGAGTGGCACTGCTGAGTCAGAGACTCTGAGTTACTTTCCCAAGCGTTTGCAATGGTTGGCACGCTTATCCCATCCGGGGACCCCATCCAATGAGCATTCTCAGACTAGGTGCCGAGACGGAACTTCGATCCTTCTTGAGATGGTCTATTGTATTTTAATTTGCACGTCACTGATGACTACTAAATAAGTTTGCATGTGCTTATTAGCAATTACCCACTTGGTGAGCACACTTTTTATTTTGGTTATTTTCTTTATTTGGTTATTTTCTTTGTCCCACCCTTTTTTTTTTTTTTTTTTGGAGTTGCTGTACATGTTCTGGAGACCAGCTTTCTGCTTTACTCTGGCTGGCCATATTATTTTCTCAACAAAATTCTACACTTAAAGAAATACCTATTGACTATTTGTTTTCTTTGTGAGTAGTGCTTTTGATGGTCTAAAACCTTGGTGAGTGAGACAAATCTAGATAGTTTAACAGTGTCATTGTTTACCATTTCAAATGTATGTGTCGGATGTACCTGTAATTGCCTTTTATATAGTGGAGTAAATTTGGAGACAAACTTTTCTATTTTATAAAAGCATTGAAGTCACATACCTCCTCTTATTAAAAATGCTATTTTTTCCTTTCTCAGTAGTACCACCTTTGTTATAAATCATGTCCAAATATATGCCATGCTAAATAAATATTGTGGTTTGAAAATTAATCTTGATATGCTAAAGTGTCTGATCTTTATTAGTGACTCAAATGTCTTTGCCATTTTAATTTCTACATAAATATTAGAATTCTCAAATTTATTTTTTTAAAAATCTGTTATTTCAGTTGGAATTATACCTGAAGATTACTTGGGGAGGAAACTGATGTTTTACTAATATTGAAAATCCCACTAATGAATGTGTATAGTTACATATGCATTATTATTTTTATTTTTTAACAATTATTTGTTTATTCACTCATTCATTTGTTTATTTATTTATTTATTTATACATACAGAACTGAGATACAGGCCAGAGGTGCAGGGATGGTTAGAGGCTTCACCAGAGACAGAGTGGAGAGCAGAATAAGCAGATCAACGAAGTACACTGCTGAGAGGAGCAGCGGTAAAACAGAAGTCTGCTGCACCATGTGGGTCAGCTCCAGGGCTGGGGATCGAACTTGCACTGAAGTGGCTCCAGTTAGCTTGCAGTGCTGTGTCCTAACTCATTGCACCACCAGGAAGGGCCCTGTATTTTTTATTTTTGTTACCTATATTTTTAATACAGTAAATGCTGACATGCATGCAAAACAAAAGAAACTCATTCACTTCTCCTGGGAATGCAATATAATAAAACTACACTGGAGAATGGTTGCGCAGAATAATTAATTTGACAATTTAAAAAGTAGTAAATATTAATCAGAAAATAGTAAAACCAGTATCACATACTAATAAATATTGTAGTAAGATTTATACCATTAATAATGTTTATTTTGATGCATAAGAAAATTTTTGAAATGAGATGAAATTCATACTAGCTTTATGAAGCACATTGCTTCAAGCTGTAGAAAACCTATGGGAAACAGGTTAGAACATTAGGATGTTTATTGCCTAATATTATAGCAATTTTAGAGTAACGTGGGTCTATAGCTTACTAATTTGATGGTCTATGAATATTGAAGCCTCTCTCCAGTGCTGCAGATCTACAGTGGGCAAGGCGAGGAGTGTGGGTCTCCATGGTAGACCTCCATACTAACAGCTTGGAGGTCTCCTTTTGAATTTACAGGGAAAAGGTGGTGTATTTCATTGAGAATTTTCTGACAAATGATAAGCTCATTAATTTGTTACCGATGATATACTTTGAGTCACTGGATAGCAAGGCCCCATTCCTGAACTCAGTTTCACACATATAGCTTACTAAGAGGCAAAAAATCCCTACCTAAGAAACATCTTGAATTAATGGCCAATTAAATGAAGATTCCAAGTCCAAATTCCAGATACAACATTGAGCAAGTGTTCCTAAATCCCAAGCGGGTTGTCACACAAATCTCTATTCCAAATCTCAAACCTTTCATGTTATTTAACACCTTCATGTACGACACTGCTGAATACAATAGTCACAGAGGGAGAATCTTATTTCAAACTACAAGGATCCCCTGAATGAGAGTTCCAGCCAGTATGAGAAAAGGTCCAAGATGACAGAAAGCAAAGGTATATTAAAATATTTTTGATGAAAGCTATTTGGAACTATCTAGAAACACACACTTTTTTTTCATCACTAGCATTTGACTTTTTTTATGAAATGAAAAATAAAGTCTGTCCTTGTAGAGATTTTTGTGCTAAAATGGTATTTTTACAGTTCCCCTTGGGCTCACAAATGTACATAACTATCATGCACAATGAGATTCAAAAGCCACACTCGACAGCCTCTGCAGCACACACACACACACACGGGCACACTCATCCACATACTCCCTTTTCCCAGAGATTAGCTCCCAGCTGCACCTTCTCTCTTTCTTCAGGGTAACCCCACAGTGGCCTCACTCCCCTGCCTTTTCTCTGTGGCTTCCCTTCCATCTCCTTATCTCGCCACTTTAGATTTCTCACTGAACTCGAGCTCCTTAGGAGTATTTTCCCTCTCCCTTGTTTGCTGAGTCTTGTCTGGGCTTCTGGATCTCCCACATACCCCTAGTTTTAAAAGAGTAGGAAGGAGAGGTTAGCAGGAAGCTGCAGCTCTTCAGAACTAGTGCTTAAGAAAGAACTTTCCATGCCTTTCCTGACTGCCGTGGAAGCTTCTCAGAAACAGGAACTAAACTCTCAGGTGTTGCTGCTCATCACCCCGTGCTGTTGCTCAGTTGTGGATGATCTGCGCAGTCAGCTGGAGTTTAAGACCCATTGCCAGTTAGTATTTCATTTTGGAACCCAGGAAGGAGCCAGTCTTAACTAACTGGAATCCATCTCCTTTTGTCTATCTGTAACTTTGATTAAAGGTCATGCGGTTCCAAAATAAAAAAGCTTTCTTTTTATCTGAAACTTTGGACATGTGCTCAAAAAATCATCATTAAACAAGTAAGAAGAAAAACTGATAATAGCTCATGTTTGGAGAAGAAGACACTTAAATGTTTTAAATCCTAGACTAAGCACTCCTTGTCTACATTTGACATTAGTTATTTGTTCTACCAATCCTAATAGGCCAGTGGTATCATTTCTCCTTTTTATTTTGTAAGATTTATTTTATTTGTACATACAGAACTGGGGTACAAGCCAGAGGCTCAGGGGCAGTGAGAGGCTTCACCAGAGACAGAGTGGGGAGCTGAACAGGCAATTCACAAAGTACACTGCTGAGGGGAGCAGCAGCCGGGTCAGGAGAGGTCTACCGCGCCATGTGGTCACCTCCGGGGCAGGCGGGAATGGAACTCATGCGGAAGTGGCTTTAGCTTCTCAGTGCTGTGCTTTAACCCGCTGCGCCACCAGGGAGGGCCTCATATCTCCTATTTTACATGTTTGCTTGAACTTACGAAGTTACTTAAACAATTGAGCTAGGACTCACATTCTCTTCTATCTGTAGGGTTTGCCTCCAATGTGTTCTAAGGCTCAGGTCAAAAAGTGCAAAGAGAGACTCAGATACTAAATACTAAATATTTAACAAATCAAGCTAACACATTGTAAAATAAAACATTACCTATATTCTTACCATAATAAATAGTGCTTCCTAAAAGCCCGAAGTTCAGGTTCAAATTCAGATCTATCTGTGCCAAATAGAGTTGGTGAGAGTGCACATCCTTGTCTTGTATTTGATCTCAGAAAAAGCCCTTTTAGCTTTTCATCGCAGGGTATGGTTCCGGCTGTGGGTTCTGTCCTATCTAGCCTGTAGTATGTTGAGGTATGCTCCTTCTATCCCCATTTTTTGTGGGCCTTTACCATAATGGATGTTGAGTCTTGTCATATGCTTTCTTAGCACCTATTAATATGATCACGTGTTTTTTCTCTTTCCTTTGGTTGTTGTCTACCAAGGGTTCTTGGTCTGCATCACAGAGATGCTATGTGCACATTTTGGGGTGTCCTGGCTCTCATATCTTCACTCATCCACACATCACTGTCACTCCTGGCCACCGTGGAGCTTAATATAGCTCACAGAAATGGTAGGACCCATGCAGAAAGGACAAACTTGGAGAAGCCACTCATGTCCTGAAAGAAATTTAAGCGCTATCAAAGTAGAGAATTTTAAGTCCCGGTATCTGGAATGAGGTCTGAAAAAGAAACAGTGGCCACTGGTTTGGCTTCTTCCTTGAAGTTTTGGCCTGCTTGCCTGCAAGGAATATCTCAACAGTGAGAGCCCCAGACTGGGGCTCTCTAAAGCAGTGTTTCTTAAACTTTTATTGCATTTATTTATTTATTTATTTATTTAAATTATGTTTATTGAGGCCCTCCCTGCTGGCGCAGCGGGTTAAAGCACAGCACTGAGAAGCTCAAGCCACTTCTGCATGAGTTCAATCCCCGCCTGCCCCGGAGGTGACCCCATGGCGCGGCAGACCTCTCCTGACCCGCCCGCTGCTCCCCTCAGCAGTGTACTTTGTTGATCTGCCTGTTCTGCTCCCCACTCTGTCTCTGGTGAAGCCTCTCACTGCCCCTGAGCCTCTGGCCTGTACCCCAGTTCTGTATGCACAAATAAATAAATCTTAAAAAAATTATGTTTATTGAGATAACATTGGTTTACAATGTTTTAGATTCATACCACCATGGAAGCAATAATCCCCCTACAGTCCACTGGACCCCTGCTCCTCTTTACTCTTGCTTCCCTACCTCCCCCTCAGGTAGGCTCAATTCTATAGTCAAATATCTAAGGTTGGGTTTGGTTTATTATTTTTTTTTCTGTTTCTTTGCTTTACTTTGCTATATTCCACATATAAGTAAAATTAGCCGGTGTATGACTTTCTCTTTCTGATGTATTTCACACAGTATAATCTCCATGTTGTTACAAGTAACAAGAATTCATCTTTTCATAGTTCAGTATATCTAAGCTTGTGTGTGTGTGTGTAACACAATCACACACACACTAAATGTATATCTAGACACATACTGTTCATTCATCTGTCACTGGGCACTTAGGTTACTTAAATAACTTGATATTTCAACAAATGCTGTAATAAATAGGGGTGCATATACTCCTTAGAATCAGTGATTCCATATTTTCCAAGTAGATTCTGAGGAGCAGAATTGCTGGACCATATGATGGATCAAATTTTAACATTTAGAGAAGTCACCATGCTCTTTTCCAAAATAGCTGGGCCAGTCTGCTTACTCACTAATGGTGTACAAGAGTACATTTCCTATACCCACTACAATCTTTGTTCATAGTTTTGATATGAGAAATTCTCGGGGGTGTGAGGTAGTGTCATGTGCATTTTAAATTCATAAGCCATAGGGCTCTCCCTGGTGACACAGCAGGACAAAGCACAGCCCTGCAAAGCTAGTCACAACAGCTGCAACATGAGTTATATCCCCAGTCAAAGAACTGACTTACATGGTGCAGCAGACCTTCCTGACCCACCTGCTGCTCCCCTCAGCAGTGTACTCGTCCATCTGCCTGTTCTGATCCCCACTCTGTCTCTGGTGAATCCTCTCACTGCCCCTGCGCCTTTGGCCTTACCCCAGTTCTGTATGCATAGATAGATAGATAGATAGATAGATAGATAGATAGATAGATAGATAGATAGATAGATAGATAGATGATGGATGGATGGACGAACAGACTCTTAAGCCTGGGGCCCTGCCCCTGACATCTGAGAGCGTTAAGGGGAAGGATGTCCTAAAGGAACTCTGCAGAGTCTTATGGACTCCACCCCCTGCTCCAGCTTTCTGGACTCTACACCTACCCCAGTGTTTGGAAACTACAACTCCCAGCAGTACCAGGGAGAGAACTGCGAGGACCCAAGGGCAGAGCTAGCAGGAATTCTGGGACATTTGGGGGATAAATAAGGCGCGATTGCATCTCGCAATCTCTCGCTCGGGAAGCAGCTCTCCTGACCACGTGACTCGGTGTGTTCTGTCAGCCTACCCGTAAGGTATTCCAGTGATTTTGTATCCCGCTCTCTTTCCCTGGGTTGTTTCCTATTCCTTTCCCCTTTTGTAAATAAACCCGTTATTGACCCTTTTGTGTGCACCTGCAGTATAACTGAATTGTGAGCATGCGGGTGAGGCCCCACAGACAGGTGGCCCAGTCCACTCTGGGCTACCCTGTAACAAGAGCAGGACTCTGCCACATGCTAAAACTTATGCTCCTGACTTTATTGCTACCTGTCCCCCCAGAGAGTGTAGAAGGAAAATAACACTCCCTCAAACCATCTACCTGAAGTCAGGAGAAATAACACCGATAGAAAATTCCCTCTGAAGAAGCTCAAATGATGACTTCAGCTTAAGAGATTTTGGGTCTTTGTCCAAAATTATCCAAGCCCAGTTTTCTCTCTGTAGAATACATTATTTTATTGCCTTATGTAAATCATTATGTGTTGGCTCTACATGACATGGAGTGAGTGGAAATACTAAAAATACTTTGTAGTTTGGCTCTGAGAAGTTGTGGAGAAAGAGACAAGCCTGTGAGCGTGGTTCTGGCTCTGGTTCTCCAGCTGACCAGCCACCTTGGATAAGTCACTTAACCTGCACAAACTAACTGTCCTCCTCTACAAAGAGACATTGCAGACCCAGAAGAAAGCGATAAGGATCAAATATAAAAAGATATGTGTATTTTGAAAATCAACCAAAGAATTTATTTAGAAATCTAGAGAGAGTGATAAAATTTAATGTTAATGTGGACAAAGACATTATTTTTATCTTTGTTTCAATTTTTAAATACTACATATATATTATGTAATGTTTTAGGAATTATTTGGACCAACACTTTTGGTACATAGAAACTGAGAAACAAAGAAAAACAGGGTGTTTTTTTTTTTCTACAGAAATATATATAGCATCCAGCCTTGCCTAATATTTCAGTACAGTTTATAATTGAATTATATGCAACTTCTATTAATATAGTTTTAAATTGGGCCCTCTCTGGAGGCGCAGTGGGTTAAAGTTCAGCACTGAGAATTTAGCTTCAGCACAAGTTTGATCCCTGGTCAGGAGGGTGACCCACAGGGCGCGGCAGACCTCTCCTGACCTTTCCGCTGCTCCCCTCAGCAGTGTACTTTGTCAGTCGGCCTGTTCTGCTCCCCGCTCTGTCTCTGGTGAATCCTCTTATGGCCCCTGCCCTTCTGGCCTGTATCCCAGTTCTGTATGCATAAATAAATAAATACTTTAAAAAAAAGGACTATAACTGGCCAAGACAAAAATCACAAGCCACATGCAGTTCCTGAGCACTTGAGAAATGGCAGTGCAATGGAGAATTAAGGTTTTCCTTTTGTTGAATTTTAATTACATGAAACCTGAAAAGATGATTTTCCAGTGAATGATCGGAAGTCATATAAGTGTGTCCCCCTCTACAAAGAGACCCTGCAGACCTAGAAGAAGGTGATAAAGATCAAATATAAAAAGATATGTGTATTTTGAAAATCAACCAAAGAATTAATTTAGAAATCTATAGAGAGTGACAAAATTTAATGCTAATTTAAATAGGCTATGTTTTCTGCCAAGTTGGTTATTGTCATCATTACTAGGCTGATTCTCAGTGCCAGAATTATTTAGATTAATCATTTCTCTTTGGGATAAATAAAAACCCAGTATGGTAAGACTTTAGGATGAGACCAGGATATCATTACAAGGTACGTTTTTACTTTTCCTTAATCACAGGGCTGCAAAGGTGCTTTTATGTTATATTAAGGTGTGCAAAGTTGTTTTGGTCTTGTGGTTGTTAGGCCTGTTCCTTTTCTAATCACCTCATTCTCAGATTATAAATTTTCTCCCTCAGCCCCAGAAGAGATCTGTGATTCTGTATCATTTCCTTCTTCCTTAATCTCCTTATAGACTCCTGGTGTTTATTGTCTGTGGAACAGGAAGTAACTAAAGGGGTTCTTTTGCATCAGGCATAAAGAATTTTTCATCTAGCACCTGCTAAACACATATTATTATCCAGAACATTGACCCAAGAGTCTCAGAGAGGAGCAAAAAGATAGAGTAAAATGATCATTCAATGAATATTTCAGCTGCTCAAAGAACTTTTGTTATTTTTTTCTCTTTTTTGCCTAACTTTAACTTTTTGGCACTGTTTTAGATGTTCCACTTGGGTAATTAAGTGACTATAGGTGTTACCATTTCCATTTTAATGTTATTTTGGCTCAAAATTTAATGCACATTAATTAATTCCACAGCTGCTACTATCTACTAAAAATAGCAAAGGGAATCATAGGAACAGAAATTCTGAAATATAGTATATTCAATCAGAGTGAAAATGTCCCATCTGCCAAATCATTTATTTTTGAATGAAAGTTCATTAGAAAATTCTCAAAAAGACCTTCCAGGGCTCGCTGTCACAAAAGACTTCAGAACTTTAGCCAGAAAGCTGGACTGTGTTTTTCATATATCTCCATTTTCAAATAAAAGTGCTGTTCATATTACAAAATGAATTGATGGTAGATTACAGAGTGCACTCCAGGATCTACTTAAAATGTCTGGCGAGGTGTTCTCATCTTGTGTTACTAGTCAAGATTAAGACACCATTTAAACATATTGACTGCTGTTGTGCCCTAAATATTTTGCTTTCAATTTTTTGGAACTTATTTTTTTTTCATGCCATATTATTTATGGAATGTGACCATCGAGAGAAAGTTAGAATTTTCACTAGTAAATTAAGTGATAAAGGTTTGAGGGTGAGGGTGTTTTTGTGTGTGTGTGTTTTGTTTTGTTTTTAATGCCTATAAAAATTGGAGTGTAGCCACACCCAGATGAGTGAGTGTTACATCCTGGGGGTGCGGTTATGGTCCAGCCAGTTGTCCCGTGGTACTAGCCAGGACACCAGTGCAGCTCCCTTTTTTCAAAGCCCATGTTAAGACGTTCTGAACAGTGAGCATGCAGTCGGTGAGTCAGAATTTGATGGGTATTGTTAAGGCTTTCTAGGGTTAAAATCTCTGTTCAAATAGTTCTCTACTTTGCTTTCTTATGTTGGCTTTGCTCCCACAAGCGGTGTCTATTTCCTTTTCTTACAAGGGCCACTGTCTTCATTCTTCTGTCTTTTAGAGTGACATGATTTAAAATGATATAAAACGTCCCATGATATAAAATGTTATGTCATGACATAAAATGTCATGCTCCATTTTGCACAATGTTAGACCATGCCCAGATTCTCTTATTTGTAGTTGGATTATTTACCCAATGTAATGTTTTTTTAAATAGAGGAATAGAGGGGTCTTTTTTTTTAAGATTTATTTATTTATGCATAGAAGAAGTAAGTTACAGGTCAGAGGGGTGTGTGGAATGGGGTTGGGGCTGAAGGGGGCTAGAGGATTCACCAGAGGCAGAGTGGGGAGCAGAACAGGCAAATCCACTGAAATACATTGCTGAGGGGAGCAGCAGATAAGACAGGAAAGCTCTGTTGTGCCATGAGAGTCAGCACCCTGGCCGGGGATGGATCTCATGCCTCTGTGGCTAGAGATAGCTTTTTAGTGCTTTTAACCCTACATCACCTGGGAGGCCCCTGAAGTTTGAGTTTAAAAACCTTGGAGTGAAGTGGTGGTGGGAAGTCCACAGGGGTTACAACGGAAGTGAAAAATGTACAAAATGAAGAATAATGTAAATGATATATAAAAACAAAAAATCCAAAAACCTTGGAGTAGATTGCAGAGAAACCAAGAAAAAAAATACAATATTCAATTGTAATAAAAGTAAAGTATATCCACTTTTTAAAAATTTTAGAGAATGTCTAAACCTACTACCAAATTTATTGTTTAAAAATAAAATTGGACGGCTAAAGTGCTTAATTTAACAAAGAGAGCAGCACAGTAAGTTGCCAAAGACAGCAGTCAGAGATGTCTGTGGAAGCAGCCGAGATAGCATCATGACATTTATAAACAAAAAGCTCAGAAGCTGCTCTACTTCATGTTGCTTTGACAAATACTCATTTCGGCTCTCTAGCATTGTGATAAAATAGAGATTTGTGAAACGAGGAATTTTCTTTTAAAAGGATGAAGGGTCAAGCCGAAATGTCTTCCAAAGGAGGGAAGTCGTGGAAAATAACTACCTGGTTTCTAAAGAACAAATATTTGAAGGTATGCTTAATGCTCGCAATTTTTAATGTAATTCTGAAAATACGAGCTATCAATATCCATGTGCAGAATGTCCCTTTGAGTGCAAGGTACGGGGCACCTGTTTGTGTTCATCTAGGCTGAACCAATCGAGCAGTCACAAGCATTACTTGCCTTATTCATTTTTTTTTTTTTTTTAAATCTTATGGTCAAGATTTAAACTGCATCCTGTCCCCAACCTGCAATCCAACTATGCAATCGCTGAGAGGAGATGAACAAGACTTATCAGATCTTAAAGCATTCTGTAGAGTTCAATATATTCAAAAATAATGTCTCACATTCTACCATAGTTATTGGAGATTTTCTCCTAAAATCAACTAAAGAGTCAGTGAGTCTTTTTCAAAAGGAAAACTGAAATGGTAACATTAAAACACACACACACACACATACACACACACAAATCTTGGGAATCTTATACTCCTATAAATAAGAGCTCTGATCATGCTTCTTTTCAGAATATCTCTGTTGCTGAAATTCAGTAAAAACTTACTTCCTTTTGTTTCCTGTCCCTATATCTTCTGAATATAGATTTGACTTTTTAAAGACATGGCTTGCATCTGAAAGGAATGTGGAATTTTATTTAAAGTGGCTAATAACGATTTCGTATTTATGGTTTTGAGAATGTAAAGGAAGTTGGCAGCTTTCAACATGAAGCCATGCACTCAAGCCTCAAGGTTTATGCATTTATTAAAGGCTCTTGTCTAGAGAGCTCAAACTAAAATACTAATGTGCTGTATGTTTCTTTGACTATCCGTTGCTATTATTCTACATCTTTGCCCACTGTA
>NW_004567115.1:46215148-46218630 GCF_000260355.1 Condylura cristata | reverse complement strand
ACATTCTACCATAGTTATTGGAGATTTTCTCCTAAAATCAACTAAAGAGTCAGTGAGTCTTTTTCAAAAGGAAAACTGAAATGGTAACATTAAAACACACACACACACACATACACACACACAAATCTTGGGAATCTTATACTCCTATAAATAAGAGCTCTGATCATGCTTCTTTTCAGAATATCTCTGTTGCTGAAATTCAGTAAAAACTTACTTCCTTTTGTTTCCTGTCCCTATATCTTCTGAATATAGATTTGACTTTTTAAAGACATGGCTTGCATCTGAAAGGAATGTGGAATTTTATTTAAAGTGGCTAATAACGATTTCGTATTTATGGTTTTGAGAATGTAAAGGAAGTTGGCAGCTTTCAACATGAAGCCATGCACTCAAGCCTCAAGGTTTATGCATTTATTAAAGGCTCTTGTCTAGAGAGCTCAAACTAAAATACTAATGTGCTGTATGTTTCTTTGACTATCCGTTGCTATTATTCTACATCTTTGCCCACTGTACAGTGTATGAATTAGGAATTGATTATCGTGGCTGCATAAAAACTGATTGATTTACACTATAATATCCCTCTGAAAGGAAAAATATCCCTCTGAAGATTTAGGATTTGTTCCTCTGATTTACTTCAAAAATGAATCATTAAAACTGATTCAACCATGTGTTCATTTTCTAAATGATATATCATCAATACTTTTTTTAAAATCATGATAATTTCAAATAGATCAAAAGCCAATATATCGATATAAATTTAAGGATGACTTCTTTTGAATCAATCAGGGAGTTGAAGAAAGAGGCCAGTTGGGATAATTCACAGACATTCTCTAGACCCATGATAAAATAGAAAGATACATCAATAGAAAACTCTGAAGAGATAATAAAATAATGTCGATGTGGGTCGCCCTTCATCTTTTCAGTGTCTAGATTCTGGAATGTCCCGGATTCATTCTTCACATCTCCTGACTTATCTGCCCATAATTAGGCCCAAAGTAATTATATCCAGTTTCTATTTTAAAGCCAACTATACATTGACACCTCATCAATTACCATCTGCTGTCCCTATCTCTTTTTTGAATTCCACATTGATATAAGTATCTGCTAGACTTCTCCATTTAAAAGTCTAGCAGCTATCTCTTATCACAAATCCAAATCCCATTTTCTTTCTCAAAATCTGTTCCTCACATGGTTTTCCCTTTCTCTCTAAAAAAGCACCTCCTCTTGCTAAGGCAAGGGCTATGGTTTATGTTTTAGTAAGGAATACCCAGAGGATTTTCCTACAAAATATACCAGCTTGGTCCTGTGAGTGAGCAAGCGGTTCATTTCAAAGTGCCATAACCTCTTATTTGCATTACGGTAAGACAAAATCACTAGCTTCCTGTTTTACTCTTGTCCCTTAGTTATGTCCCTTAGATCTCCCTAGCCTGACAGCAGTCAGGAAAATGTTTTGAAATCTACAAATGTCTATTTTATAGCTCAGAAATCTCAATGGACTTAATTAAAAATCCAGAGGCATGACAAGACTTCACTGAGGTCAGCAGACTCCACCTCCTATTGCTTCTATCACGGCACCCGCCTGCCCTCCTCCAGCCCCTTTCATGTGCCTTCAGATTCCAACATGCTACTTCTACTGTGATCTCTCTGTTCCCCATGTTGGTTTTGTTTATAAGGTTCTTTCCCCAGGAGTTACTCTTCCTTTTCTTAAATTCGTAGATAAACTACAACCTCAAGAGCAAATCCTTCCTTTAAAATCTTATATGAAATATTACCTTTCTACTCTGTTTACTCCATCTTTACATCATTATCTGAAATACGCTGTCTATTTCTATGTGTGTTTATTGTCAGCGCTCCCATCTAGTACTTAATGGTATTAAGTAATAGATACATGCCATGATGCTATTATCCAAATCCAAAGAATATAAAATATCAAGGGTGAACACAGAGGTGGATTGTGGACTTTGGGTGATTAGGATTTGTTAGTGCAGTTCATGCTGTAGATAACATAGCACTCTTGATGATGAGAGTGTTGACATTGAGTGAGGTCGATAATGGTTGAGACTATGCATGTGTTTGCCAGGGTAGATGGGAAATCTCTGTACCTTTCAACTTTGATGTAAGTGTCAATGACTGAGGCCTTTGTTAGAAGATCAACTAGGAAACCATTTTGTAAAGAAATGCAGATTCTGGCCCTGCCTGGTGGCGCAATGGATTAGGATGCAGCACTGCAAGCAAGCCTTTGCCACTTCATTGCAAGTTCGATCCCAACCCCAGAGGTGACCCACATGGTGCAGCAGACCTGAGCTGCCCGCTGCTCCCCTCAGCAGTGTACTTTGTCTAATCTGTCTGCTCTGCTCCCCATTCTGTCTCTGGTGAATCTTCTCACCTATCCTACACCTCTGGCCTCTGTATGCATAAGTAAATAAATCTTAAAAAAAAAAAGAAATGCAGATTCTCCCACCTTCTCATTTGCATTACTATATCCATTTGCTAATATATTTAATAATCCAGCTAACTCAAAACAGTTTTATCTCAAAGCAAACTTACCTTTCCTCCACAAACCAGCTCTGTTTCTGGTATTTCTCTCATTTCTAGAATGGATGGAGACCATGATTTGTTCCTTTCTCACAGGTTCCAGATGGATGTGGTCTTTTCTCCATCCTTGACGACCGCTGTCTAGACCAGGCCTTTCAGTTCATTTGTTCCTTCTTTCCCTCTCTTGTTCCATCAGTCCTTTTAGTCATCCATTATGGAAAGTCCACACAACCACAATCTTCTACACCATTTAGATTTCTCAGGGACTTAACACTCCACATCTATCTCATTGGATGCCTGAAATTCAGCTCCAATCATATTTTTCTCTTGAAACCCCAAACTTTGAGTTACTCTTTATTGCCTTCTAATGAAAATCTACACTTTTGCTTTGGGTTTAGGGTCCTTTGGAATAGAAAACCAATTTTTCTTTAAAGCCCTACTCAGCATTATCTAATACATTTTACAAATTATATCCCTGCAAATTTGCCATATTCCCCTCTCTGTGCTCCTGTGTGTGTTGTTGAGTTAAATTTGGTGGTGTCCTTACTGAAACACACACATGTACACACAATTCCTCTCTTGAAACCTTGTCCAGTCATTTAAATAGTTCCATTTTTTTTTTCATGAAACTTTCCCTCATAAATTCATTACAAAATGTTCTCTTGCTTCTTTGAAATCAAGTAACAGTGTGGTTTTAATATCCCCACATGACTTTAAACTTACAGTGAGAAAACCCAGACTCACACACATTCTCAGTCAGTTAATAATTGTGTGATCAAGGACCATTCGTTCATCTCTGGAGGCCTCGATTTGCATATCTGTGAAATGTAAAGATGGTAAAGATTAATAAAACACAGCAAAGGCAAAGTTTCCAGTTGTGAAATCGACATTTGTCAAAGATTTTCTGGATGAATCATTGTTAACACATAAAATGAAATACTTCTGTATAG
>NW_004567115.1:46205710-46214473 GCF_000260355.1 Condylura cristata | reverse complement strand
TTTATTTTGTCTTTATGACATAACAGATCTATGAGAGAGAATCTTTAATGTATTGACTGGCAGATTGGCAATAGGAAAATCAGCCTTCAACCATAAAATAATTTGCAAAGTCAGTCGTTTCAGTCAAACCAAAATGAAACAAAAGAAGCAAAAATTTTCCAAGTGGATGGGAGGAACTCCTACTTTTCATTCTGCTGCTTTGAAACTACGGGCACATGTTATACTATACATTTGAACTATACCTTTCATCCATGAATTAGGGAATGCCTTCTAGAAGAGATTGTATTTTTCTGATGCATGAAAAAGAGGTGGGGAAGTTGCTACAGATATAAGGATGAATGCAAAGTTGTAAAGACAAAAAAGGAAGTCAAAGGAAACAATAATCTGTGCTGTAACATTTACCTAATTGGGGTTCACTGAGAACAGAGGCAAGAAATCAAGAGTAAAAAGGTAAATGGAATATGGTTAAGAACTCTGGAGATGAGATTCTCCGTACTGTAGGCTGGACAGGGTCACGGCAGAGTTCTGAGGGGAGAGAGGTGGTCAGATTTTTTTCAATAATGAGTTAGTGTATTGAATAGCAGTGAATAAAGAAAAGCTTACTTTTTATATGGATAGCAGTGAATAAAGAAAAGCTTAATTTATCTTATGATCTCCTTTTCTAGCTTATTATCTAAAAAGTGCTACTTCTAAAGTTACAAGCTTTGCCAATTCTTTTTTTAAACAATTGTTGAAAACTTCATGATAAAAGAAATTTCCTTAAAATGGACTTATTATAGTTTAAGATCCAATTATTTAGATGGAAAAATCAAAGTAAAGACTTAGGAAAGAGAGTGTAAGAAAAACAGAACTTGAACTGACAGTAATTCTAGAAAAACTCATGAGGAGGAACCAAACAAGAGAGATTAAACGAAATTAGATCTCCCTGTGAAAAAGGTCTTTCTCTTTTAGCTAATAAAAGTAGACTTTTAAGCAAACATAGTTAAAACTTGAGCTTCCAGGGCTGAGCAGTGTGCCTTTACATCATCTTACATCCATTAACTTTATAAAATCTGGGAAAAGCCAGGCCAAAGAGGCAAATCATTTATACTCCACTAAACAGAAGGTGAATGAGCTAATGCCATCTCTGTCACTGAAAATAGATTCTGAGCTAACATTGTTTTGTTTTCCTCTCATCAACATCTTTTTATGAAAAAAAATAATAATAATAACTAAGAATATCATTTATTTTACATTTACAACAGTATTGGACTTGTTTCCTAGTTCAAACAGTGATTTTAAAATCTCAGAGAATTAGGATCTTTTCTACCCCACTGAAACAACCTACTTTGGAGGACTGTAGAAGCAAACCAACCTCAGTTTATTTTTTTGCCTTAAACAGGTCTCTGCTAATTCTTCTCTAATGATAAACACTACTGATGTTATACTAGACACCAGTGTCCTGACAATGTTTGCAGATTGATAAAAAGTGATCTACCAAATGCATCATCCTATAGAACACACCCTTTCAAAACTACACTTGTGAAAATTAGTTGTGATTCCATGATCAGGAGATCCACTGGATTTACAACAAACTAGGACAAATCTCCACATCTGCTTCATTTCGCTCACTGACACACATCCAACACTCAGCTTAGAGCATAACCTCATGGGCTATTGACTTAAGGACGGGGGCTTAGGAAACTGACAGCCATTTCAGTTCAAATATAACTAGCTTAACTGTCACGATACAGACCTTGTGAATTAAAAAAAAAAATAAGTATAATTTTAAAACCAGAAGGGTTCTTATTGTGCATCAGTTCAATAGATCAGGGTATTTGGGTGAAGCCTGGGGGAAAGCATATAAACTAAGAGTTGCCACTTCTATTTTCCTATTTGCCTTTATTCTTTGTTGCTTCCAAATACTTTGCAACCTGTGATTAGACTATTCTACCAGAGATGCCTTTTCATGTTACTTTCCTTCTCTCCCTACTCTTCCATGCAAAGAGTTAACAATAGTTTGTTCTCACTCTCCATACTAAAGGATGAGACTGCTTCGTCGTTGATCTTGAGAATCCAAATCTAACACTTGAGATCATGAATTCAAACTTCTACTCACACGCCACACCTTTACTCCAAGCTTCTCTCATTTAGCTGGTGTCACTGCTGCAGCATTCGCTATTTAAAAAAATTCCAGGTTCTTTATAGTTTACCTAGGGATGAATCCTCTTCTACACTTTCCTGTCATCCTTGAGCAGCCCATTAAAGTACTTTCTTGACTTGTTCTTCTGCATCCTTTTTTTTGTCTTTTATGGGGTCAACCTGAAAAAACTAAATCTGAATGTATCCATGTCTCTGCCTTCCCCACGTTTACTCCTGCAGAGGACATCGCTGTGGGTAGAGCTCATTCACCTCTTGTTTGCAATTCTATTCCCTTTTTTGGCCTTGTTATAGACAAGTTAAATGCTGAATTATAAACAAGTTATAGACAAGTGAAATGCTCAATTTCTTGGATCCTCTTTTATCTGCATTTTATAGGACATAATTCTGACAACATGGGCATGACAGGAAATTTATGCAAAATTCTTTGATATTTTTTGGTTTTTAATTAAAAATCTTGTTGCACCTCCTTTTATTCTTGTACCTTTAATGCAAGCGGGATGCCTAGAGTTATGTAGCCATCTCATTTAACTGTGAGTAAAAGGCCAAGGTTGTCACTGAGACACCTCTCTTTGCTGCGATGCTGAATGTCCCCAGGAGTTCCCACAAACAGAATTCTTAGTATATGTAGAAAAATAACTATTCTTTCTTTAAGTCACTCTAATTTAGCTTTTAGTTGACAGAAGAAGAAAACATCTTACTGAGATTTCTGGACTGCCGAACAAATTGTACTGCAAAGAGCTACCTGCTCAGCTTGTTGTCACAGTACATTTGTGGACACCACTAATTTTGCATGGGTGTTGAGAAACGCCAGCGACCCTCATCCTTTTGACCTCTTTTCAGTATATTTTTTCAGGCCCAGAGGGTTATTTTAAATCTCCTCTGTAATTATTCATGCTGGAAACTTGGCATCACTTCTTATTCTTTATTTCCCACAAACTTCACATGGATGTTATCAGCTCATCTTGACAGTTCTCCAGCCCCAATGTCTCAAGGTTCTAGATACTTTTCTCTGAATGATTTGATACTTTTCTAAAATCTAGGTCCTCATCATCTCTTGGATTACTCCAGCTGTGCCCTGCCTGGCATCCCGCCCAAGCTGCTTGGCACCACCTATCCATACAAAGTCATCGCCCTAAAGTACAACTTGATATTATCTCTCTTCCCTATTCTAAGCTTGTATGACTGGAAGGGCTGTTTCTTAAGAGCGATGATGACTTAAGTGCCCCTGCTAACTTCTCCAGGCTCGTCTCTGACTCTTCTTTGATCCTGATGACTGACTGCTCTCATTTCCCTAGATACCATTGAAGCATGCAACTGCACTATGATGCTTCTTTCCAGTCTTCAGAGAAGTAATTCATTTTTATAGTGCCTGGTAAATAAGTTAATCAGTCTTTTTATGTCCTTCCAACCACTAGCTTCTATGACCAGCATCTGGGGTCTTTTTTTTTTTTTTAAGGTTTTATTTATTTATACATACAGAACTGGGGTATGCAGGCCAGAGGTGCAGGGGCAGTGAGAGGATTCACCAGCAACAGAGTGGAGAGCAGAACAGGCAGACTGAGGAAGTACACTGCTGAGGGGAACAGCGGGTGGGCAGGTCAGGAGAGGTCTGCAGCGCCATGTGGATCACCTTCGGGCGGGCGGGAATAGAACTCGGCACTGAAGGGCCAGGCTTAGCTTCGTTAGCAGTGCAGGCGCCAACCTGCTGCACCACGGGGAGGGCTCACCTGGGGGGCGGGTCTTATACTCTCATGAATATGGACTCCTGGGCCCAGGGAGCACAGGTGTGTGCCTTTACACCTGGCCTAGAAGTGGTGAGGGATAAAGGGGCGCTGTGGCTCTGGGGACCTGAGATCATGAGAGGAGACCCGAAGAAACAGCACAAAGATTTGCGGGGAGCTGAGAGACTCAGTTGCCTGCCTGCTTCCCAGCCTTCCTGCCTGGTGCACCTGTGTACCCAGTTCCCTGACAATGTTAAAGACCCGTGAAACCCATCAAGGTCCCCAAGATTATACCCATCTGCCTGAGATAGGAACCAACCTGCCCAGATGGTTGCTCAATAGTGTGTTAATAGCTAATAGCTTCCCGAACCTTCCCCCTTGTCAGTCAGCTGACTCACTGACAGGCAGCTGACTCACCTTTCCAAGACCCTGGGCTGAGCCCCGACCCTCCTTCAGTCTTCTGTCTTCTAGACTCCCATAGGAATGCTCCTTAAATTTGGAAAAATGAATTTAAGAATTCTAGGTTAGATTTTTTTTTTCTGGTTAGAATTTTTTGACTCCAGAATTTGGAAACTTTATAAACAAGATGAAATGAAAAATATCTCCAATATCCTGGGCAACGTTAGATTGAAGATAATGTTCATGGTTATCTGATATCAAAGATAGCTATTCTTAGGAAAATAGGGTAGCTTTATATAAACCATGTTGTAACTGTTTTGTAAACAAATAACATTTTTTCTTTAGAAATATTTTATTATTTAAAATTATACTTTTGGACAATTTTTATATGTAATGCTCCATAGTAATATTCATTGTCCCTGTTTTGATTCCTTTCCCTCCCTTCCCCTGCAGAGTGTCTCTGGTTTATACTTGCCTTTTAGGTTTTTTTTTTTTTAATTTATTATGATTTTTTTTTTCCTGATCCCGTATGTCATTCCCCCTGTAAGTTCCTGTAAGTGAAACCATTTGATATCAGGGGACTATGGTGATGGTGTACAGGTGAATTGGTGGTGGGAATTATACAGGGGCGACCCTGAGAGAAGACAGCATACACTGTACAAAAAGAAAGAATGATGTAAAATTTATAGAGAATAAAAAAGTGAATTGCTAAAAAAAAAAAAAAAGATTCAAAGATTCATTGTCCCATGTAGAGATCATGCCTGATGGAAACATTTCAGCATTAGACAAACCACAGTAAAAGAGCAGAAGGAAATACCTGAACTTACTTAAAGATGGTCTGTCTCCCTCCCTACAACAAAAGAGCAGGAGGAAATACCTGCGCCTACTTAAAGATGATCTGTCTCCCTCCCCAGCCCACCTCCATTTTCCTAGTTTAAGTCATTGGAAGAGATTTTACCTGTCCACATTTATAGGTCCAAGTCTGCTCCTTTATTCTCCTATTTTCATGTTTAGGGACTTAGGATCAAAAGAGATTGGGAAATAAGAGATAATACACAATTTATCAAAAATACCAGCCTGAGTCACTTACAAAATGAGAAATGTCTAACCAAGCTGCAGTAAGAATAAATTGATAGAACATCATTTAAGCAGCAGGTTTGAAGCTTTGGAGACTGTGCTTTAATGTATTCAGCTGCATCCTATCATCTCCTGCTTGGGGCTCAGCCCTATGGTCTCCTCTATTATATTCTTCATTAAAATCTATCACTAAGACCTTGAAAAAGAGCACCCTTCCTATGCCTTTAAATGAATACATTAAATACATTTAATGATCCAAGGAAAGTGTTCAAGAATGTCTAGAATAGAATGAAATTAATCTTTCATTTATAGAGCGTTAGCCATTCTTCAAAGTATTTGTACCTTTCCACAGGTGTTGATTTATTGTGTGGGGGTTATAATACTAACAAGGCAATAAGTACTTATTGACTAGTATAAGCTCAGCACTGTTTTGGCATGCTAAACTATGCAAGTGAGACTCACAATATAGTGCCTGTCTTTGCAGAAAGAGAGGACTCACATGCCAGGACTAGAGAATGACACCCCCAGGCCCTATATATTTAAGTGCTAAATGACCCAGCTTTCCATATATTTAAAGGGCTGCTCTGAATTCATAGATGGGAGAAGGCATTGGGGGTGTCAGGGTAGAATCATAAACTTTTAGGGCTTGGAGCTAATCTAATTTGACTTCACAATTTTACAGATGAGTAAAATGAGACCTAAGAAGTGGAAGGAAGAGGAAAACAGAAAAAGACATACTAACTTTTATAGCCACATTCTTTCCATGAGCTCTTTCACTTAAACCTGGCGCCCATCTCTGAATTTGCTGCTGTTATGCCCATTTTCATAGGAAGTCCATGTGGTTGAGAGATTAACGTTGTGCGTGAGAATTTGCAAAGTTCAGGAATTCACACCCAGGTTGCCTGATTCTAAATCCTCTTTCCTAAAGAATGAAACTTTCTATGTCACCAGTAATATGCACGGTGTGTTCATATATGTTACTTTAATTTCAAATATATGTTACCTTAATTTGAAAATTACAGAATTAAGGAATACCTGCCTCCCTTCATTAAAAATCTCGCACTGTCCCATTCTTTGCTGGGTGGTATTATGCAAATTAGAAAGACCTAAAACACATCAGTTACTTGTAATTTTAATAGCAAGCCCTTACTACAGGTGGTCTTTCAGATGCTTTGCATACTCATTCATTTAATTAATTATCACAACAATATTGTAAAATATTAAATATTATAATAAAACTTAACTTTTTTTTTTTTGTTCTCAGACCCTTCTAGTAGGTATCTGCCTCTGGTTAGAGCACCCCTTAAAATAAGTCATCATATGCCCCAATTTGCCTCTTATGTCTGGTTGACTTGTCCATGACAACTGAGCTCACCAACATCCATAGTATCACCATCGGGACTGATGTCACCTATGTTAATGTCACCTATGTTAACATAAATTTACTCTTCTAGGAAATAGGGTGTAAATGCCTTCATTGTTTAGAAATTGCAATTTGGTGCATTACTATTGAGAATACAAAATGGTGCAGCCACTATGGCAAACAGTATGTCATTTCTCCAAAAGAGATTAACAGAATGACCTGATGACCCAGCAGTTCTACTTCTAGTATAAACCTAAAGGAATTTATCAGATAATTAAGGGGATTGTGTTCAGTGAAATAAGTCAGAAGGAAAACGAAAATATTGCATGGTTTTACTTATAGGAGGAAAATAGGAAAACCAACCAAGGGATTAAAAATAAATAAATAAAAAGACAAAACTTGCAGACAAACTATAGATCTAAGGCATTCAGCACAGGAATGTGAGGGAGATGTGTCAAAACAGGGGAGGAAAAAAGAGCTCAAGAGACTGGTTCCTGTTCACTGGAATGTGGTAGGTGGAAGATTTATGGGGACTCTCCTGAGGGGAGAAGCCAAATATTGTACACAAATAAACAACGGTGTAAGAAAAATAAATAAATAAGCCCGAAGGAATGTTAAAGCAGAGACTTGAACGGATCCTATATGCAACATTATTCACCATGGTTTGGAGGTGGAAAGAAGCTGTCTCCTCCAGTGGAGCCGGAGATAAACAAATGTCCTGTGTGCATATAATGGAACTTTATTCAACCTTAAAAAGGAATGGAATTCGGATACATGCTGCAACATTGATGAACCTTGAAAACACCATGCTAAGTGAAATAAACCAGATGCAAAAGGGAAAAAAAATAAAATTAGCTCCACTGTCGGATTCAGAAAATCCTTGAAAACCAATTTACTTGAATTACATAAGCTCTAGGTTAATTTACTTGGACTAAAGAGCTACAAATGGTCTCCTTCCCAGGATAATAGTTTCCTCACCAGGGTTAAAAGCTAATGATCAAATAACTGATAAAGACTTCAAGAGAGTTTTTATCAGGACTCCCTCCTGACAGGACCCTCGACTCACTGTGCCTCCCAGTTCTAAATTATCATATGATGAAATCACCTTATCTCCATCAGATCCTGCCACTAAAAGTTTCCCTGAAGCTGTCTGATCAATACTGAATGCCTACAGTTAGACTCTGTCCTCTCCAGACACACAGACCAGATGGTGTGGACTCTGCAGCGATGCGTAAACATAAAGTTGCCCAATCAGAGGTTCTTCTGAGAGTTACTTGAGAGTAAACAAAATCTGTAGACAGAGGCACTGTGGTCATCTAGCCATCTATACCCAGCAGACTCTTGTGTGGACAGGACTCGGACACCCACCAGAAGATAGATACTTCTTTACATCATTAATCTGTGTCTGAGCATGCATGCTGCCTCATGGCACCCCAAAAGAGGCTTGTGCAGAACTGGGAGAGGACCTTGCCTGCAATTCTGTCTGTGCTAGAAGTCTGAACTTCATGCTACAACATTTAAGAAATAGTGAGGTCACCTTCCCTAGATCTCATGAACCCTAGGACTCACCTGTTATTGCAAGATGGGTTTCCCTCTAACTTGACGTGGTAAGGAAAGGAGATGAAAGAAAATTCTATCCAAAAGTGCAGACTCACAGAAGTCAGCTGAAGCCCAAAGACAAATATGTTACATGCCAAACACTATTTGCCATGTTCTCTACTCTGTGGTGATGGAGATGAGGAAGCTTAGTTACTAAGGGCAATGTAAACTTTGTATCAGGGAGATGTGTGTAAAGGGGAAATGTTATTTAGAATCTACTACTACTTCCTATGAAACATGAAGTTTTAAAATGGGTGTATATATAGGCCCTCCCTGTTGGCGCAGTGGGTTAAAGCACAGCACTAAGAAGCTAAAGTCACTTCCAGATGAGTTCCATCCCCACCTGCCCCGGAGGTGAGCACATGGCGCGGCAGACCTCTGCTGACCGCCCGCTGCTCCCCTCAGCAGTGTACTTTGTCGATCTGCCTGTTGTGCTCCCCACTCTGTTCCTGGTGAATCCTC
>NW_004567115.1:46184097-46205610 GCF_000260355.1 Condylura cristata | reverse complement strand
TCTACTCTGTGGTGATGGAGATGAGGAAGCTTAGTTACTAAGGGCAATGTAAACTTTGTATCAGGGAGATGTGTGTAAAGGGGAAATGTTATTTAAAATCTACTACTACTTCCTATGAAACATGAAGTTTTAAAATGGGTGTATATATAGGCCCTCCCTGGTGGCGCAGTGGGTTAAAGCACAGCACTAAGAAGCTAAAGTCACTTCCCGATGAGTTCCATCCCCACCTGCCCCGGAGGTGAGCACATGGCACGGCAGACCTCTGCTGACCGCCCGCTGCTCCCCTCAGCAGTGTACTTTGTCGATCTGCCTGTTGTGCTCCCCACTCTGTTCCTGGTGAATCCTTTCACGCTCCACATCTCTGGCCTGTACCCAGTTCTGTATGAATAAATAAATCAATCTTAAAAAAAAATAGTTGTATATATATATTTATACTCAGCATAGCCTAGGAACTCTTGCTCTGAATAAGGCAGGGATGAAAACCTTATGTAGAAAAAGAGGAGTGTTCTAAGGGTGTAAGTATTTTCAAAAAGGAAGAGTAGAAAGAATTTCCAGTAAGAATCTTTACTTAGAATTTTGACAACTATATCAAAGGGCGACTAAATACCTTGCCCTACAATACATTGGTGTCTTCATTCAACAAAGAGCTCCATTTTACATCAGTGATCTTTAAATGAAGATATTCCAGCTTATCAAAGAAGGATTAAGGCTGGATACCACCAGGCTTAGTGCTGAGAAAGGGTTAGCTCACAGAGATAATTTCAGTTCTATTGTAAACATCATTCCATATTACAGTTGCAGAACATGAGATCATCACAGACATTTGTCCAAAGTCAATTTCTTAGCAATGATTCCATTAAAGATATTTTATTGTCCTTCCTCTCTACATGAACAGCAGTTAAGTTTGACTTATTTCTCTTTTAATTCTGGAAGCTGAAGATTGGGTTGATGATAATGATCCAATTTCTCTTTTGAAATCCCACACACAGAAGCTTTCTGCCTTGCTTGAAGAAAATGCTTTTTAAGTAGTTTCAGCAGCTCATGGAATATTCTTTAGCCATAAAAATGAAATCCATCTTACCATTTGCGGCCATGTGATTGAATTCAGGCGGCATTATCTTATGTGAAATAAAACACATATGGATAGACCAGTACCGTATGGTATCACTTTTATGTGGAATTGAAAAAACAATACAAAATACAGCATGGTGACTAGAGTTCATAGCATGGTTTTGTATACTTGAAATCTACTGAGAGTAATCTCAAACATTCTCACCACACACACACACAAAAGTAAATGACACGGGGTAAAAGATGCATTAATTAAGTTTATCTGCCCAGTACTGTTCTCTCTAGTATATAGCTGAAAATTCTTGCTGCCTTGATTTCCATGGACTCTTAACTCCATCTCCTTAGCTCGCGGACACCACAGCATTCTGCCCAAATTTCTCTTCTTCACACTGCAGCTGGAAACTCAATCACAGCAATAAATTGAGTAAATTGCACAGATATCTTTGTTTGTTTTCCGTCTCTCAGCAATTTTTGCCTTTTGTCTGGAGTCCAATGCATTACAAAGCATTTGGTCATACATAGCGTACATTTATTGGCTGTTTTAGGCAGGAAGGATTTATATACTTGTGCAGTGAGTTCTCTACTTGTCCATTTTTGATCATTGTTTTCCAAATGGCATCTCTTGTTCCTGTACTCCTGAGAGAAGGAAGTCAGTGACGGTTTCATGGCCAAAGAAGTTGGAACATGCACCTTAATGACTATCTCCCTCAGGAAAATTCGCAAGGTAGTTTAGCATCTTAGTCTTTAAAAAGACCCATAGGAAAGAAACACTTAACTTTCTTCAATTTTTTTCCCTAATATGATTCATGACAGAACATTTTCTCTCATCTTATAGAAAGAGGGGGAATACCTGCCTTCTCACTTATTTTTCAAGAACAAACATAATTTCCATGTGAGACAAAACCAGTGAAGAGAATACATCTACCCTGTTCTCCATCATCTTATTTCCCCTGCATGTTAGATGCTCATATGTAAATCTGAGTCATATTAGTGTGTCTTTTTTTCTGAAAAATTAGGATATGGTTTCCATGCATGCTCTGTTTACTTCCTGTTTGAAGAATTGGTGGGAAGGACAATGGACCTTGTATGCTTCCTGTTTCCTTCTGATAATCCTAATTGAGCCAAATTTTCCAAGGAGGTTCTTGTGGGGAGATGAAACAGTATTGTCTTTGTCTCTCAAATTCAGCTTTTTCATTCACCTGTGATAGAAGTGAGGTAAGGGTAGCATCTGTGGGTTCATAGGTCTGGAAATGACAAGAGTAGTAATTGCAGTTTAACCTTAGATTAAAATCATAGCCACACCTAGGTGAGTGAGTGTTACATCCTGGGGTGCGGTTATGGTCCAGTCAGTACACCGGTGCAGCTCCTGTTTCTCAAAGCCCCTGTTAAGACGTTCTGAACAGTGAGCATGCAAGCTTTCTCGGAGTCTGTGGGTCAAAGAATTTGATGGGTGCAGTTAAAGCTTTCTAGGGCTAAAATCTCTTCAGATAGTTCTCTACTTTGCTCTCTTATGTTGGCTTTGCTCCCACAAGGGGTGTCTATTTCCTTTTCTTACAAGGGCCACTATCTTCATTCTTCTGTCTTTTAGAGTGACATGATATAAAATGTTACATGATGACATAAAATGTCATGCTCCATTTTTCACAATGTTAGGCCATGCCAATGTTCTTATTTGTAGATGGATTATTTACCCAATGTAAATTTATTTAGAGGGTTCTTTTTTGGGTAAGATTTATTTATTTATGCATACAAAAAGTAATTTACAGGCCTGAGGGGTGTGTGGAGTGGAGGTGGGGTTGGAGGGAGTAAAGGATTCACCAGCGATAGAGTGGGGAGCAGAACAGGAAGATGAAATGAAATATACTGCTGAGGGGAGCATTCCTGGCCAGGGATTGGGGATTGAACTCGTGCATCAGTGTCTGCAGATAGCTGCAGATAGCTTCATGGTGTTGCGCCTTAACCCCTTGCACCACCAAGGAGGCCCATTAAATAGAGAAATCTTTTCAATGTAGACCTCTTTGAAAGCCTCCTGTGTGACATGTAACATCTTACCTCTGGCTCTTCTAAGGAGAGCAAAACTGGTCTAACGACACTACTTCTGGGCAATATGGATTTAACGATACTGACTGTTCTTGAGACGTTAATTGGCATGATTACTGTATGACATAATGTTCTTGCAACATAAAGAATCTTCATAAAATAGTTTTGCTTCTCAAATTTCTCTGTATTTTTTAAAACTAGCTTCATGTTAACGAAGGAGCATTACCTCCACTGATGAAACAGATATAGCAACTGCACTGTGTCTCCAGACAATTGACTTGGACATAGTGGACAGCATTCAGAGTCGCATAAGAAGGCACTATCAACAGTACTCTTGGAAAACTAGAAATTTAAAGGCAGAATGGTAAATGGGTCCATCGCCATTTTGAATTGGTGGATGAGAACTAATGATTGTTAATGCTATTCCCTCTGGTGTGTTTGCTGTTCTTCCCCTGACCTTGGAGGAGATAGTCTCCAAACATGTGTCCGTTAGCCTACTCTTTATCCATTTTGTCAACCACGTAGACATTGAAATATTTAGGCTTTTCTTCAAAATAATTTTCTTCATTGTCTAATTTATTTTTATTTTATAGACGTTATTTCTAGTGATTCAAGGCCTGGTGGTCTTTCAGTTTGTGCTGCCCAACTAATAAGCAATTAAGTTTATAAAAACTGGAACAGCCTTTGAAATTTTGTAAAGTTGTGGTGAAGCATTGCAAAATGTATGCTTGAGGCTTGTTGATTACAGCGTATAGATTTGAACTCTGAATTACTCTTTTGAAATGATGTCATTGTATCATCATGCTTTTATGGGGGGAGAGGGAAATTAATTGTCTCATGTGAATATAATTTGACAGAAAACATTTCTCTGTGAAGGAACAAGGGAAAAGGTATTTGTTGCAGACCTTCTTGCTGTCAGGCCCTATTAATGAAAAGCCATTTCTTACTCTGAGTGTTAAACTTTTTTGTTGTTGCTGCAGGTCCATAATCCCTTACAAGAAGTCCCTCAGCATAACTATGTCTCAGAATCTTCAGGTTTTAGGATCTTCCTCAGTGAACGGTATAACAGAGTAGGTAGAGGTTATATAAATAACCAGCCCTTTCACTTATGTCGATGGGCTCACACCAGGTTTTGCTGCCCAACTAGACAAAAGTTGTTTTCAGCGGCTCATGATCTTAAAGCAGTGACCAAGGGACAATGCACCTTATTTACCCAATTTTAGGAAGAGGAACGTGGCCTCGAGAGTGGCTATTATATGTCAGGGATTCAGGGCTACAGAATTTAAACCCAGATTTGTCTTGATCCAGCAACTTCTTTTTTGTTGCTGTTGTTCAACCTAAACTAAGGATATATGCACCTCTATTTAAAAAGTAATAACTGGACAGTTGGATTGTTCAAGAGACACGAAAAGTAAAAGTCTTCAGAGACGAGCCATCATTGAATCAGTAGTTTTAGTACATTCGAGCCATTATTCATGGTGATCAACGATCATAAAATCATGAAAAAGTTCTTTTTCCATGGTTTAGTAGTTCATTTGCATTCAGTCAAAAGAAAACTTATGTACTTTCTTTAATTTACCTAATTTCAAATTAACTCAAGTAGTCATCAAGAGGTTGTTTTGATACTGTAAGTGTGCTGCTAGATTAGATTTGAAGGACCCACGAAGCTCAGATTTTCATGCTAATCCATGTGAGATGTTAATTCATTATGTTTTCAATTCATATCTATCCCATGCTACAAAGGACTCGCTTTTCGAGCTTCCCCAGAGCATGTTACTGATTAACAGGTATTAAGTGGATGCCAGTGGGGTGATGACAGTGCAGTTTTGCCTGGGCAAGAAAAGCTGGCAAAAGGACTGTAAATACTCGGGGACGCTACTCAGCCAAAACTTTGACTAGGGTTTTTAGAAAAACATGATGTTATCCCGAATACCAGATGCTGTGTGTTAAAACTTTTGGACCAAGTAATCCTTTATTGGAAGGCCAAATCCAGTCCTGATGTGTTGCAATCAGCCAGAATTTTCTACACTTACCACTCTACCCTTAGGTGAACTTCCCATGATTATACCATAAACAAGGAAACAAAACAATTGCAGTGGAATGCTTTAAACTAGAAATAAATCATATTATTATTGTGTTCAAAGAAAGCTAAGGTGAAATTCATGCCATAGTTCTAGGAAATGGGTACTTAAAATCATTAGAATTGTTCCTTGCTGCCATCCTCAATGAGAAGTCATATGAGAAGGTAATCTTTCATAGCAAAATTTTGTATGACAGTCACATTAATTAAAGTTTTAGCAAGCAAATTCTCATTGCATCATCAACTCTAATATAATAACCATTAGTATTCTAATAATTGCTGAAAACAATTTATCAGCTGTATCTAGGTATTGACTAAGACATTTTCCTCACTCAAGGAATAAAGCTGTAAGGAGCATAATACTGTGTACATTAATTAGAAATGTAGATTAATTGTGCATTTTAATGGATTTCAAGTGTATCATGCCTATTTTATTTTTTATTTGATAGACTGTTATAATCAGAAACTATGCAAATGTGATCTAAAATCTAAATTATCTAAATGAGTATTGTTAAATAAAAACAAATGTATATCACCTACAAATTTAGATTTTGCTTTCTTTTTGAGCCATTTGTGATATACTTAGCATGTTGACTTAAAATTCTGACACCCTGGTATATTTATCATGAAAAATCCTGAATGGATTTCAAATGTAATAAACAATTCTCCACTTATATTGATGAGTCAGACCTCTAAAATGATATCATTACTGGGATCCAGTGGAATTTTTGTTTTAATGTGCTGGCAAAATTGCCCTAGTCACAAATCACGGGACATGTTCACTCATAAACAATGTAATGGTATCCATTTTAGTGTTACATGTGATTTTTCCTTTAACTCTTAGTAAGTAATTTTTCTTTACCCTTTTTTAATAACAGGAGTAATTTATCTCTAATGTTTGAAAACAATTAGTAGTATTCTCCAAAATGTTGTTCAGTATCTCTAACATAACATAACATATTCCTGATCACATAGAATACTTATGTAACTACTTATGTAACTACTTAGGAAGTTTTTCACTCAAGAAATGTAATAATTGCTTAGTAATATCATAATCTTTGAATCACAAGTGAAGTATTTCACCAATTTTAGAGACCTATGCCCATCTCACTGCTTCTATTTATAGCTGAAATGGAAATTGTATAATTATACTGCCCCTTATGATATCCAGGCACAGGAAAGGAAACATACCCAGAATAGACAATGAAAATATATACAGAAAAGTGGGAAATACAACTCATCTCTTTTCCGGGCTAAAGATAAAAATAAAGAATTTAAACAAATAAAAGATAAAAATAAAGAATTTAAGCAAATAAAAATAGATAAACTGTATTAACATTTCACTTGATTTCAATTTAATCATGTCATATAACAATGGTCTACTTGAGAAAAGGTAGCCAAGCTGGACTGAGATAAAATTTTGTTACTAACCTTTATTTAATCATATCCTTAAATGCAAGAGAAAATAGCAAGATAGGACAGTTAATGAAAGCCTATAGGGCATTCAGCAAAGAGGAGATAGTTCCTTCCTAATACCGTTCCAATGGTGTAGCAATTTTATACATGCTCATCTAAAGCATATGTAAGCTCAAAGAATATCTTTGCCTCCTTTTGTCTTGTTCATTATTTGTGGAAACAATAATATGGAGGGAAAAAGAGGGGCATGCAGAGACATTTTTTGTAGGAATTGGCTCACACTGTGATGTCGATTGTGAAGTCCCAATGTCTATTCTCTGCAACTGGAGAATCAGGGAGTCCAGTCCTCTCATTCTGACTGTGAAGCCCCAAGAACTTGGAGCTCTAGGAAAAGATGGACTTCCGAGCTCGAGAGGCTGACTTTGTCTTTACGGTCTCTTTTATTATTGGGGCCTTCAATGAATTAGATGTTTACCCACCTTGGGAGAGCTGTTCTTGACTCAGTCTAGGTAGTCACATGTTAATCTCTTCTGGAAATACCCTCCCGGACACACCCAACAATGTGTTACCAGCTGTCTAGGCATCCCTTAGCCAAGTCATGTTGACACATAAAATTAATCATCACACAATATGAGAAAAAATTGGTTGGTTGATTGACTGGAAACTTATCTACTGGGAAGACTTTTTTGATTATTACAGAGAAGCTGGTTAGATGAATTAGGCATTCTGTTTGTGTCTGTAAATTTAGCATGAAGCCAGTGTTAGTCCTTGGTTTTTCATGTTCAAATTTGATTACTAGAGTTACTTTGGTTTTAAAGAAGGTGATTAAGAACTAGACTACCTGTTTACAGTATTCTAATGATGCACTTAAAAGAGATAAAAAATATAGAAGTTAGTTCAACTTGCTTATTTTCGAAGGGAAATTTTTCAAAGAGGAAATAATTTTACCTTCATCAATTACATTTCAGATTATCTTTTCTTTAATGATTCCCTAGAGCCCTAAATTTAGCATCTTACTTAAGGTTAATAATCACTTGTTTCCTTCTTGGTCAATGGCTGAAACTCCTTGAAATCCAAAGATTCTTGTTCATAGGATTTTCCAAATCTAAATTATTCTTTCAAGTTTGATGGATTGCAATGCCTGGAGCCTCTGCTTATTGAAAGAGTCACAGCCCTGTGTTTAATTTAAGTGATTTCCATCCTGGGCCTTTTCTTGTAGTTTAATTCAGATAAATTAAATATATGTTTGCTACAACTCCACTGTGCATACCAAATGAATATAATCTGATATGTCATTCTTAAATGTGATAGAGTGAAATAGTAATGAGCTTTGCATCAGAAGTAGTACATTTCTAGGATGTTTTTGCTACTCAGTATCCGTGAGTCATTGTGCGATTTCCTTACATTCTCAGTCAGTTTCTTCAGCTATATACTGGAGGGTTATATACTTAAGGATTTGTTTCAAAAGAATTACGTCGTATGAGACATATGTATGAAAAAGTGCTTTTTATGATATAATTTGTATCACTGAAAAATGCTATCATAAAAGACACAGGAAAAGCTAGATGTGGTGAACATCTGTCTAAGGGACTTTGGCTCTATCCCAGAACCATGAATCTCCTCCTGGCAATGGACAGAGAACACGGAGGTTGGCTGATGGGAACTCAGTAGGCGGCGGTTCTTCAAAATATGACTGCAGACACCGAGAAGCCTCCTAGTAGTAACGCAGGGAGAATGGGAGAGTCCAGGAACTATCTCAACTTCCTTGATGATAAATTATGAACACTCGATTACGTTGCTCTTGATGATAAATTATGAACACTTGATTACATTGCTAGGACTCTTGTAGCAAAATGTCACAGACTGGGTAACTTAAGCAACAGAAAAGAACTTTCTTGGAGTTCTGGAAACTGAAAGTACACTATCAAGTTTCAGCAACTTCAGCTTCTCCTGAAGCTTCCTCTTGGTCTTGTAAACTAGTTTCTCTCCTGTGTCCTCATGGGGGCCTTCCTGTATCCATGAGCTTCCCTGGTGTCTTCCTCCTCTTAAAAACACACCCTGCTGGATCAGTGACACTCTTTGGACCTCATTTAAAGCTAATTGTCTGTTTACAGGCTCTACCATCTGATAGTCACATTGGGAGTTTGAGCTTTAGCAGATGACTCTTGGGGGGACCCTGTCGAGTCTAAAACAGGGACCTATGCAAATACAGTGGCAATAGGAATAAAGAGAAGGAAATTTGAAAAAGATTTTGAGACAGAAGCACTAGTATTATTTGATAAATTAAATGTAGGAGTGGGGGGAGAGTTAGAATAAGAAAGTAGTTAAACAGGGGCCTCCCTGGTGCCACAGGGGGTTAAGGCTCCGCACTATGAAGCTAATCACAGCCCCTGCAGCACAAGGTCCACAACAGGTCCTGGAGGTGACCCACAGGGTGCAGCAGACCTCTCCTGTCTCGCCCACTGCTCCCCTCAGCACTATATCTCAGTCAATCTGCCTGTTTTGCTCCCCACTCTGTCTCTGGTGAAGCCTCTCACCCCCTTCTAATGCTGCACCTCTGGTCTGTACCCCAGTTCTTGTAAGCATAAATAAATAAAAAATGTTTTGAGAATTTGTCAAAATTTTAAAAAAGATTTATTGATTGATTTATGCATACAGAACTGGGGTACAGACCAGAGGTGCAGGGGTGGTGAGAGAATTCACCAGAGTAAGCGTGGGAAGCAGAACAGGCAGATCGATGAAGTGCACTGCTGAGGGGAGCAGCCAGTGAGACAGGAGAGGTCTGCTGTGCCATGTGGGTCACCTCTGGGGCCTGGGATGGAACTGGCACCGGAACAACTGCAATTAGCCCACTAGCTCACAGTGTTGTGCTTTAACCCATTGTGCCACCAGGGAGGGCGCAATTTTTTTTTTTTTTTTTTTAAGAAAATAGTTAAACAGGCTTCATGGGGTCATTGGGCTATGCCAGATGTTTTACCATAAACTGAAGATATAAGGATAAATATGAAAAACTCGATATCTGCATCCCACACTAATTTTCATTTGAAGCAGAAGTGAAATACTAGATTCTAGAACTACCTAAGTCACTGAGCTTCAGACCTAAGTCTAAAAAAAATAGTTCCTAAGATTTATCTATGAGCGAATGTAGGCATAGAGACGTGTGAGACTTTCTTTTGAGTCATGAGTTTTTACAATCTTGGAGTAGTTAATATTTCTGAGCCTCAGTTTATTCATCTGCAATATATTATTAATATAAGAACAAAATATAGCTAATCTAAGAAAAATGAAATGATATATATCCATATGCATATGCATGGCACATGGAATATGTTTAGGTCTGCAATAGACACCCCATAAATATAAAACTTTAAACAGCTCCCAGTAAGTAAAAATTATGTTTGTTCATTTTGCCCAGTTGGGAAAGAAAAGATAGAGAGACTAGGAGTGGGTGTGATAGATAAAAATTTAGAGATATAAAAAGGGCTAATGGGACCTCAAGAGAAACTTTGCTTTTTTTTCCTCCAAGGATAAAATCAGTGCTCAGTAAACAATGATATAAAATAATTCCAATAAGAAAAGAATATCATTGAACAGTTAATAACTTTTCAAAAGCAAGGAGAAGCTATTTGAAACTGTCTTCAGGAAGAGCCATAGATTAAAAGGCTATAAACTATCAGACACCTCATAACAAAAAAGAAAGAGGAAGAGACACCCAGTTGATCCCAAGGAGAGATAACAAGACCAGAGATGCAAAGTGGGGGGGAGGCAGTAATAGAAGGCAGGAAGGGAAAAGGGAAGACTGGATAAAAGCAAAAATAGCAGTAACCTGCCCTTTTCAAAACCCAAGTTGATACAACCAAGTACATTTTATAACTAGTTTGCCTTAGCTTCAACTTGGTAATATGTTTTGCTAACAATGCATTAGCAAATGTTATTTTTTCAATCAAACTAAAGAGCTTTTTCTAAAGATATGCTCAGGATTTTCCTCCAAGACACATTTCCAGACGGCCTGTTTCTCATTAGCTGGAATAAACGGGAGTATGTTTACAGCACAGCACCAGACTTAAAAGAATTCCCCCTTTTCTAGGGAAGCTGGTCAGGGAATTAGCAGTGCTATAACTTAAAGGAGTGAATTTTAGTGCACAGCTGTGACATAAGACAGAATATTGGTTCAGCCATACATGTATATGTGTGAGTGTGTAGGTCTTCCAGAAGCGAATTGTGTAACTGTTTGTTTCACAAATAGAGTTTTGTCTTGAATACAAATTTAAGCAGCTATAACATGAAAATTATGCCAAATGAATATAATATAGTGATAAAAGAATATTTAACTTCTGCTCAGCAAATAATGACTGTCTACTATGGACAAAATAGAATGCAAGATGTGCAAGATACTCATAAGTAGTTTACAGTCTAGTAATTAATATAAATTGTATAAATGCTACTCTTAGAGGAGAATTTTTTAAAATAGTGTTTAGGGGGGGAAAAAAAGCCCAATTAAGTCATTTACAAGTAGTAGGGATTTTTCAATGTATGTCAATGACATTATCAAGGGAAGTGATGGAAAAATTGTTAATGAAAGAATATTTGCACATATTTTTACTGTTGGAAAATACTTCTCAAATATCTTGACTGGCACAATCAATCAAAAACAAGGGAAAATCCACATATATTTATGCAATCACATTTTATTATCTGTCCTATCTTCTCTTCCAGGAGGCGATTCATTGCCAGTCTACCAAAACTGTAAGTGGAGGGAGAATGAGAAGTTCAGGCAAAAGACTGTGTAGATGATTTCAATGTAAGTAATGGGACTGTGGTATTTGATATAGTCAATAGAATATTCTTTAGAATAATATAACTAGATCTTGCTTTTTTCCAAGTTTACACATAACTGTTTACTTTAGTTTGACAGTTTATAATTTACTGTAATGTAGTAGGAAGAGGTATGCAATACAATGGCTTTAAATAAAAATAGCACATACAGAAAATTTTTAAGGGAATATATTTTATTAGTGCTTATGTTTAATCGCAAAGGTCTAAAGCATAACTGCTTTCTGCAATATTCTGAGATTCTTCTACTTCAAGTACTAACAGATGACACTGAGCTAGCTCCAAGAGAGAAATTTAATCCAAATATTCTTTATTTCCAAAATAGTTTATTCATTGGTTAAGATTACATGCTATTTCTATATACTCCTATGACTTCAGCTTTGTTATTCTCGTTTGTTATACTTATTCATAAGTTTAAATTTATTCTTAAATTTTAGGCAAAACAGCTATTTTCTGGCTTGTTAAGATGATTTTTTTAAAGGAATTTACATTCACATTAGATTTTTCTCCTTGATTGGAATCACCAACAAAAACTTAATCCAAAGTAAAAATTTTATACAGTATAACCCGTTCCTTGATGTCTTAATAAGTTCCTTTGTGGGGTCCAAAATATACACGCTTGGTAAGAGGACCTCAGTGTGGAAAAGAAACTGCCCTGGCCACTCAGTACAAAGAGACAGTAGACTGTAGGATGACCAGAATTTTTTATACTAATTATTATAATCATTGTTTTTTCTAACTAGGGGGAAGACTATTTTATGAATCTACCCTAATAATAGAATTCTACATCCGATAGTGCCAGCTGGCTCTCAAGATAGAAAAAAGAAACTCCCCAGAATATTTTTTGGCATATGAGAGGGTGCAAAAAGAATCGAGAAATAAAAGTGAGAAAGAAAATATGAGCAGAGTAATTCGTTCCATGGAACAGAGTACAAGCAGTCAGCCCGGTGACTAGGAGATACTATCATCTGGAAGTCATACAGAGAACGCTCAGCTGCTGTGGTGAGCTCCGCGGGATAGTATCTCCTGGTGGGTGCTGAGGTGACCATCAATTCGGAATGTAGCTTTTGAGAATAGCCACTAGAGGCTGACCAGGACTCAGTAGCATTCCCAAGAGGAGGGTGTTTGGGAGAAGGTGCAGACACATTCATTTTATGAATGTTTGTCGGGTGGAGAGCTTTGATCAAAAGGTGGGGAAAATTTTTTCACTAAAAGAAAGAAACCTTAAAGATGCTAGGGCATGGAAATAGCTGGTCTGGCAACTATCACCAAGAGCAATGTGACTGCATCTAATTTTAGTAGCACATTATTTCCCCTGCGTTAACCGCAGCAAGGTCATAATGTTACAGAATTTATTCTGAAAAACAGTTGACTCTCTTCACATTATACCACAAACAGATTCAAAATAAACCATGAAATTCCCACTTCTTTTGAATTTTAGCAGAGATGTTTCAAAAATCCTTTTTTTAATCCAAAATTTTAATTAATAGGGTAAGGTAAATTCATGAGACGAGAAAGCTTGAGGTCTGGGATCTAGAAAGTAGAGGGTCGCTGAAGCAGTTGGACCTGAAGCAAAGGTCTTTTGGTTAAGAAGAATCATTTTTTATAACAGGTAAAATCCACTTAGCTCAAAGTCATCTTTCTGGCCACTTTCAAGTATTTTAGCTTGTAAAGTGATATTGAGGTCATCAGTGGTCTATAGAATATTCTGAACATTGTGCAGCCATTATTGGCATTCCCTACTGGGCTCACTAAGCCCAAAAAGCAGCCATTCATGTTTTTGCCTGCCTGTGGCCCCTGGCAACTACTTTGTCTCTAGATTTGCTCATCTCTGGATTTTTCCATTCTTGACATTTGATAGAAATAGAAATCTAACAACAGATGATGCTTTATTTCTGGCTTTCTTCATTGAGCACAACTGAAAGCTTTCAAGGCTTATTCCTGTGGAAGTATGAATCAGTACTTCATTCCTTTCTATGACTAAATGTATTTTATCCATTCATTAGTGGATAAACATTTGGGTTCTTTCTATCATTTGGCTGTTGTGAATAAAGCTACTATGAATATTCATATTCAAGCATCTTGTCTACGTTTAGTGTAACCACTCCAACTCTTTCGCCAATATTTGTGTATAATAGCTTTCCCCATAGTTTTGCTTACCAGATATTTGTCTTTGAATTGAAAATGAGTCTGTTCATCACATCATATTTTTAAATCTATTTTGCCAATCTAAGTCTTTTTTTTAAAAGATTTATTTTTTTATTCATATAGAACTGGGGTACAGGCCAGAGATGCGAAGGGTGAGAGGATTCACCAGGAACAGAGTGGGGAGCAGAACAGGCAGATCGACGAAGTACACTGCTGAGGGGAGCAGCGGGCAGGTCAGGAGAGGTCTGCCGCGCCATGTGGTCTCCTCCAGGGCAGGCGGGAATCGAACTCATGCGGAAGTGGCTTAAGCTGCTTAGTGCTGTGCTTTAACCCACTGTGCCACAAGGGAGGGCCCTCTAAGTCTTTTTTTTTTTAAAAGATTTATTTATTTATGCATACAGAACTGGGGTACAGGCCAGAGGTGCAGGCTGGTGAGAGGATTCACCAGATACAGAGTGGGGAGCAAAACAGGCCAATGGACGATGTACACTGCTGAGGGGAGCAGTGGGTGGGGCCCGAGAGGTCTGCCACGCCATGTGGGTCACCTCTGGGGCCAGGGATCGAACTCGTGCTGAAGTGGCATTAGCTTCTTAGTGCTGTATTTACCAGCTGCGCCACCAAGGAGGGCCCCTAAGTCTTTTTAAATAGAGAATTTAACTTAAACACTTAATGTATTTACAGATAAAAGATGATTTACTTCTGATATTTTTTTTCTGTTCATTTAAGTATCTTATATCTTTTTATTCTTTGATCCTTTAATTACTTCCTTCTTTTCAGTAACTAGATATCTTCTTGTGTGATATTGAATTCATCATTAATTTTACTTTAATTGTTGTTACTGGAAACCTTCCAATTAGCATTAACTTAGAACATGTAGTTTAACTCAATATCAACTTAGTTTTAACAGCTTAAAAATTTTGCATCTACTTAGTTCCTTTATATTCTTTTCATCACAAATTATTTTATACATACTAATCCATTCACATAGATTTATAATCATTGTTTTATGTAGTTGTTTCTTAAATATAGTAGAGAACAAGAATAACAAGCCAAAGATACGTTAATACTAACTTCTAGCTTTTCTATTTATCTTTCCTGATGTGTATTCAAGCTCCCGGGCACCTTCCCTCTATACCTAAAGGACTCTTTTTAGCGTTTTTTTGGTTTTTTGTTTTTTTGTTTTTTTTTTTTTTTTTATAGTCAGGTCTGTTAGCAATGAGCTTGTATTTGTTGAAATTGTTTATTTAGAAAATCTCAGTATTTCCTCCAAATTTGTAGAATAGTTGTGCTACTTTTAGGATTCTCTCTTAAATCATTGTTGTCATTGTTTAAGTCTTTATTTCTACTTGAAATTTTCATCCTGCTCCATTTTGTCCTTCTTCATCTGGGACAACCATTATACCTATGGGGTATGTTTTATGGTAACTCACAAGGTTTGCTTATTTCTTTTCATTCATTCATTTTAATTTATTATTATTTAAAGATGTACGTATTTATGCATACAAGAACTGGAGTACAGGAGAGGTTTAGGGTAGGGGGTGAGAGGATTCACCAGAGACAGAGTGGGGAGCAGAACAGGTGGATCAACTGAAATCCACTGCTGAAGGGAGCCACGGGTGGGAAAGGGGGGTTCTGCTGTGCCATGTGGGTCAGCTCCCTGGCCAGGATGGATAGTGTTGTGTCTTTAACCCTTGTGTCACCAGGGAGGCCCCCATTTTATGTTCATTAATCAGAATGGATGATTCCAATTGACCTGTCTTCAAGTTCACTGATTCTTTCTTCTGCCTTTCCTTAACTCTACTATTGAGCCCTTGTAGTGAGTTTTCCATTTGAAATATTGTTCTTTACAATTGCAGATTTCTATTTGGCTCCTTTTGGTAATTTCCATATCTTCATTGATATCTATTTGGTGAGACAACAGTTTCATGATTTTCTTTAGCTCATTGCCATGGTTTTCTTTATCTATTTAAATATATTTAAACTAGGTGACAATATCTTTATATATTCCGTTCAGTATCTTGGTTTCTTAAGAGACAGTTTCTAATAATTGTTCTTTTCCTGTGTGTTGACCATACTTTCCCATTTCTTTCTTTGTTTCATAATTTGATTTTGAAAACTGGACAATGAAATAATGTAATGTGACAACTCTGAAAACATAATTCTCTTCCTCAGGGTTTGTCTTCTGCTACTTATTATAACTGTTCAGCTATTTTTTCAGAACTAATTTCTTAAAGTCTGCATTCTTTGTTTGGGTTGGCCTCAGAAGACTCCCTTCTTTTAGCTTAGTAGTAAGCTGGTGATGGGTAATGTTTTCAGTTGTGTGTGTGTGTCCACATATTTAACACATGTCTGAACTCTGTCTTAGCCTCCTCTACTTTCTGCTTGCTCACAGCCTGGAGATCAGCCAGAGGTGAGAGTATGGGATCTCTCCTTCTTTCCTGAGCAAGTGCATAGCCCTAGGCATGTAAACGGTCATGGAGATCCCCAGGAATATATGAACACTTTCTAAAGGCCTTACTTCACAAACATGTCATCCCCTGACTTTCCTAAGCTGCTGAGTTAGTCTACTTCTTACCTCAACTTTGATCCACTGCTCCAGGCAGCAGCAACTAATATATTTGCCTGTAAATGTTTCTGATAAACATTACCCTTTTAGCTAGTCCTCCAGGGAACCATGATACAAGTCAAAACAAACAATCACAATTCTTTGCAAATGAGATCCTTTCTGCTTTCTCCAGTCCTGGCTTTTACACCAGGAATGTGGGCTGTTATCTTCAAGGCCACCGCCAAGGTGTTGAGTAGGGACCAGGACCAGTGTAAGTTCAGACATCACAAGACTGTGTGTTCTTACTGACATTCAGCCTTTTTATTCTTTATTAAGCATTCCACTGGTTGCTTCAAGCTATTGGTTATAGTCCAGATTTCAGAGAATGTTGACTCTGATCATTTTTGCCAGTACCTTTGTTGCTTTCATAGAGGGATGGAATTTTTAATTCCTTAGTAGGACCATCTTGATTTGAATTGATTTTAGAAAACACTATGGAATAAAGCAATGTATAGGATATTTGGCCACATTTTTTTCCTAAAATCAGACACATATTCTAAAATCATTAAAATATATAGTGTAAAATATTTCCAGCATGAGTATATGCAAAGTATACAATAAATTCTTGTCTCAAAAATCATGCCACAGATAACTTTTTGACCTAGATTTCTGAATACCTAGATTTCTGGATCCCTGGTTATATTACAAATTTGTGAAGACTTTATAGAGTTTTTGGTTCTCCAGACTAATACTGCATTTTGTTGATTTTATTTAGTGATGTGAAGGGATTTACCTCTGTAGACCAACCTTGCAAGGCTACTGGCAGGCACTGGGGATGCACGGATGGGGTAAGAAAAGTCCCTACTCTCAGGCACTTTCCATTGAGTGGTGAAAACTGTCAGTGAACTTTATGTTAATCATGGAATTGAGACCAATTTGAAATGAGCAGAGTTGCCAAGAGCTGACCAGGTCAGTGGCATGGTGGTGGGAGGTTCTTGTGGGCTGCCATGAGGACTGGCAAAGTGAGACAGGAAGAATCAGGCATCTGGGATTCTGTCCACAGCAGCCCCGGCAGCTGGAGTCTGGGCCAGGAACCAGGCGACAAATGATGGGGATGGAGGAAGAGTTCTGGATACAGGGAGGGGTGTGATAGGGGAGGAGGCTAACAGGTGCAGGTCAGATGAGAGGATTCTGAGGGTGGGGTAGGAGTTTAGACAATTTTATAAGTGTGATGGGAACTGATTAATATGTTTTAAAGCCATTTGGTGGTAATCTAGTTTTCATTTTTAAATATGTTTTGGCTTTAGGGTGAAGGTATTTTATAGGCTGTTATCTTAGTTTTTGGGCTATATAAAATGTTGGAATTTGAGTGATTTATTGACATGTATTTCTCATAGTCCTGGAGGCCCTGAAATAAGATGAAAGCACAGGTACATTGGCTGTCTGGCCAGGACCTGTTTCCTGGTGTCCTCACAGGGAGATGGGCCAGCGGTCTCTGGGGGGCTCCTTTATGAGAACATTAATCCCCTTCACGTGGATTTTGCCCTCATCACCTAACCACCTCTTCATGCCGTGGACGTTAGGGTGTCAACTAGTATATCCAGAGGAGTCACAAACATTTAGTCCAGAGCAATACTCATTTGAACTGGCGTCAAAGTTGAGTGTTTTGCCTTCACTTTCTTATGAGAACAAACACTCCACTAAAATTCACATAGCGATAGGCAGGGCTCTCATTCAAGCTCCAGGTGTGTTTTCTCCAATGCCCTGGTCCTTGATAAGAGTTGACACTCCTATATTTATTGCTTGTTCCACTTTGTCCTGCAACCTTAAGGTAAAGATGGTGTTCATCTCACATAGCATTGAAATGTCCTCTAACCCCATTGCGTAGAAAGACAAAATTTGCTCAATGAAGAATGAGTTCCAGGTTGACTTGTTGACCTTTCAGATGCTTGGGGACATATATTTGACAGCAGAGATATGGGAACCACCAATCTACCATCTAAAAACTAAGTACTTCTCCACTGATCTGACATTTCACTGTAAACCAAAAGGAGCAGGAGGCAAATTTTCACAGGACATCCCCAATGTTCATAAATATTTAAGAAAAGACTACACTTCCTAATTTTACTCCTGATACAGCTTTTCATATTCCCATTTAACATGGGTGTCTTGTGATATTTCCTGCAGTGAAAATGGCACACCAGAATCGTGGGCCTTATGAAGATTAATGCCACTTGGAGGATAGGCATTCAGTGTATGCTTTGTAGTGCTTGACTTATCTCAAGTCTGAACACAGTTACTGTGACACTGATGTATTCAGGACTATTGTGTTTGCATCACTAAAGAACCACTTCAAAATATGATATTTTCTTTAAGAGACTCTCAGACAAAATGGGAAGTAGAGATACCTGGGGAAAAGTTAAGTGTCTGGAAAATAAGATTAGCTTTCCTGACTTGATCTTTGGTAAAGCAAATTAAGCTGAGACATGTCAGCAATGACACTTTCAGGGAATTCCACATTTTCTTTGTCTTTACAAACTCTAGGAGTAAAGGCTTCTCTGTCATGTGAGTGGAAGGGTTAAGTCCAGTACCCGTTATGCAACTGGATCATCATCATTCTGGGGAAAATAATCTAGGTTATTTCCTAGAATTGTTAAATAAAAGGTGTCCTTATGATTAGCTACAGGTGACATTTTATCAGCTTTCTCAGAGTACATAAATGTGCGAAGTAAGCTCACATTCGAAGTATGGTCATTGCCATAGCAGTCACATCATGTTCACACATGTTGCTGGTTGAGTGATCACATAGCCTAAGTCTGGATGGCAGGTAGAGTGTTGCTAACAGATACACCAGCATTGGAGCCATGGAATTACCATGAAATCCAGCGAGAAAGTTTCTTTTAAAGATTTATTTGTTTATGCTTACAGAACTGGGGTACAGGCCAGAGGTGTGGTTGGTGTGAGTTTTCTCCAGTTTTAGAGTGGGGAGCAGAACAGGCAGATGTACTGAAATACACTGCTGAGGGGAGCAGCAGGGAGGGGAGGGTCGGGAGAGGTCCGCCATGCCATGTGGGTCGGCTCCCTAGTGGGGGACTGAACTCTTGCTGCAGTGGAGAGGTTCATAATATGGTGCTTTAACCCATCGAGCCACCAGGGAGAACCCAAGAAAGTTTCTTTTCAAGACAAGAGATAGTTGATACGTGATATATGTGAGTTAGCGCATTTGTTTCATGATAAGGACATTATGTTAATTTTTAATATTTATGTTTAATCAGTTAAGAAAACAACAATATCAAACTGAATACTCAATACTTTTAAATACAGAAGTCAAGTGCACTGTGTAATTTATGCCTTCTGGGGGCAGTCCCAGCATGGAGTGTCAGATTGCTAATTGACTGCATATAAAAAGAATATTGATCGAAGAATAAATTTTCTAAATTTTCTGTCACTCCATAATCATAAATAAATACTTGAATGAGGCATCATTAAATATTGTATCTGTCAACTCAAGCGTGGATTTAATTTATCCAGGTAAGAAAAGGTTCTATATCCAGTGTATATGTTTAAGTCAATTATGTTTTCTCTTCTTGAATAGTTAAGGGACAGAACTGATTTTATCATCTTTATCTGCAGCTCATTTAGTCTGATCAAGCTGCTCCATTACTACCAGAACCTGAAATTTCACTGTTTGTGTTTTAATATAGTAAGTGGTAGTCTTGTTTATATCTTAAGAAACACTTATTCAGATTTAAACATGTGATAGACATTAACAAAGGCAATGCTTCTTCAAGGAATTGCCAGTGATAAAACATCATTTAAGATACAACAAGCTGGAGAGAGTCTGTTAAAAAAATAATCATGCAAACACACGTGCACATCATCTTAAGGGTGATGAGGACCTGTTGACATGAGTTAAGCCAAGGAGAGACCAGCAAATGTCGGTGTTTGATAGACCAATGATCTGGATGAAGAAATATGCAGAGGAAAACTGTGGGTAAAATCATGAGCTGGAATATCTGGAGAATGCATACAGATTTGGAGAAGAAGGAAAGGAAATCAGAGAGGCATGAGGTAGCATTTGGGCACTGATGTTATTGAGTACACATGAAAGTGATATGATGGCAGGTATCTATCCCAAGTTTGATCATTAAAAACCTTAATGTAACTGAAGTTCTGAATATTTATTTCTTCTAAGCATTACTGTTCCAGCTCTCTAAACCTGCACTTGCATTCCTTGACATGTACAACATGAGCTCCTTGCCTCTCGTGCCTAGAAGACACTAAGCAAGGAGCCATTGGGGTGGCTCACAGATCCTACCAAAGCCTTAGTTAATGGTTTCAACAAAGCAGGACAAAAATCATAGAGAACTGTTGTATTCTCTTATGTGTCCTGTTGCAAACTCAATTTCAACAGTCCTCAAATTTTCAGGTTTTTTCCTATTCTTTACTTTGTTATCCAGTTTTTCAGTCCTTACTATATCCTATATCATATCGTAAGGAGAAAAGATATGAAATATTTTGGAGTCAGTCATATGAATTTTGAAGAAGTGTTAACTCAGAGTGATTATTTCTCATCCTGCTTCTTCATTCATAAATAGAAGGGTAATAACCCTTTCTCTCAACTTAAAAGAAATCCATATAATTATCGCATGGAAGCTTTTGCCTTTTGCCATAGAGAGATCTCTACATGAATGCCCATGTAAACTTTGTTTGTAATAGTCAAAAACTGGGACAATGCAAATGTTCATCAACAGGTAAATGGATGAAAAATTATGCAATATCTTTCTACACAGTGGAAAACTCATCAGCAAGAAAAAGGAATGAATATTTCACATATTCCATGACATGGATGAATCTCAAAATAATTATGCTAAACAAAAAATGTCAGATCTAAAATTGTATATAATGTATGGTTTCAAAAATTCTAGAAAATGCAAATTTATCTATATGACAAATCATGGATGCCTGGAGGTGGGAAGGGTGAAAAGGAGTGACTCTAAGAAAATTTTGAACGTTACAGATATGTTCACAATCTTGACAGCAGAGATAAAATGTCATGGTCGATACATATGAAAACATTTATTAAATTGCATAGTTTAGATATACAAAATTTATTGTATATCAATTATATCTTTCAAAAGCTGTTAAAATTATAAATGAATTGTAAGTAACTTTGGTTTACTTATAATTCTTTGCCTCTAATTAAATTTAGTAAATTCTAATATTCTGCTACAAGGAAGATAATGAGTGAAATCTAGTCCCTAAATACAGGCTGGTTTGAGTTAAGCAAGAAGGCAAATTCAGGACAAATACAATTTTTTTTTTAAAGATTTATTTATTTGTGCATACAGAACTGGGGTACAGGCCAGAGGCTCAGGGG
>NW_004567115.1:46180791-46183673 GCF_000260355.1 Condylura cristata | reverse complement strand
AAAGAAAGAAAGAAAGAAAGAAAGAAAGAAAGAAAGAAAGAAAGAAAGAAAGAAAGAAAGAAAGAAAGAAAGAAAGAAAGAAAGAAAGAATTTTTAAAATAAAAACAATAAAAATAATATTACAATGTTCTGGTAGGACAAAGAAGAAAATAATTCATTTTAATGTGTTAGAAGGAAATATTTGATCATGACCTTAAAAAATGTATTTCAGTGAACATCAAGGCTGGAAAGAATTGCTCCTCCTGTGGAATCAGCAAGAAAACAAGATAGTTTATAGGGAGTGAAAATTCCTCCATCAGGGTAGGCAAATAGAATGGGGAGTTAATCTAGAAAGGTGGGTTGTGTCATACCTGGACAAAACTGCAATCCACAAAAACAGCAGGGAATCAATCTATCCATATATGAATCTTCAGGAGCAGGAGTGTGACTGCTCACTGTTTAGTCAGTTATGAGAGGGTTCCTGAGTAAACAGTTATTATAGTGACCACGCATGTTTGTAAACATCTTTTTAAAACATGAATATTTTCCCATAATACCACCATACTAACTCCAAAATTCCTTCTGAGACATGCGATCACACTTGGTATGTGATGTACTTCTAGTTACTCTTGGAATAAGCATAGAAACATGTCAAAAAAGTGGAATAGATGATGTTATGTGACTTATGGCAGGAACATTTTATATGGAAATGTATGTAGAGAGAAAGGGAAAAATCATCAATACAAATAATGGGAGGTAAGTTCAAAATCAGGTGAAAAATTCCAGAATGCATTGGGATAGGAGAAAATGATGTAATGAATACAAGAAAACTTAAAGATGAAAATAAAGGCAAAATGCCAAAAGCTGTATATAAGAAATTCTAGAAATATATCAGGGGGAAAAGTTTATATAAAATATTTGAAGATGTTTGATCTGTAATTTCATGGATATCCCTCTCTCTCTCTCTCCTTGTCTTCTCTCTCGCTCACACACACACACATTTATCAACATTCTGAATGAGGCAGTAGAGGGCAGTCAGTGCTTAGTCACCTGCTCTCTGGAGCTGAGTCAAGTCAAACACTTGCTTTAGAACATTAGGCTTCTTCATAACTCAGTTTCCTTGTTCATCTATTCTAGATCGTTATCATTTCTATATCAAAAGCTTGTCGGGAGTAATAAATGCATTAGGATATGTAAAACCCATAAAGATTTGGCCAGACATGGAGTAAGTATACACCTGTAAACTAAAATTGTTTTCTTGGTGGCAATATTTGATCAAGGAATACATGCAATCACCTTTTCAAGGCCCTTAAGAAAAGACAACTGACATTAGAATGTTATATCCATTTGTGTCATTTAAAGGGGGGAAATGGGAAAAATAAATAAACTTAAGGAAAAAATAAGTATTATATATCATGATATTAATAACAGATAAGTGTACCTCTTATTTTTATTACTTTAGTGGAGGCTAAAAAAAAATAAAAACAGAGAGAAACTAACCCTTAACAAGAAAAAATAAGTAGGTCAGGGTAGCAACTGGTAGCTCTCATGTTGAACACAGGATACTGAGACGTAAAAATAAATAAAAATTGTTACCTTATGCTCTATTCAAAAATGTATTGAGTTATTACCAATGCTCTATCCAAAAATGTATTGAGAGGCTATTAAATGCTAAGTATTATTTTACATTCCTTGCAAATATTAGCTAATGTAGTAGGCACATAAACCCCATGTGGTGAGAAGGTCACAGAGGTCACTCGGGGTAGACCAGGCAATCAAGACTTACCTCCACAGTAAGCCTTCTTCGTAAGGCTTGCGAATGTGAGACAGGTCTTAAATACAAACCAGCTGTTCTTTGTTCCCTTTCTAAATCTTTCCTCCATGAAAGCTTGTTTACAGATGTTATCTCTGAAACTGGCCCTTGAATGTGGTTTCAACGGAGGCAGAAGCCTTTCTTTCTAAGGAGTTTTTGACTTCGGTTACCTGTCTTATTGTGTTGTCTTCCACATAAAAAGGCAACTCATGATTGAATCCAACTATGGGTGAAACCAAATATTTCATAACAAAGGATTGGCACAAGTTGGTTGGCAGTTCCAGAGGGAAATGAGGGCAAAACAGAGTTTTACTGTTGTTTTTGGACAAGTCATGTAGACATTTCTCCAAGTGCTTGAGTCATAGCAGTGAAAGACTAAAGGTACAGAAGGCAGCATTAGAGACCTTGCATGTTCACTGGGTAAAAAATAACAATCACCGGTGAATTATCCAGAACTCTGTCAACAGTAAAATGTAGCTACGGAGGGAGAAAGTGCACACAGACTCCAGCTGGCCCTGCTCTGCCGCCGTGGCACAGGAACCCAGGGATTTGCTCCTCAGTTCAGCTGCTGTTCCGAAGTCAAAATTACCTGATCATTTCTTTCCAACATGATTCCTACACATTTTTAAAAATATTTTCTCCAGACAACAACAAAAATTCAGTATTTTAGGCCATATAAAGGCTGCTTGAGAGAGAACAGGAAGGAAAGGCCAACGGACTGTCTGTGATAAGCCTGGTTACGTCCCCTGCATTCCTCGTAGTGCTCTGCCACTTTTGCTCAATATTCACCCCAATTTGGGGGAGATATCCTCAATTTCAAAAGACCTGTGATGTTACCAAGTGCTAATTAGAGTAAACAGTGCTACTGTCTGTCTCTATTCTTCCTGAGGCTTGAGGGCTGACGGGCACAGTGACATATCTAAGAAAACAGCCAACCTTCCTGCCATTTTCTAGTAACGAGTCTAGTCTTCATTGCTAGAATGCTAGGTTGGGACTCCCAGACTGAAAACACTAATTAAGTAGCCTTTTTGACACTTCGAGAGCCATGCCTTCCAGCAGACAAAAGTTTTGTACCCTCTTGAAACCCCTC
>NW_004567115.1:46175311-46179721 GCF_000260355.1 Condylura cristata | reverse complement strand
ACCTGAGGTTCTGAAAATAGGAAAGAGCTAATTGCCAAGTTCTCCCAAGTGTTGATCTTGGTTTGTCTGAGAGTTGCGGGCACAGACAATTTTCCAAAGATGGGGTCTCAATTCTGTTTTTCTAAATTCTGATTTGACGATGGAAATTACTAAGTTATACACAGGGTATTCACAGGGCCTTTTACACTCAGTTTTGTTGTATATGAAGTTCCTAATAAAATAGAAATCAATTGATAAAGGTCTGAGAAGCCTGATTTATATGTTCCTATCACTATTATGTAGACCTTTGAAAATTTCTGCTTAACCTGTATGGAGTTTAGACAATCTGTTGTAATGGCTGTCAGCTTAAACCGTGACCAGGGTTTAAATTCCCACAGAAGGGGCTTGTTCAGCTTTTGAGTTTCTGACTAGCCCAAAGGAAGGAGAGCTAGTCAGAAAGAGTTTGGGGGCTGGGACAACATAAGGGCCCAGGAAGGGAGAGGAGGAATAGGAGGATGAAAGCTTGAAAGTTGTATCTTGTGCAAATGTCAAAGCGACAAAGTCTTTTATGATGTTCATTTGCCTCTTTCAGAATACCTAGTGAATTGTGCAATCTGAATTTCTATTGTGAGTGTCCCTATACTGTTAAAAACTAAACATAAATCTTGAATATTTGGAATTTTACTACCTTTCCCATTCTAAAGCATTTCTGAAATGAACAATTCTGTTCTTATAAAACGTCTCCCAAACTTGCTACTGGAATTCTAAATTATTTTTGGTATAAAATTATAACATTTAGAAATAGATTCAGCAATATGAGTTACAGTATAAACATACCAAACAGGCAAGAATCTGGCCTGCAGGCAACATGAACTTGAGTTTCATCTGAGACAAACACAGGACATTCTAGAAATGCCCAGGCAAGGGGGTGGGTACCTCATCTCCCGGACTCTCCACTGGTGACTCTTCCGCTCCTGTAGTAAACTGGACAAATGGGAAGTCCTTAGGTGAGGTAGGGTTTGAACATGAACTTGCTCCTGTCACCTACCAAGAGCTAGCAATGAAAAGAACAGTGAGCCCAAGCACCTTTGCTACAGCAAGGCAGTTTTTTCCAGGAGCAAATGCTTGCAAAGCTGATAAAAATCAAAGGACTCCTGAAAGGGAATATGGGGGGAAGGGGGGTAGTGAGGGGGCACACACACTCAGCATTGATTGGCTTGAGGAGGAGAATGTGGGACTGAGGTCTAATCAGAGACTTACCCATGTCTCTAGTCTTCAGTGTTGCTTCCCATTCCTGAATTGAAGGCCTTGGGCTTCAGCAGCAAGGAAGAATTAAGGACCTCGGTGGAGCTTCCAGGTTGTGGAACTCGCCCAGATGTCACCAGGAAATCTCTTGATAAACAAAAACTACTTTTAGAAGAACTTAACTGCAGAAGGGGAGAAAACCATGTTCGCAGACTGACCAGACCCTGCCTCTAAAAGGGTAAGAAAGAAGTAGAATGATTGTCGGACAATGGTGTCTGGACTCAAATAGTTCAAGGGGGGCTTTCAAAATGGCAAATGAGTAGAACTGGGTAAAGTTCAGGGTATTTTTTTGTGGGGGGAATTGGCTGCACAGACAAATTAAGCTCTTGATCAATGCACTAATGCACTGTTACCCAAGTGGGATTACTAACATCCTGTATATTGATCTGCAGGCACTTCTGGGAGGAAACAGTAGCTTTTATGGTTAGTGTGCCCTGTCCCCTTTCCCTTGCTACCATTTCCTAGAAGAAAAAGCTAAATCACATTGACCTAAATGGTCGATAGTTTTATCATGACATGTACATGCATGGTATCATCCAAAGACTAGATTTGAATACTGAGAAGGTAGAATTTATATTAAAAACACCAGAAGATTTTAAAAAAATGAATATTGTACCCTACTAAAAAGAAACTATATCAAAATATATGATCAACATGAACATTTCAGATTAGAAAGTAGCATCAAATTAAAGAAGTAACTGAAAGAATTAAGAGTTTGGAATAGAAAAAAAAAGAAAAGAGAAGTGAACAATTATAGTCACAGGCAAGTCTCAATGTATTTCTAAAGCCAATATAATTGACAGAAAATTAGAAATATCAAAATTAAGTTCATGACATAGCAATAAATTCTAATATCCCAAAAAAGAGAGCACACATACTATTGTCCAATAAACACATAGCAAGTAACAAGGAAAGTCTCAATGTATTTCTAAAGCCAACATAATTGATAGAAAATTAGAAATTCATAACAAAACTAAGATGACTTTTCCATTAAAGGAAAAATCATAAGGAAATTAAGATATATTTGCAACTGCTCACCAAAAAGAACACTACAGGCCCAATAGCAAATATAGGTAAAACAGAATTTAGGTCAAGTTTAGTTTTAAAATGTGTTTCAGAAAATGGAAAGTGACCGAAGAATGATTTTTTGAATATAAGTTTTAGAAATCCTGCTGTACAACAGCACATGTATGAAATTAATGAGACACCAAAAGTCAGGGGGAAAATATCCTTTTAACAACACAGGTTAATCTTGTGGGCTGCTGATTTTTAAATTTTTTTCACTCAAGTATATCTTTTGTCAGTATTTCTTTCACTCAAAATGATAAGAAGGTAACATTTTCAAGCTGAAGAAAAGCTGCATGTGCTCATGGCTGTACTTCAAATAAACCAAAAAATAGTTACTCTGATACTTTTTAAAGAGATTTTGACTCTGTTACCTTTGCAGTCTTCACACTGAGGAGGCCTCAGGGCCCCTGGCCATGTCTGAGGTTCTCACTTGGTTGCCTCTTAAGATCCTGATGACTACGTGTCAGGCTTTACCAGGTAAGCTTTACCAGGTAAACCAGAATCCCTGATGGGACACTCCATTTTGAAATCTGCTGTGCCTTCAAATGCAAAGTTGAGAATCTCTGAAGTTAAATAGTTCAAAGGCAACTCCAGTTTCCACTGAAATCCTACCTAGGGCTGTTCTTTACTTTTCCCTTTGGACAGCTTCATCCTTATCTGAAGACAAATATGGCAAATGGATCCAATGTACATAGAGCAGAAAACAAGGGAAAGAAAAACGTATGGGCAACATCAACATCCCCTAATCTCCCAACCAGCCATGGCGAGAGTTCTAGCTAGAACTAGAATGAAAGTATCCAATAAAGCTCAGTCCCTGGGCACGGTAAAGCCACTTAACCATACAGGGTATGAAGACCTGACCAAACAGCAGGGCCCTCATGAGTCACCCTCATGATTTGGCTGCCAGAAAGTAAACTTCAGCTCTCCCAACTGCAGGAAGAAAAGCATATATCTGGACAAGGAAGACAGGGTGGTTGGTATGCTTTAAGGACTGAATCATGGCAAAAACGGATTATGGTTGATGAGGTGTCATCCCCAAAAGGGAGAAGGGGGGACTAACTAGCAGAAAAAGCGTCTGCAAGAAGAACATGACATATTTTCAAGGTACCTGAAGAAGTCAGGAGCTTGATTAGATTTACTGGGTAAAGCCCAGAAGTCAAAATTAAGGGAGAGCTGGAAGGACACGCTTCAGCAGCTGGGCCATTGCAAAGCCCCAGGGCCCTGGCCAGGAGGCTTGTCCTAGGTGTTGTCGAAGTTTTCAAGCAAATGATGGTTGAAGAGAATTTCAGAGCTTGAATTAGCTATGACAGCTAATTCTCCCCCTTGAAAGATTTTAGGAGCCCGTAGGATGAGTGTATTTAACTGTAGCTCGGGAGTAAAGTGAGCCTTTTCGTGCCTGTTCTGTTGAAACAGAGCATGGTGGTCCGCACCCTGCCCACTCTGTGCCCAGGAGGCAGGCAGGCCATCAGGGCCAGCACCACAGCGGCCTCCCGCCGAGCCTCCAATGGGAAATGCTGTCGCTTTTCTGCAGATGTCACTTCCTACAATCTGCTCAACACATGTCTCTCTTCATTAGTCCCTTTCTCACCAAGAGCCAGCTTCTTGCAAGTTCCCCACCGCGTCTCTGCACTGTTCACGAAGGTGGTGGCCCTTCCCGCCCCGTGGGCCAGGTCTTTAGACACCCCAAAAGAGCTATTAGCATCCTCCCAACAGAGCTGGCTGCCTTCTGAGAACCCTGGCTAGGATTTCCCCAGCCAACTTTCAGTCACCCAGATGGAGTCACCCAGATGGAGGGAAAGTGTGTGTGTGTGTGTGTGTGTGTGTGTGTGTAGGGGGTAACGCTGGGGGCCACTGAGGGAAAGTTCTTGTGTGTGTGTGTTGGGTTGGGGGTCACTGAGGGAAAGTGTGGGTGTGTGTTAGGGGGCTGGGGGGTCACTGCTGGCTCCCAGGTCGCTCCCGAGGCTCCTCCGTTGTGCAGACTTTTTCTGGGAACTTCTAGAACCCCGGGCCCTTCCCGAACCTCTAGCGGGGCGCTGATGGCACCAGCGGGCCTGCGGC
>NW_004567115.1:46102262-46173876 GCF_000260355.1 Condylura cristata | reverse complement strand
AAAGAGGGCGAAGGCGTTGAGTGCCCGGGGTTGGAGACTTAAGGGTCACTTGAAGGGGCCAGGCGGCGATGCTCCGGAGCCCATTCCATGCAGGCGTGACTTCCCTGCTGCAGCCTCAGCTCTGCCTTTCCTTTGACTGGTGGGAAAGGCAGAGCAGAGAAGCCAGGTGAAGTTCGCCTTTTTTTCCTTCAAATAAGATAGCGAACTCTTTGTCAAGAAATGCTCCTAAGAGACCTTTGAGTATCCCAGTTTTCAAAAAGGAGTCATGAGAGCATAAGTGCATTCTGTTCACCAAGTTCAGCCCTGACATAGGAAGGAGAGGAAACTTGGACCTGTGAGCGCTGAAGTTTTATTCCCGACCCCCGTGGGAAGTCTCCTCCGTGCAGGCGCTGCAGCCCTCCCCTGCTGGGGCTGGACAGCAGTGGCTATTTCAACTGATGCAAATGGAGACGACCCCGCAGTGTGGACTGCTCACGTTTAGTTGACTCTGTTGATTAGTATACTATCGTGGAAATTAAATTTTGCCTTTCCAGTTTTATTTTGACAAGTGCTCTAAGACTGACTGGGAAGATCAGTTTTTAAGTCGCACAGACTGGCTTGTTTGGGTCGATTAAAATATCAGAAATTGAGATTGTGCGTAGAGCACAAGCTAAATAAACTTTGGAATAAAAACAGTGTGAATATTCATTTGCAGAACACAGTGCATTATGTAAATTGAAAAAATAAGTTTCAGTTTGCGTCCCGTGGTTCGACACCCTGTCCTTAAATGCCGCAAACCTGTAGCACTCGATCCACTAACCCAACCGTTCTTTGTAATGTCAGTGACTATTCACTTTCTGTTTCTGTAAAGTTAAACAGTTAGAAAGTATGGCTTAGCTAGGCAGCTCCTTTCCATCACCTATGATAAGTTACTTTGGTTGACACTGAGGAAGTGTCAGTAGGAAGTAAAGTGAGAAGTCTTTCCTGAGGACCCAAGAAAATCTCTGGCAGTCACTCCCTGCTGGTCAGACCTGAATGCGTGCATATGTGTGAGATGTGTGTCGTGGATGGATAAAAATCAGATTTTTTTGAATACCGAGACTGTCTTCAGTGATGATGTAATTAATTTTTCCCTGTGTCATAAAAAAATCTTTACTTTTGTTTGCTTTTCCTGTGTAACCATCTGCTGTATGCAGCGTGGCGAATGCAGGTCCATAGCCTGTATGAAACTGGACTCTTTCCCATAGACTGAAGCATCACTTTAAGTCTCGTTTCCACAGGCCATGGCAGCACATTACTCCTGACCTCAGTGCCCCCGTGTGGGGCACCTTTGCCTGTACCATAGCTGTTAAGTTGCTTTGACACTGTTAAGTCTTTGCTTTGATGCCAACTGACTGGTCCAGGGACTCCTCCCTGTGTCACTGTAGAGTAGAGGTGATTGTTGATGGTTTGTGAACTACAGAAACCACAAAAAGTGGTGAGATTTCAGAAGAAGATAAATAGAAGACACTAATCCACGGTCAAGATAAATTTATGTTTAAGAAGAATTTTCTGTTTTAGAAAATACAAAGTAGCTCACAAACTTAGGACCCAAGGTAAACCATCCAGTCATTGTTCCACCCCCAAAATCATGCCAGAAATTGGAGGTAAAAAATAACATATGGAAATAATATCTGGTTTTTGGATGCGTTTATTAGGTTTGTTAAGTTTATGTTTTAAGTTATTCTTAGGTATATGTTTTACTGAAAAATCCTACCAAGTTTCTTTGGAGGATGCTTGTACAAGCAAGTCTACAGAAAAGTAAGGCAAACAAAGCACTAAGTCTTAAATAATTAAACGTAACTATCAGGTTCGTAAAAAAGAGAAGGCAATTTAAAATGATCATCGAAAATTTTGTATTGGATTGACTGGTTTGCGGTGGGGCACCGGTTTCAGGAATTGCGCTGGCTCACACCTTCAGATGCTCATCACCACACCATATCATCACCCAGTGGTGGGAATGTAGACTGGTTCAGCCCCTAAGGATAACAATATCGAGGTTTCTTCGAGTATTAAATTAACTATATGATCAAGAAATTCTAGTCTTTGGCATTATCTGTGGATGCACCAACACTAATTTGAAGGGATGGGTGCACTTCTGTGTTTGATGTCACACTATTTACAGTGGGCAGATTATGGGAACAATGCCAGATAAGTAGATTAAGGAGGTGGGTATAGATACAGTAGAATACTATTCAGCTAAATAAAAGGTTGAAATTCTGCCCTTTGCAGCAACATAGGATTGAAACTATAAAGGATTATACTGGACAAAATAATTTCACTCATATGTAGAATATAGAAAAACAAAACAAAGGAACTGACAATACTAAACCCAAACAAAGCCTAGAAATATAACGCAGAAGCAGAATGGAGGAATGGAAACTCAGCAGCAGTGGTGAGAACAGTGGGGAAGGGCCCGTGGTATATGGTTAGGGGATACGACTATAAGTGATCTGATCAGATTTTATCCAGCTAGAGAAACCGTTCAACCTAGAAAAAAACACTGCATTTTTAAATACAGTCACTCCTCTATAAGATTAAGTGGAGCTCATTTGGGTTGGTTAGAGTTGAAGAGTTTGGTTTGAAGAGAAAACATAACTTTTAACCTTAAAACATAAACAACTCATATCATGAAACATACTGTGCAACTTTTATTACAAATGTAGTGTGGACTGGTAAGTAAAAATACTTAGGTTCTTATATATGTTTAGATTACTAAGTGTTAAGAAGACTACATCTCACACTGTTGACGATCATATGCAACAAAAAAAAACTTCAAGATTTGGAGTTGTGTCAATCAAGAAGTAATCTGGAAGTCCAGATTTTATTGGATAAATTAATATAATTATTTTAAGTAAACAACTGTAAATATTCCTGCACTCACAGTTTAAGTAGGAAAGGATATTAGCTTAATGTCAACATGAATTACTTTAATGAGAATAGCTATTTTTCATTAACATAGTAAAAGTCCATATGGTGGACAGTGACCAACAGGAAACGCTTCCCAATAAAAGCTAATAGTTTGCAATATGCCAGCCTTTTCTTCCTCATTGTTTATAATTCTGCATACTTTTGTAGTTTTGTTTTTTATTTACTGTTTCAAATTAATCAGTGGCAATGCTGCATCTGTGCCAACAACGTTCTTTCAGTACAAGTCATAGCAGTACAAAGTGACGATGCATCAGAACTCCCTAGAGCATGTTAATGGTACCTTACACCAGTCATATCTCTGGGCTTGAGTCTAGGAGTCCACATTTGTAAAAGTCACACTAAGTTATTCACATGCACAATGACAGTTTTAGACCCACTGATCTGAGATGCATAACAATGACTCATTTCACTGGCTTTTATCATCTTCATTGTGTAATTGGATGAGTTTGCAGGGTAACCTGTTAAGCATGGGGCATCTTAACAAACATGCATTTTTTTTCTCTTTTCTAGAAACTTAGAATTCAGGTGGAAAGAATAAAAGTTTATGAAAGAACTACAGGGAAATATTAGGGAAGTATTCATGAGCATTGCCTGTGTCCTGAAGCTTGGGTGAGAGATTCTAGGGTGGGTCCAGCTTGACTGGGTGCCTTGAGGGAAGAGCAGAGCTTGAGCAGTAGCCTGGATATTAATTTCCAGCAAATCAAACACAGTAATCCCCTTCATGGATCTGATGGGGTGAGAAGGAAGGAAGTGGGACTGTTTGATGAAGCTGAGAATGAAGATTCTCAGGTTAGAATAATTTGGTAGGGATGAATGGGGTCACCTTTTGGATATCCTAGTCAGTTTCAGACTAGAATAGTGTGCTGTGGGTCATAGAGAGTTAATCACGATCTGAATGCCCAAAAGACAGGTAGAGAGGAGGCTATGGAAATCATTTATGGGACTATGAGTGGAGGTCAAAGACTTTTGCTGGCTCCTTGGTTAAGTTGAGAAGCAACTATAACAGTCTAGGTGAGGCGTGATGACAGAGCAGAGTGGGGGCGGGGGGGGGTGGAGCAAAAGAAAGAGCTGTTACAGAGGACGGACCCAGATACCTGGGAACTGCTTAAAAGGAAAGATCAGGAAGTGGAAGAAATTAACCTTGACCTCAGTGTTTTAATCCTAGGAAAGTGTTTGTCCTAATTTGAATGCTCAGGGCATTTCAGAAAAGAGATTGGTTCCCATGAATGGATGATGGATGATGGGATGGATCATCCCATAGACCACTTAAGATTTTACTAGGGAAACTTTGGTGAAGCAAAGTCAGCTGGCAAGTTGATACCTCATTAAAAGAAAATAATTGTCTAGGATCAACAGGACTTAAACTGTGTAACATATTTGAAGTATTTGAGCATTTGATGAATATTACTAAAATCCCTAAGGGAAAATTAACATTGTGCATATCCTATTACCCTGCATTAAAATTGAAGAGGTAAATTGCATTCAAGTGAAACTGGCCATAAGTGTGACTAGAATATTTAGCCATTGACTTAGAAGCTTCTTGTGCTTGATGGAGCAGCACCCATAACATTTCTCTGCAATACTTCCAGGCCCCGAGCTTTGGGGAAGCCGCCATCCATCCATCCATCCATCCATCCATCCATCCATCCATCCATCCATCCGTCCTTCCCAAGGAGGCTCAAGGCTAGGGACTTGCTTCCCTGCTTGTGAAAGTGGAAACCTTCCATCTCTGGTCACCTCCCTCTGCATCAGTTTATGCCAGAGGGGCATTGGTATTTGACACCCTCTTCTCTGCAGGAGCAAAAAATGGCTTCTCTGAATGATGGGCCCCCACCCATCATAGAATGGAGGTGCCTATTCATATTGGTGCCTTATTCTACAGTTGTAGAATCACACATTTCCTGTGATTCTGGGGTTGTTCAACTCTTATAAGAGATTTCTGTCACCACTCTGCATGATGTTGGGGATGCATGGCTGTGGACATCTCTATTCACCTCCTTTTTTTAAATCACCAATTCTTTGCAGTCTTTCTTCTCACTTGCGAACATACACCTGGTAACTGTTCATTTGAGGCAGGACAGTTATCATCAAAATGGCATAGGAAGCAGTGACTTACGATATCAGTGGAGACTGTAAGCTCAGTGGATCACTACTCTGTCCTGCTCAGTCAGTCTGAGGAGGGTGGTGGCTTTGGAGGGGCCTTGCCTAACCCTTTAAGAATGGGCTTCTTGAGAAGGAGGTCTTGGTCCCCTTCTCATCATCAGACTCACCAAGAGGGCTGTGTCCTCCCTCTCACTGGGACACTTTGGGACATGGGAGGCGGTATGGGAGAGCGAGGGATTCCAGCGTTTTCAGCACAGCGCTGGTCTCTGGCAGCTGTCGGGACCTCAGAGGCCCCTCCATACCATACACACTTCTGCGGGTCCAGTCGGGGTTTGGTTATGACCAGTTTCTATGTGCAGCATCCTGAGAACCTTTGTGTTATACCCATGCTGAGAAAGAGACTTACTAGCATTTGGTTTTTCACTGCACTTCTGTGAGCTAGAGGTTGATTCCATCACATTAAAGATGGTGACCCTGAGTAGCAAATATCTTAACCATCAACAAAAATAAAGGATTTTGCCTTTCTTTTTTCTGTAGGAAAGTGAGAAACTGAGTTGGGACTTTCTGGGTTTGCAGACAACCCAAGATCACTTCTCCCATTCACTTATCATTCCTATTAACCACTCCTAGGCCTTGAGATCCTCCTTGGCAACAGCTCTTTCATCTGTTCCCACGTCTCTTACTCTGCTGCTCCTCAGACCCCTTCCTATGGCAGGTTCTTTAATGCCAAGAGAAGTGATAGTCTACAGACAGGGCTTCTGGTGGCCCTGTTTTCCCTCAGTGGGGCGGTCCACGTGACTGTGGAGTTCCTTCTGCTCTTTTCCACGCGGTTGCCTCTGACTAAAGATAGATTACAGGTGGCCTAACCCATAGCAGTATTTGAAAGAAGGATCAGTTAACTAGAGCCTTAATGATTTGCTAACCAGGCGCCAGAATCCCTAACAGTCTTTCACCAATTTTCCTAAGTAGCACTAATAAAAAGTGAAAGATTACGATGTCACTTCCGCCAAATGACCTCTCATCAATAACAGTATTTGCATAGAATGAACTTTCTGCTGACAGAGGTGTTAACACCTCTTCCAATTGCCAAGCTTACAGCATTTTACCTTTCACCAGATTCATTGCTCCCAGTAGATATTCATCACCAACTGTGGAATGGATCTACATTTTTGTGGCACAACTACTTTGGAAGCCCAGGTATTGATATAAATGGTGAAATAAGGCATCAGTGATTTTCACGTTAAAAGACCTAGATGAAGCAAAGACCTTCCGGTGACAAGCGTGTGATAATCTAATGCTAAAATTAGATTTGATAATCTAATGCTAAAACTGGCTGTAAATATTTTAGATCTGACCATGTTGTGTTTCTTCTGAAATTTACTCATGTAAATTATCCATGTGATTCCTGTCCTCAGTTGATTTACTTTTTGTCCACAGAGTTTATAGTTTATAGTCACAGTTGTGTGTGAGAGAAAAGATTACATCTCGATACTTTACACTGTGAGGTTTCCGTCCTGGAATCCATCAAAGACATGCCTCCCAGAAGCTTCTTCTGGGGCAGCCTCACTCCCACGAGCCCCCTAGTTCCCTTGTGGCTTGCCAGTGTTAGAAGCTCACTGAGATCTCTTTTCTATCATTCAGAAATTCAAGTGCATTTCCACAAATGACTTAGAATTATAACCTTGATTTGATCTGATCTGACCTGACACCATGTATTAATCCTCTAAGTTTGACTATTCCTAACATCACTGTCGAAATAGCAATGTATTGATTTATCAGACACTACCACAGTCTGTGCTTGGGGTGGGAGATATTAAAGTGTGTGTATACTGCGTTTCAAGGAAAATTCTGAGATCTATGAAGCTCATACTTTGGAATTAAGCACTGTCTTGTCAAGCTGTTTCCTTTCCCTCCCTGGAAGAAACAGAACAGGGAAATGAAGGAACTTGAGGAGACCTTACAGTACTCCCAACTCCACTTCACCCACCAGGGCCCATCAGTACTTTTTTCTCTGAATTCCCATAGTTTAAGCTACTTCCATTCAGAGACAGTTTAATCAATTCTCACTGGTGATGACGTCTTGTCTTAGGAGGGAGTTGCAGAGCAGTGAGTGATTAAAAAAAAAAAACAAAAACGTGGAGGGTGATTCCTATCTTTCATAAACAGAACCTCTTTGGAGAAACAAAATTTTAAAATACTGGAAATGACCAAAACTATCAATCCAGGCAGTATAAGAAATTTTGCCAGAACGTCTTATGATTTAGCATCAGTTGTGGAATTGGCTGCTGGGGAGGCCCAGGCTGGTGGGAGAAAGACAGAGATGTAGAAATGGTGCTTAGAGAAGCAGGAAGGCGCACTGCTGTAGATGCAGAAGGAGGAGAGCAAAGATGCCTCGTGCCATTATAAGCATTTCTTAGGCTATGGCTACACATGGCCTATACATATTCATTAGATAGCCTTCATCAGCAGGAAAATAGCTCAGACATAAATCCTGAGTCCTGTACATATAAAGTAACCTTGATATTCTTCAAAAATGATCCTCCAGCACATTCCACTTAATTTATTACTTGTTTTTTATTTTAAATTTCCTGCCAATTCTCCTGATTGGTCAAATAAGGGCACAGGATATAAAACTGATATTTGGTTTTGAGACTCGGGGGAAAGCTAGAGTGTTTGATCATTATTGGAGAGAAGCGCTCAGAAGACAGTCTCACACCTCCTGTATACTGAGTTTTGTGTCTATCCTTGGGTTATCAGCACTGGTCTTAAAACTGCCAAATTAAGGAATTGGGGCTGGTGATCCCTAAATTGTTCCAGACTTGTCAGTGAATAGGAAGAGTTCAAACCCAAATTCCTTGCATGTGCTTTCCAAGTTTAAATATTTCAAGTTGAAAACCGTACTGAAGAGCTAAGCAGTTGTTGCTAATTTAATGTGTAAATAGCACATTAAATAGCATAGACGGGAAATAGCATGGAAGGTTGTATGCATAAGTTGAATTTGTGTGCATTTGCTTAGAAGATATCACTGCGCTGCTCCTCTGGGGCTGTCTTTCTTCTTGGGGGTCCCCCAAGTTGCCCTGGAGGAGCTGTGTGCCTTCTCCCAGAGCGTGTCTGCTTCACACATTGGGCAGCAGTAGATTGTCCTTGTGGTTCTGTTATTGGCTGCGCCAGACACTGAGGAAACTGACTTGTTGGTCCCGGTGATGGTGATCGGTGGTTGGGGGAGTGAGCAGACAGGAAGAGAATCTTGAAAATAAAGGGTGTACCTAGTTCTCAGTTCTTTAAGAACTTGCATCTATTTTTGAATTCAGTCACCTCTTGAAAGTGTTCACTTTAAGATTCTAGAACAGATGTCAGTTGGCGTATTTTAGGAACTGTTGACTAGAGACCACATATCTAAACAGAAAGTTCTCTGGCTACTTCTGGAACAAAGCTTTGAATACTATCTAGCTTTGAACACTTACTCAAGACATAACTGAATAAAGAATTAGACAAGAATTTTACAAGTCTATAACTATCCGTGTACTTTATCCCTGTAAAATATACATGTAGATTCTAGGATGACTTTTGTAAAGTGATTGTCATATTTTTATTTCAGAATCAACTGTACATAATTATAAAAATATGAAAATTTATGTTTACATGTTGCTGTGTTTACTTTGGGGAGGTGAGATTCATTTATAGAGGAAATGTTCATGAAATTAATAGTGCTTTTGTTTCCAACTTGCTAAAATACTTGAGAGTGATGAAAATTTTACAAAACTGAAGATCAGATTTTGACATTGTAGTTGTTCTGAAAGATTCTCACATATGCTAGCAGGTGCCGACCTGGGACAGGCCATCGGCCTCCTGGAAACACAGGTTGCTGCCTCTACTGTCTTCTAAACCTTCAGTATTCAAATGTTTAATGTTTTTTTTTTCTGAAATGACAAAAGTAATTTCCTTTGCTAAAACGATGTGTAGGTAAAAGCTCTATACGTTTCCTTAAGGAAAAGTTCCCTCTTTTGTCTACACCTAAGTGGAGACTTTTCTTACCCTACCCGGGTCCCCCCCTCCTGAAACAGAATGGATGCATTCTGCAGATTAAATCAGACTGACAGCTGAAAGAAAATGGTCTGGATTTCCTTTTTCTGGAACGACCACATAGCTGCCATGAATTCTGTGTTTGAGCGCCTATATTCTGTAAAAGGCGTTGTTATTTCCTCTCACTTGAAGGCCCCTGGAAGAAGCCAGTAATATCAAATACCAGATGTGCTGTGCTTTCAACCACTCTGGTTTACTTTACTACAGTATCATTGCCTGCACGGCATTTTTTTAATTCTTTCTTTTTGTTTGTGTCTGTTGTGTGGATTCAGTTACTTTATCCTTTTTAAAGTCCTCTTCCAGATTTGTGCTTTGAAAAAGGGAACACGTATTTAGATTCATGTTTGCTTGTGGGTCATAACATTTATGACTTCCCTAAAAAACAAACTAATCCTTTTGTCTCAGAGCCAATTTTGGTTTTGAGATGATAGTGATTCATTGTTTGTTTTCTTTGAATCCTAGGTCTTTCTTTTAACTTTGGTGTCCATCCTTGCCAAATTAGCATTTTAACAATGCCAACATTTTTCATGAGTCATCACCATTACCCTTAAAATTGGGTAATTTGAAGCTGCTTTAGATACACAAAGATCAAGCGAATAACGATGTCATCAATCTTTGAACAAATAGTATATATTTTTTCCTTCGGAAACATTGATAGCCATGAGCCCTGCTCAGATGGTGGCCAATTCTTTTCTCTGTCAGAAAAATGCACCTTGTTGTCAGATTGTGTGGGTAGACTGGTCCCATGGCTATAAATGTCATTTAGTGACACAGAACTTAGTGAATCAAAGATGAAAGTGAAATCAGTGTGAGATTTTGTGTCAGAAATCAGTGTGACATTTTGCGTCTCACCTTTTGGACAAGAGAGGTGCTTTTAAAATCTTAAGCTGGGGACATTTTACTGTGAATTCCCTCAGTCACACTGAGGTCAAAATTTGAGGACGTGTTAGCATCATCTAGCAGAAAACACCTTCACATGCAGGTGTTTTTAAATTAAAGTACCCTCCATTCTGACATTAACTTTACAAAACCTTCATTAATTGGCCAAGTGACTGCAGTGTGGGAGGAGAGAGACGAGCTCGCACTCTGACTGACCTCAGACAGGGCAGGGCACAGATTTCCTCATCCTGCACTGAGTCAGGCTGTTAAAGTGTGGTTTCTTTTTCAAAAATCGAAATGGTAACTTGGAAATTCAGACATGTTGGTGCTAAAGTGAAGTCCAGAATATTCAGATGAACCTCATGTGCTGTTGTTTGCACATAGTCTTCAGTACTTGCTTAGTGAGTAGGTTATTCATGAGTTTCAATAGACATCTATCTCTAAAAGACCAAGGCATCTGTTGCCTTTCATCGGAACTTTACAAATCACAGTTAAATATGTATGTGTGTGAAAACTTTCGATCTTTAATAAAATGTCATCAAGATACTACAAATGTGAGTTGCATTAGAGCCAATGGTCCTTGAATCTCTGTCACTGCCTGCTCTCACCAGCAGAACATTGAAGTTGCTTTTCTATCCATGTTTAAGTTATTTTTTTCCAAATGAGATCGGTTTTCTTAGCCCAAGCTATTATCATTTCAGTTCATTCCCTCCATTTGTCGTTTTGCTGGCTGAGCGCTGCCTCACTTACAGGAGTTGGCCTGCGTGTGTGCAGTAGGATAATCCTGTAGTAATTTCAGTGTCATAGTCCCTTTTGAAGGCTAAAAAAAAGCCCTCCTATTTGGGGGTAATGTTTCACTCCAAAGAGAAGCATTCCACTTGGCGACAGGGCTTTGGGTGCTCACAGATAAAATAGCACACCCTTTATAAACCAGTGTTTCAGATAAGTATTACTAAAGTCCTCATTATCAATTATGCATGACTTTCCCTTCCTCTGTGTTTTTACTCTAGGGTAGTGTTTTGCAGTTAAATCTTTTCAAACACACTTGAAGCAGTATTTGCTCATTACAAAATAACAATGACCCCTTTGGCAGGAGTTATTTGATGTTTCAGCCACCTTGTAGTACAGTATATTAAGGTCATCCTACAAGGAATGTTAACATTTATATTCAGATTAGAATTTCTTACACTTAGTTCAATGTGAATTTACATTCCTCTAGAAAATCTGCTTCCACATATTCTGATGTCTTTTTAACTTGTCGAAAAAATGAGGTTAATTTCCTACACATGTAGACCAGAGGGTGTTTTGGATCAGAGCAAATGGTTTGCAGTAGGGGAGTTGAAGCAAAGTGAAAATAGATCTGGGCCAAGTTTCGTTATCCAAACTTGACTTCTATTCAAGGAGATTGGCAATTAAGAGATGAATATAGTTTACATGGCCCTTGTATGCCTTTAGTTCAACAAAATTACTTGCTCTCAGATCTGCAAGCTTTAGTTAAAAAATTATTTAACAAGGTAAGTTCTACTTGATTCAATATGTTATTGTAATAGATGTCATGGTACAAATAATTTGGGATTGTCGGGCTTTAAGTGTGTGAGACAGAATGTATTTTTCTTTTAGAGAATCTTCAGGAAGTAATTTTTCCAGATTCATTTTTTTTTTCTAAAAAGCGAGGGACCTACTTATTTATTTATTGAAAAAAATGTTTATCTTTTTGTGTTGTTTTCTTGCTTCCAATCCAAAGTTTAAGCAAACAATGATAGAAATTCTTTGTAACTTCCAGGATGGTTTAGAAATCCAAGTTCACTAGCAGGTACATCCACCATAAGAAAAGGGGTAAATTAGACATCAGCAGGTGAAGGCATTTTGTCATCTATCCCCCCCTTCTTCCCGATTTACACATTATTCTGATCAAAATGCATTTTTTATTATAATTGTGGGCAAAATTTAAAAAAGCATAAACAAAAAATTGAAATTCTTAGGTATGAAATTTTCTTTAATATTTGATTATATCTTTAAGCAGAATAAAACACAGAAAAAGATTTTGGGACTTACTGAGGATAAAATTAATATCTTATGAATACCAAGAGCAGATTTTATAATTCTGTCAACCATTTTATAATACTATTGATGGTCAAATAGCTATTGCATTCTATATACCATTTTGTAAAGCAGTAAATAAGGGGAAAATGAATCAAAATTCCAAGATGGAAATTGTTTTGTATATTTAAAACTTTTGTATGTGTATAATGGTGACTTATTTTTAATAGGATATGGACATATATGTATGTAGACAAGCCTTTGAATTAAGCAAAAGGTTAATCACTCTTTATCTAAGCCAAAGAAGAATTATTCAAATCCTAATTCATGTTTTTAAAAATTGAATGACTTGGCCCTCCCTGGTGGCACAACGGGTTAAAGCACAGCACTGAGAAGCTAAAGCCACTGCAGCATGAGTTTGATTCCCGCCTGCCCAGGAGACCTCTCCTGACCCGCCCGCTGCTCCCCTCAGCAGTGTACTTCTATGGAAAAGCCCCTCGCCGCCCCTGAGCCCCTGGCCTGTACCCCGGTTCTGTATGTATAAATAAATAAATCTTAAAAAAAAAAAATTGAATGTCTTGTCTCCTGTCTATAAATGCCAAATAGTATCAAAGTGTGAAATATTTTTAATAAAATTTAGGCTATCCATAACTTAAACCACCAACTAAGGATAAGTATTAACAATAAATATGAATAGTGTAAGAAAACTTTTCTACTTAACACATTCAAGTTCATTCTGATATATAGTGATAAAATCAAACTAAATAAATCCCAGAACTTGTGTGACTGCTAAAAATACCCTATTTTTGGCATTATTGTTGGATTTCACACTTTTTACCTAATAGGACAGCCCTTGAGCTGGGATGTGAGCCGCAGGAGTGAGGGGTCTGTCTGCTGATGGGGTTGGAGGGGCCCTGTGCTGCGCTGCACGCCTCCTGCTGCAGCTCTCCAGGGCACGCCTGTATGTGGCTTGGGAGCATTTGTGAAATGTCACCGGACACAGAGGTTGAGTCTTTGCTGGTGGTGGGCCGGGCAGGGTCTAAGCTTTGGCTCCGCTGATGCCTCTTTGTTTTCTGGGTGCGTTTCACAGTATTAAGTGGGATATTTTATAAGTATTTGGTACCGAATTATGTTTGAGGTCTTTGTATCCAGTTAACGTACTAGCCAGGTTTCCTTGCAGTTAGTGCTGCCATCAGGTAGCTCTGGCCAGTGAAGTAGAATGAAATCTAATGATTTATGGGGTAATTCTTGCTTTTCTGAGAAGGCGCTGCTTGCTTTCCTATTTTATTCCTTGGAAATCCGAAAATGCTTTATATCTTTTAAAAACATACTTTGTACTTATCCAAAGAATGCTTTTACACTTATGTGGACAAAAATTATTGGAATTCTCAGTATGATCTGGTGACCACGCAGATGTGCTATCGTGTCCTTAATTTTTGGTCATGGCATTAATTTGTGTCTTCATAATCCAACATTTTTTGCTCTTGGGTCCTTTTTAAATATTGTATCTATATTTGTAAATATTTTAAGAAAACTCATGCATTATGTTTCAAATAAATAACAGTTCTGTTTATTAAGGAGACCATACATTTTGCTTCTTGTAGCTGTGAAAAGTGTTAATAGCTTGGGAGTGACCCCTGATCAACTCTAATTGTTTGGAAAATTGTAACAGGGGAGAACAGCTAACAGGGCAGAACAGCGACAAAGATTTCTCACAGGATCAGGGAGAGGAGAGTGTAGTAAGGCTCAGAACTGACAAGCAGAGATGTGCAAACCAAAAATACATGCTCGCATCTTCTTTGAGAGGAACGAATAATTAAATACCGGCACCATTTAAAAGTCATGTTGAATTGTAGGTATTCACGAGCCTGAATTTGGCACCCTAGTCATCAAGATGGGGAATGTTAATTTAAATTTAAAACAGCTGGAAATACAATCCACCGGTACGAACCTATCTGCTTCTCTGTCAACAAGTGCTTACAGAGGCCACATGAACTGTTTTAACTGCCATTATGAAGCACAGTGGAATGTGTAGAGGTGATTCCAAAAATGCGCTTGGCTCACTTGCAGAGAATTCATTCTGTCCAACACACATTTAAATATATACAATTCCTTCTACACTGATCAAGTTTCCAGTCAACATTCTCAGGGATTTCCCATCAGATATTTCCCATCCAATAACAAATAAGTCATAGATAACTTTAATAGTTTCTTGATCAACACAACACTATCTTTCAGTTTTTTTTCTCAACTGTGAAATTTTGGAACTGCAACCCTTAGGCCAAGCTGTAGTAGTTTAGGATAAATAAGATTTTGTCCTTGACAAGCGTTCTTCCTGAACGTTACTTGCCTCTGCTTAGAGCTCTGGTTTTATTAACCTTTAGCCCAGTGTTTTAAATTCACTTTCACTACATTATTTCCCATCTGGAGGGTGTTCTACTAATTTGTGATTGTATCTCGTAAGCTCAAGATGCTTTGACCACATCAGGTAATATCTGATCAACCTTGGTTCTCGTTTGAGGATTGACCAAATGATTTCTAGGATATTCATACTTTACAGTGAATACAAAGCAAGATATGTGAAGGAAGCTATAATAAAGTGCATGTGATAATGCATTCCTTCAAGACATCATCTGGGCCACAAAGTGTATTTTAACTTTATGAGTTTCTGTAGGGAGATCATTTTGGTTCCTAGAATGAGTTGTATATTTCCACCCCTCATTTTTGATATTTGGATTTTCAGTTTCATATCATTTTTACTCCTCTTAAAAATTGTAGTAGTTTCATATGCTATCATCATTTTACATATGTAGAGATAATTGTTTGCCATTAAAATAAGAGTTTAACAAACACATGTAGACTACTTGGCATAACTGCAATTGCTTAGACAGAAGCAGAAGTAATTCTTCAGTTTGGGCTTCTAAAATTTTAAACGCCATATTAATTTCCATTCTATTTAAAGCCTTGTTTTCAAAAACTTGATCTTTTTTTAGAATTTAATAATTGAAAGTATCATCCAGAATTTTTAAGTAATATGCAATTTTATTCTATTCATGCAAAATCATTTATCTTGTGTTACTCTAACATTAAGTTATTCAGCAATTGTCAGTAACAGCATGTCATAAATCAATTATATGACTAATATTTTTGATGCTACTTTTATTTCCCCTTTCCTGGTGATTTATTGTGTGGACACATAAATTTCACATGTGAGAGTATATGAACTTATCATCTATTCAATATTTTAAAGAAAGGAGGTTGTCTTTGTAAGTAAATTTTCTAGACTTCTTAATATTAGCAATGTTAGGTGTATGTAATAAGTGAAGTTTTATTATATTGATTAAAATTTATTACCTATAACTTCATTTTAATGACTCAGCTTAATTAAAATATGAGTTATTGCTACTTTTCCTTGTTTACTTACCACCATTAATTACCACCTCTACTATTTGAAGTTGCCTTTACACCTTTTAAAAATGTGTTTATTCTTCCCTTTTCTATTTCCTTTCCCTAAGGCTTCCCCAATACTTCTTTTCTTTGATGCTAGGGAAGATTTGTTTCTTTTAATGGCAATGCCCACACAATAAAAGATTTTTATTTCCCCTCTGGTGCCTTTACCAATTACTTTGAAAGTATCAGTTAAAATGTGATGTTGCTGTATTTACTGAAAATCAAACTTCAGTAGTTTAAATGCATTTGAGTTCGTCTTTTGTCTACAATAGGCAGCTAAATCTGGTGGTATCTGGAGCTCCATAACGTTACCAGTGTTCTAGGCACCTGGTTTTTACTCCCTTCATATTTGCAACATGGCTGATACCGCTTTAGCATTATAACTGATACCAAGGGAGGGAGAGAAAAATAGGTAGCAGGCACATGGTTTAGGAAGAAAGCAAAAGCTTTCTCAGAAATCCCTACAAGACTGACAGTATTTACTGGACAAAACTGTCTTTTGGACTTTTCTAGCTGCAAGAGAAGCATGTAACTCTAAACCGTATGGGGACTCTTTTTGTAAGAAAGAAAATGTCAGTGTGGGTTCCAAGTAGCAGTGTTTGTGACATGGTGTCAAGATGATTTCAAGATTTGTCATTCCTCAAATGTCTCACTTTCCTTCATGCTTATGATCTTTATGCATTCCTTGGTTACTCATCTGAAAGATTTTTGAGTAAGATGAACGTTACTACCTTAGACCTTCTGATTATTCAAAAACTTTCACATCTGTTTTGGAGAGTTTTTTAATGAAAAATTTATAGAACATGAAAATTTAAACTTGCCTTTTTGTGTGTCAAAAGGAAACCTAGAAGAGAAAAACTTGAAATGTATTGGCTTAGTGTAGATTTTATTGTAAGACAAATTAATGCCCAATTAAATAAATTTAAGTTTTAAAATTTTGATTTTTTTCTTTGACATTTTCTTCCACTCTGTTTTCTGTAAGGCTAGAAACAGAAACTTTCTAATTTAACTTGACTTCTTCCTCTTGAATTCCTCCTGTTACTTGATGTTCTTCCTGTTACTTTATGTTCATTCTTTCTTTTCATTGACCTGTGCCTGTTGTGAGACCATTTTTGGTCCTTATAAAAATTTCCATTCTTCCTTTCCCTCAAACAAGTGTCTATAGGAAAAGTTGAGGACATCTGCTGTCACATCACAGGCTACTCCTGTAACAAAGAATATCAGGTTCTGTCTTTCTTATAGGATTATTGATCATGTAGACTGTGATACTGGCCAAAAAAAAAAAAAAAAGGCATCAGAAAGAGGTGGATGATTAAAATTTCTTCACATTACCCGTAGAACACTTGCTACAGATGTAGCAGTACTATTCTCACTGACAAAAAAACAGCATTGCTTCTCCCTAGGAGACAAAAGAATCTTCCCCATTCTCTGGTGTTGCTGCTGGCTGTGACTCTCTTCACTGAGAAAGAAAAATGGAAACCTAAGATCATAAAAACTTTAGTGTACTTCTGATTCTAATTGAAGGGTAGACCACATGTTTTCTATTTCCTCATTATCTTTTATATTTCACCTGTTGATTCTGTTATTCAAAATCGAAATGATATATATATATATATGTTAAACAAACTTTATTTTTTAATTTTTGATAAGTAGGTTTGCAGAGAATTTTATATGAAAAAACCATTTCAAAGCAGGAAGAAAATGGCTATTATCAGAACGTCTAAACTCTGAGTTTACCTTGTTTACTTGATAAAATATCATCTGATACACTAATAAGATGAGAACAGCTCATATTATTTTAAGTGTCTTTCTCTCAATTGCATTATTTTCCATTAATCTTTTGAGTTATTCTTAAGGTGTCTTCTGGGCAATTGCCACATATGCTGACCTTTTAAATCAGAATTTAGTGATTAGATTTTAAGTATTAGTCCTCCTTTATTTTATCTTAATATCCTTGAGAAATACAAATTTTGCATATTTATGGTTATTTTCACTTTTTTTTGAATGTAAAATGAGAGTATATTATATTAGATGAAGAGGGGAAAGCATTGGCTATTCTTGTGGTTACTTCAGAGACCAAGTCCGAGTCAGCTGCTCTCTGGAGAGTAGAGGGTAGGGAAGATTGTCCATCATATGGAAAACAAGATCGTAGAAAAGCCTTTATGTGTGCCAGCTGTGGTGGAATTCTCAGAGCTTTTATTGAAGTCTGTATCTTAATCACTTTAAACCAGCTCCAGGGAGTGGTGTTAAAATAGAAACCCAGTTATTTTTCAGGGGCAGTGATCCAGAGGACACTATAATAAAGTGAGATAATTTCAAAGTTGAAAGTATATGAGATACTATTTTTATTCTCTGTTTGGAAAGTCTGCATTGAAACTATTCTGTTCTGCTTTCTCAGGGAAAATACCCTATTCAGGTCACTGGAAATAACATGTCAGTTTTGAAAAGAGGTTTCATGTGTAGCCAAATAAACCTGTTAAATATATTTAGAAAATCATCCTAGTGACTAATATCTTAAACTGTTTCCACAATAACAAAGTTGTTAATATTAGGATTTACCCTTTTGCATTGGAAATGAGTTGTCATGTCTGAAAAGAGGCTTATTGGGTAGACAAATATACTTGCTGTGTGTTGAGAGAAGAATTTTACTAACATAAAAATATTTTTTAAGCATAGCCTAATAATTTTAAACAAAAATATTGGTTGACATCATGAAGTAGCTGCAGGAGGAATTAACCTTGTTTTTGTTACTTTAACTTTTCTAAATATCTCCAGTTTAATGGCAAAAGAGAGATAAGCTCCAACTACAATTGGAATCTAATCTTAGACACATTTTGTTCTTCAAATTCACTGCATTCAAGATCACATGTAACTATCAGATACGTTTAAGTTACCCAAAACTTACAACAAATGAATACTTCTTCCCAAGTCTTGTAGAAATATGTTTTACTGATTTTTCTAAATATTGGATACAAGAAATAATATTTTCTGGAGCTACAGCGGCCCAGACTTGCTTCCCAGGTGACTCAAGTGTGCCTTTTAAAATCATTCTGTTTTATTTTACTGTTAGCGGACATGGGACAGTTGAAACAGCATAGACTTTGCAGTCAGAACTGGATTTAAATTTAGCACTGTCCTTAATATGATCCTTCTGCGCTCTAAACTGGGGGAAATCATGCCTTACAACATTGTAAGAGACCACATTTAAAATGTCACGCCAACTACAAGGAAAGCCTTAGTTGCCTCCTTCAGAATGAATCTGGATGCTACCCCACTGCTAGCCCGGCAGACTGGCCTTCAGAATTTGGGCCCTATGGGGTGGCGCAACAGGTTAAAGCACAGCACTGCGAATAGTGCATATTCCAGACCTCGCCGGCTGCTCCCCTCAGCAGTGTACTTCATCTGCCTGTTCTGCTCCCCACTCTGTCTCAGGTGAATGTGCTCACCCTCTGCACTTCTGGCCTACACCCTAGTTCTGTATGCATAAATAAATAAATTCTAAAAAAAAAAAAAAATTACCTTTAGAATCCTTCATTGAGGATGAAGATTTGTGATCAGAGGACCTATAATGAAGAAAGCTGATAGAAATATTCATTTATTAATGTAGCAATACTACTATCTAAATACATATTAATTAAGTAAATGACAAAATATTCTTTGTTACCAAGACACCAAAGCCAGTGTCCTCTGGTCAGAATTCCTTATTGGGATTCTCTGAAGTGATGATCAATCAGGTGTGATACAAGAAGTGACAAGGGAGATACAAGAAACAAAGTAAACAACATTTATTATACTCTTAGGTCCTAGAGAAAAGGTCACTGCCGTCCACTCTGGATCACAGGGAAGCTCATGGTGAGGAGACAGCTGGGCAGAGCTGACACTGGAGCCCTTATTGAGGTTTTAAGGCAAAGCTCAGGGGGTTGAGGGGTGGGGTGATTAGGATTGCCTAATCTGAATAATTGCCTCCACTCTCACTGTGGGAGCGGTGTGGTTTCCTGGGATTATGAAAACAGAGGGATTAAAGCATTTGAGTTATTAAAGCAGAGAAATATTGGACTATGAAAACAGAGGGATTAAAGCATTTGAGTTATTAAAGCAGAGAAATATTGGTTCCTGCAGTGCAAGGGCCAGATGGAAGAGGTACAGTTCTGGATTGGTTACTTTGCATATCAAAGGCCAAGCTCTTTGCTCTCTCTAAGAGTTAGCCAGCCACAGGGGGCAGTTGTCCACAGCCAGAGAGGCTTTTTAATTGGTTTCCCAACATAATATACTGAAAATAAAAAGTACATACAGCACATCTTGTTGCCTCACTTAGCAGCATTTGCACCAGTGATCAGTCCTTGGTTACAGTCCCTTGATTGCTTGTCATTTCCTCAGTAATCTCTCCTGTTATTTTATTTATTTATGCATACAGAGCTGGGGTGCACGCTAGAGGTGCCGGGTTGGGGGAGAGAGGATTCACCAGAGACTGAGTGGGGAGCAGAACAGGCAGATTCACGAAGTCCACTGCTGAGGGGAGCAGCAGGCAGGTCAGGAGAGGTCTGCTGTGCCCTGTGGATCAGCTCCCTGGCTGGGGATGGAACTCATGCTGCAGTGGCCGCCAAGCTTCAAAGTGCTGTGCTTTAACCCGTAGTGCCACCAGGGAGAGCCCAGAAGATACTGAATTTCTAATTAGGATAATTTTCAAGTAGATTAATCAAGACTGTTGGTCTTTAACATGGGAAAAATTATATGACAGTAAAATACATTTAAAAATCCATTATTAAAGTAATGAGGAAAACTAATATAGGTTATATTTAGAACAAAAACTGCAAATAGAACTCAAAATGATGAATAAGAAACATTACTAAAGATTAAGTGTAGGTATTAGATGAGAACATTTTTGTGTTCTTGATACTCCAAGTCCTTTAGTTTTGGAGTTCATACTTCAGAGTTTACATGACGGTGTAGTCACAGAGGTTTCCCTGCTGGTACAGTAGCAGGTACACCTGGCTTTCTCTTATTGCCCACTTAAAAATGGTTGTTCATAGATCATACTCTCTCTTATAGTTAAATCCCCTGTGGTGGGCCTGGTGTGGAAGTGGAAGTACATAGTGTTTCTGTGTTGCTATTCTGAGTTTCTGTTATTTCTGAATCAAATAAACATATATCTGTTAGGTATGCAAGCCACAACTCTGTGTTGTAAGATGACTACTCACTGAAAATGAAAAATATCATTGGTATTTTTTCTATCACACATTTTTAAATTTGTCCATCTCTTCATTGAAGTAGTTCAGTCATTTATGTGAGAATAAAAATGTTTCAGAGGACTATTAGATTTGGACCGTCTCAAATCACCTGTTTCATAGGCTTTATAGCTCTTCTAAAACTTCGGGGGAAGAGTGTTCTGAGACTTCCTATGCATCTGTCTTCTGAAGAGCTTTTGGGGGACACAGAAAAGAATAACCCATCTCTGAGGAAAGGTTTATTCCAGCTGCCAGTGACCAAAAAGGCTGCCTGCTGAGCGCCTCTCTACACCTGGGCTCAAGGGTGAGGACTTCCCAGTGGCTAATGAATCCCAGAAAGTGGAGCTGCTGGTCCCTCTCTGTGAGTGACCACAACACATCTCAGTGTGCTCAGGTTGTCATTCTGTCAACTCCGAATCATTCTGGACCCCCCCTGCTATTTCCAGCCCTTGCGGAAAAACAAGCCCCCCCCCCAAAAAAAAAAAAGACTATAAACAGTTGGCTGTTTGGTGGTCAGACAGCATGCTCTGAGATAGCCTTTAGGAACAGCACAGCTGCAATGCGCTGCACTCTGTCAGCAGGATCAGGCTACAGGTAGAAAAGAGGCAGAGAAAGCCAGAAGATGCCAGAGTCCTTCTTATGGATTCTGAGCTACCTGCATTTTGGCATTCCATTCACGTGCAACCCAATTATATGGATACTGTTGTTAACCTTTTACAGGTGATAAAACTGAAACTTAAGAAAGCAAGGTGACAATCCCAAGTAGAATAGGCCTTATGGCACGTGACCTTACAAAGCTCAAATTCGTACCTAGGTCCTCTTTTATTGCACATCCATAGTCCGCCTACTCTGCCCATGGGTTTGTTCGTTATTACAACAAAGACGAAATTATTCATCACATCAGTGCTTCTCAGAAAATCTCTTAAAAATGCTGGCACATATGTGAAATGTCTTGATACATATACAAAAACCCTTAGCCAATCCCAAAGGGATTTAATATATTAGAAAATATTCGGCTAAACTAAAGATGTAGCTAAGCAAAGTGACTGTTTGGTCTCATTCCACTGCTCCCTCTCCCCTGACCCTTATTTTATCCTCCCTTCTAAGCTGTGTAATGAAGTTGCCTACGAGTGTTATTGGCATGATGTACTTGACAAGTCCAAACTTTGCTTCTGAGCAAGGATTTGCAATCATTAGTTTTCGAATGAAGACCAATTAGGGGAAGTTTTATAAAAAGTGAAGTTTTTATCTTATCTATTTCTACCTTTATTTTTTACTATTGTTAATTATTCAGAATACACCTAGAATCACTATTTACTTATAAGTAACTAAAGTTAGTTCGTTGTAACAGCATCTTAGTAAAAAATATGTCCAGTTCATAACTTAAATTCCTAGTCCATCTTGGTTACTTTTTATTTTTTTAGAGATTTATTTATTTGTACATACAGAGCTGGGGTACAGGCCAGAGGCTCAGGGGTGGTGAGAGACTTCACCAGAGACAGAGTGGGGAGCAGAACAGGCAGATCGATGAAGTACACTGCTGAGGGGAGCAGCGGGTGGGTCAGGAGAGGTCTGCCACGCCATGTGGTCACCTCCGGGGCAGGCGGGAATCGAACTCATGTGAAGGTGGCTTTAGCTTCTCAGTGCTGTGCTTTAACCCACTGCACCACCAGGGAGGGCCCCATCTTGGTTACTTTTTAAGTACATCTCATTTCCCTATGCTTCCATTTTCAAAGCTTTTATCACCACACCATAAATTATGTCCATGATGTCATAGGATGTAATCACATGATAGATTTTCATGATGTCAAAGTTTTGAATTATGTAAATAGAAATCAAGGAGCAGAGGCACGTACTTACTGGTATGCATTGTTATGTTGAGCATTGCAGTCAGGAGATTTTTTTTTTTAAGAATATGTTTACTTATGCAAACAGAACTGGGGTACAGGCCAGAGGTGCAGGGGAGGTGAGAGGATTCACCAGATACAGAGTGGGGTGCAGGACAGGCAGATTGACGGAGTACACTGCTGAGGGGAGTAGTGGGTGGGTCAGGAGAAGTCTGCTGCGCCCTGTGGGTCACCTCTGGGGCGGGGATTAAACTCGAGCTGAAGTGCCTTTAGCATCTCAGTGCTGTGCTTTAACCTGCTGTGCCACCAGGGAGGGCCTGTCAGGAGACACTTTTTATATCCCTATCTATATAGTCTTAACATGCATTTCTTAGTGGCATCTAAGCACTCAAGTGATAAATAAATTTTTACATCTGGTTAATAAATTAAGCAACCAAGAGTTTTCAACATCTGGCATCTGCTTTACTTTAGTAGCTTTATATGAATAATTGATGCATGGTGACCTTTGTGGTTGCTTGGAATTTCAATAGTGGTGTAATTTGTTTGTGTGTTATTCTGCATTTTAATATTCTCCGTGGCTTTGCTTATACTAAAATCACAGTATGAACTAACCAAAGTCTTTTTAACCTTCAGCTGTATTAAAATACAAACTAATTTGCAAAAACTTTGTAAAATGTAAACCTTGAAAGAGAAAATAAGTCAATTAGAGATGAGAGCTATGGGGAGCTAGGCTATTTTAGAAATGCATTATTCAACATAGGACAGAACAGACACCCACTAACTGATTTTAAGTTAAAAGAGATTTTTTTCCTTAAAATTTCAATACCGATATAGTGCAGAGAATTTTTAAAAATTGCGTAGCCAAGACTGGAGAGTTCTTGATTGTTTCTACATCTCAGAGTAGAACATCACATCTTTCTTTCTGACCTACTGACATTTAGGTTGTTCATGTCTAAAGATCATCACCTCTATGGCTTCTTTGTAAGAATTCCCATAAAGAGGAACCTTAATTGGCTGGCCTAGCTTGGAAGCAGGGTAACACAGATTTAGTGGGGATACAGAGACATTGTTTTTTGTAAGTACCTAGACTATCCATTGTTTGTCCCAATAAAAATGGTGGAGAAAATTGAGATGCTCGTAAACAAAATGTCCTCTGACACCATTTTCTGGTATGCGTGTTTTCTGGCCAAGTACCTTCCACCGTCCATGGGTTACTTTGCTTGAGTATAAGGCTAGCTTCCCTATTTTACGTGGCATTACTGGAAAAACTTAGGCGGCCTTAGAAAATTATTTTTTAAAAATGATTTAGAATTTGCTTTTGTACATTTATTCTAGCTCTGTCTCCTAGGTAAAAGAGAAATTTTTCATGACAAACCAATAACTACTTGCAAGAATGTATCATGTCCTCTTGAATATTTCCTGTATCTCTCTCCTGCTCTGAACATTTTATAACATTTTTACTATCACTGAAAGTCATATCTGGATCATTCCCTTCTGCCTTAAAACGAAGTACCCAGTCCATCCCAGTTTTGTAAGTACCTAGACTATCTGTTCTTTTTCAAGCATTTGATGTACTTGTATATACCTAAAATGCACAGATTTTTCATGTGAGCTGTTGTTAAGCCAGCTGTTGGGTGCATTACCTAAGGATATAACATAAAAATTACTGGAACTCAGTCTGGCTCTTTCTATAGACAATGGAGAAGAGACAAACCCCAGCACACTGCTGATAGAATAACGTAGGGGCCTGAGTCATGTGCATTTATGGTTACCAAGTGGAACTAATAACATGCTTCTGAAAAGTGGTATAAATATAGGAATTAGGTTTGGAGCAATTCAAGATGCCTTGGGACTCCATGCTCACGAGCCTGAAACTACCTCCAGAGTTTGGTGAGCACCACTAGACACTATTGCCATGAGAAGTGGCAAACCTCTGTAGAAGGAAGAATTCCAGGGGCTCTCCAGACAGAATCCTTTGCACTCGGGATGCTGATCTACTAAATGGTCAAGCTTGGGAGACTGTTAGCTTCCCCCTTCCTTGTTGCCAATTGAATTATGTATTTATATTATTATAAATTGGATTCCCTCACCTATAAATTCATACAATGGTTACATGCATTTGACTTGAGTCATAACTGAAATCTTCCTGGCTCATAGAAGTTAATATTCTAACTATCCTGAACCTAATAACATAGATTGAAGTGCTAAAATCTTGCCTGATGGATATCAGAAGGCCCTGGAGGAAGAGTTATTGCCTCGCTGACTTTTGTATCTCTGCATACATTACACTACCTCATCTTTAGACCCTAAGTTGTAAGGGAACAAGAGTTGCTTTTTTGTTTAGAAAAAGATTCCGATATTAGTCAAGGAGGAATTAGTCTTAATATTAGGAAATATAAGGAATTATAATAGGAGATATCATTATGAAATAGAATATCTCCTAATATTTCCTAGTACTAGGAAATTAGTCGTGGGTAGTTTAGACTTACAAGAAAAGAGTATTTCTTTCTCCTTAAGTTGTGAATAGCTACCCTATATTCTCTAAACATTCTGACCATTCTTTATATTCTAATGCAAAACCTCATGAAACACAAATCCAATGAAGTAGGTTTACAAAGTAGAGGCTGGTATTCTACAATTTAGTTAACTGAAATAATCATGTAATCAGTAACTTTATGACCAGACTTATGAATTCACAGTGATAGGTATCCAGGATTAACTACTGTCAAACATTTTGAGCTAGAAATGATTTTCTAGTTCAAAGAAAGTGATTTTTTCTTTCTTACCATGAGATTTGTACTACATTCAAATTTCATTAATGTTCTAGTCATGAAAAGAAGTCTTGAGTCAGATGATGACTTTAAGAATGGATAACTAATCTAAAAAGGTAAGTTAAAGAGAGTAACAAAGGTTACTTGAAATTGTGTCTATTTTTGCCTTTTGAATGGTGATCAGAATTTTTGGAAATATGGATGTTTGTGTCAATTTAAGAATAGTATGGAAATTTACATCAAAGGTTAGAAACAATAATTTTTCCACATTTGATTCACTGTGGTGTTATAAACAGGTTACAAAATTGCTATTAACTTGAAGATTAAATGTTTTAAAATCAGTGAGTAATATTTTTAATATTTCCATACTTGTTATTCAAATGAGTTTTGCAAAATAAAGCATAAGAAATACTATATAAAATAAGTTACTATGAGAAGATCTTACCAAGTATTCCCAAATCTGAAGTATTATACATACTTTCTAGTTATATATATAGTATATGAAATTTGTATATAAGTACATACTTGTGTATAACATATCCTGTTTCTATCCTATTATCTTTATATATCTTTTAATCCTTATTTCATTATTCTAGTGTATACTTTTCTATTGGGTATTATTTCACTTTTCCAAATAAATAGGCATGTTAAAACCCTGTATACCTAGTCTAGGGCATATAGTCTTCCATCTTTTGTAATCCCAGGACCTTCCCAGGGCCAGCAAGGGGGATGCACAGCGAGAATGGTAGCAGTAGAGACTATGGGCGTCTCCATGGTCCATGTCCACCTTCTTGATCTGTTCTGACTCTTCATTGCCCTGGGCTATCAGCCTCCTAGAAATAGATCTGACCTTCAGCACCTTATGCTTCCTCTTGCCTTCTGTGTTTGCTTGACTTGGGTTGCTTTGAAATCACTTCTGCTCAAGAGGAAGCATTGTTCATCTGTCTTCTCCAGCTCTTCTTGGCCCTACTCTTACCATATATTTGTTGGAATAAATATAATTTTGGAATTAAAGATTTACTGGAATAAATTTAATAAGTCACATAGTACAGCCAAGACTTACAACCAATCTAGGGAGAACTCAAGCAGAATGAAGAGTAGACCTTGATTTTAGACTTTTACCACTTAAACATTGTGCCAACAAAATACATGAAAATGGTCACTGGCTGTTGTGAGACACTGGGGCACCACAGCCTTCAAAACCACCCAAAGACAGTTATGATAAAACAATGAAAATTACAAAACTGACACTGAGAATTATTAATAAGTATTTGAAGGTAAATATCAAGTAGAAAAATCTGAACTAAATTTAGGATTTTTTTTAAAACCATACACGTAATGTATAGGAAGAAAGAGGTAATGAAAAAGGACATTTATAGGCCATAAATGAGAGAATTAAGTTAATGCTATACCATTTATAACATTTCTTTCTAACTGTGTTACATGCCAAGGAAGAGCATAATTTCCATTCTAGATCTCCTTTCCTTTTCTTTTGCAGCTCTTGGGTATGGTCCAGAAGTTTTTTTTCTTCCCAATGAACAGCCCAATTAGTAACAGTTTATATCAAACATTTCAATTTAAACATAAGTGTTTTTTCATATGAAGGTTATGTTTTATTGTTTTTATTATTAACAGCATAATGCATTATGGGACATGGTATACTCTATTAGCTTAAAATTAGGAGCTAGAGTTCTTAGACGTCAAATCCCCAGCATAATCCAGTAGTAATTTGGCAGCTTCCCAATTGCTATCATGTTAAAGACAACCATTCCAGATAAATCAAGCCCCAAAGTAGGCCCTGGTCTGAATTGCTCACATTTTAATGTGCCCACCCATTGTCCCAGTATAATTTTCACTAACACTGATTGTCCAGCTGGCACAGCCTTGCCCTCTAAAGTGATTTACCCAAATCATTATTCTCACAATTCACTCAGCTAGAAATAGTATTAGCAATTGTTTCCCTATTTGCAATATATTGAGAATGTTTCTAGAGTGCGGTGTTAAGATTTATGTCAAACTAAACTTATTGATGTTACCTATCTAAATAACCATTAATTAAAATTGTTAAAATAATTAAAATTGAAAAAAAACTAATATCGATTATTTTCAGAAGTAAATATCCCAAAATCTTAAATGCCAGAGAACTCCGCATTTGGCCTAAGGTCAGGTAATTTTTTTTTTTTCATTGTACTTTATAGTCAGTCCTTTATGTAACATAGGACTGCAATGAATTCTTCTAGATGGAAATGAATAACTTAAGGAATAAATAACAAATAGCAGTTTGTTGCATCAAGGTATTCATCAATAGTGAAATAGTGAAATTACTTGAATGCAAGATAAACCATGAAAAAAAGCGTGAAAGAGTAAGTGTAGACTACAATTTAACGTTCTCTTTACCTGTAGCCCCAGGCCTGTCTGTTTTGAGAAGGTGATCCCCTAGGGAACTTGACGTTTTGAAAACCTTCCATTCCTAATGACAGTGGTGGTTTATTCTTACCCTTTGCGTGGGTCCAGTGTTTAACACTATCTTTGGGGCAATAGAGAGATTTTTGCTCAATGTACTTTTCCTCAATAGCTAACGAATGTGGAGAACTCTCTCCACCATGTCTGTAAAACATTCTGCTCATTTTCAGCTGCCTGCATCCACAGCTTATAAAGATATAAATATATTTCCCACTGAATTTGGAGTAATTATATATAATGGGAATTGTGGGTTATTTTTAAATAGTCCCTAAGGAATAAAATATGATAAAATATGTTATAGAGAATTTATGGGATTTCCAAGGAAAAACTGTTTGGGGGGAAAATCAAAGTTAATTTTGTAAAAAGCATTATAACCAGACTATCTTTGTGATCATTCTGTTCAGAACATGACTTTAAATTATTATTTGATGCCATTTCATCAAGTCAAGAAAAGTATTTTTCCTTCTCAAGTAATTTTTAATTATGAGCATTACATGAATACTAAAAGACACAAATTGATTTTTAGAAGCATTGGATAAATGATGGATTAGTGTTTATCTTATTTAATTGAAGTACATCTTAATTTGAAATTTCTACGTTAAATTAACATTCATATTTTAAAAATATTTTCAAACAACTTTTTTTTATTATTTCCTCCTCATAAATTAATTTCTATGTTAGTTTGCATTGCTTGTTCAGTGTTGCTTTAGAGCTGATGTTAAGGTGTTTATTAGCCATTGTGACAAAATTTTTAATGTTAACACTGAGGTTTGTGAAATACGTATATTTTATTGAACCATTTAAAATTTACTGATGCATTCCCAATTTTGCTTTTGAGTAGCTCAAAGAAAATAATTGTTGTCATTTCTTGAACTGTAAGGATCATTACTTTAAAATGCATTCTTATAATTAAAATGTTATACTTCACTATGTAGCTCATTAATAAATATTTAGTCTGCAGTTTTCTCCTCATTAATATGTTTAGCTAAGAATTGCATTTGTTGAGTAGTACACTGTTTATAAATATGAAAAATATTGATGCAATTATGAAATACTTGACAATTTCATAAAAACGGAAGCATTTTTAAAATGACTTCAAAGATAATTTCATTAAAATGCACATTATCCCAGAGTCTTGCATTCTTTTTGTGTATATAATTATAACTTTAAAAAGCATACTCTCTTGGATCCTCAGCATAAACATTTTACACTTATGAAATATGCATTATATACACCAAACATTACTTGTCATCTCTAAATCATCATGGGTGATTGTGAGGCAGGTACATTTGTTAGAGTTTTACAGGAGAAATAAGTGAGGCACAAAGAGAATAAATAATGGAAATTTAGCGGTGTTTCTGCCTCTGAGGCTAGATCTAAAATCTAGTCTCTGACTTCTAAATTGAGGTCACAGACATATTAGTAGTCATTAAAATTTTGAACCAAGAGAAAACACCACAAAACTTAACCATAGCAGACTTATACAAAATACAGTCACTTCATTATGAAAGCTTGCGTGAAATATGGGTGCCCTTTAACAAGCAATGAAATACAAAATTGTTTTTGTCCAAAAGCATGTGTGTAGCCTTTTACATTTGTATGGGTAATTTAGCTACAAATTTTCCCAATATTTTCCTTTTTACTCAAAACTTAGTTTTCATGCCTTGAGTCCTTATAGAGTTCCTTTACAAAAATGAAGGCACAAGTCGGCATGGATAATGCTCCAAGATAGCAATGATGCCTTTGCTCTAGGAGGAAATTGGATGTAAGTCCATGTTTGAATGAGTTAGATGCAGCTATCTCAATTAAGGCAAATTAATCGCGGATGCCCTTACCCTTTTAGATATTATAAAAGACTATATTGGTGTACCAATTTGCAAAGCACAGGTTCAAAAGATGGAGGAAGAATTTTGTGTATACCTCACTGCAATAATTTCATAGTTCTTTCAAACAGTAATTTTAAAAAGGTCCAAATGGCAGGCACCTCTCTGAATTGTCAGGCATGATGCTTCCTGACCCGGTATCTGCTCACACTGCAGTCAGTGTTAGATCCTCCAGAGTCCACCAACCTTTCAGGGTTCTGTTTGGAAGTCCCCACCCACAAGCTGTTCCATGTGATGTTTCATCATCTCCTGCTCCCTTGAACTCTTCCGCACTGAAATAGGCAAAAATAAAAATTGAATTTCTGAGATCTCCTCAAAGAGCCTCTGTCCAAAGCTTCTAGTGCTGAAAAAAGAAAAGGTAATGCGGGTATTTGTTTACTAATGTTTTGTTTCTTTTTCTTTCTGTTTTATAATATATAAAGAATAGGACCGAGTCAGAGACCTACAAGTCAGAATTCTTTTTACATCCCACTACTATATGAATGTTCACTGCTGTGCACAATGTGTTATACTGTCAAAATTTAAATTGTTAAAGTAAAACACACACATTCACTATACTTACCATGGTAAAGTAACAAGAAGAAAGGCAACCTCATATTTGATTCTGAAAGTATGAATGGATATAAAAGTATTGTTTTTGAGAAAACATTTGAAAAACCTTCATATTTATGTGTTTAGATTTTATTTACCCTTTAGATCCATTCATTTTAAATTCAGGTATAATAATATGTAGATAAACTCATTTTTGTAGAGAGTGTGACAAAAAATACATTTGTCTAATCACCACTACAGTGAAAATATAGAATAGTTCAATCATGGCTCTCCTCCAAAAATAATTCCCTTGTGCAACTTTGGGGGCAGTTTCTTTCTCTACTTCTAGCTTTTATCTACTGCTCAGTCACTTTGATTATGTTCAGCCTACTCTAGAATGTTATATTCAGACAATTATGCAGTATCTAGCCTTTTAAATCTTTTTTTCTCATTTGAAATTCACCTATATTGTTGCAAATATAAGTGGCTTGTTGTTTTGATTGCTGCATAGTATTCTATTATATGAATGTATCAGATTATTTATATCTATCCACTGTTAAAGGACAGCTTATAATGAATATATATATATATATTACATACAAAGAGTTATATGAACATAAGTGTTCACTTCATATAAATAAGTAGCAAGCAGTGGGATGACTAGTAAGCATATATTTACCCCTATAAGAAATTGTCGACCTATTTTTGCAGTGACCCTTCAATTTTACATTTCCTCCAGCTATATAAAAACTTGTCACTGTAAAGCATGGTTAGCATATAGCATTGCTCTATTTTTTTTACCTTATGCGTTCTAAAGGATATAAAGTATTCTCCCATTTAGATTATGTCAACCATTTATGGATATAAAGTATTCTCCCATTTAGATTATGTTAACCACTTATCTAATAACAATAATGAACATATTTATTTGCCATCTGTTTATCATTTTGTTGGCATATCTGATTAGATTTTTTTTTTTTGCCCATTTTTTGTTGGCATTACCATTGAATTTTGGAAGTTCCTTAATGCTCTGGCTACAAGCCTTTATCAGATAAGTGCTTTGTCAATATTTTCTCCCAGTCTATGGCTTATGTGCCTTTTAAAAAACAGAATTTGGGGCCCTTCCTGGTAGCACAATGGGCTAGGACACAGCACTGCAAGCTGGTTGCAGCTGCTTCAGTGTGAGTTTGATCCCGGCCCCACAGGTGACCCACATGGCGGCAGACCTCTCCTGACCCGCCCCCTGCTCCCCTCAGCAGTGTACTTCGTGGGTCAGCCTGTTCTGCTCCCCACTCTGTCTCTGGTGAATCCTCTCACCGCCCCTGCACTTCTGGTCTGTCTCCCAGTTATGTATGCATACATAAATAAATCTTTAAAAAAGAAAACAGAATTTTTATTTTCTTGAGATATAATTTACATTTTATTTAATATTATTTATGTTATGTTATTTTACTGCATTCTATTTCATGTATCCTGTTACTGATACTCAATTTGACAAAACTTTGTTTCACCCATTTTGCAAAGGCTTTTTTTTTTATTTATTTATTTTTATTTATTCGTACAGAACTGGGGTACAGGCCAGAGATGCGGAGGGTGAGAGGATTCACCAGAGACAGAGCGGGAAGCAGAACAGGCAGATCGAGGAAGTACACTGCTGAGGGGAGCAGCGGGCGGGTCAGAAGAGGTCTGCCGCGCCATGTGGTCACCTCCGGGGCAGGCGGGGATTGAACTCATGCGGAAGCGGCTTTAGTTTGTCAGTGCAGTGCTTTAACCTGCTGTGCCAACAGGGAGGGCCGGCAAAGGCTTTTTATTCTAGAAATTTCTGTGTGGCTGGAGCTACTTTTTTCATTTATGTGGTTTGTCTCTCCACACATCGCTTCCTGACTAACATCAGTATTTGTTCATCTAGTCATGCCATGGCAGTCCACTTTCGTGGATTCCACTAAAGTGCGAGGTAGTTTTGAAACTCTTCTGAAAAGCCAGTGAGTCACACATCTTGTGATTGTTGTACTCAGGCACACTTGAACACCTCTAGTTTTGTTCATTTTAAAAGTACGTTCTTATGAGGGTCTCATCAATCCAACCTGGGTAGTAGATATCCCCACCCTCAGGTACAATACTAATTAAACTGCTTTTGCACAATTTAGTCAATGATTCAAAAGCTTTTAAATTTGTCCCCTTATTTTCTACCCTGCCCTAGTTTCTTACAGAGTCAACCCTAAAATTTAACATTGGTTTTAAAACATTCCTTCCGCAACCCTCCCTCACACTCAATTTCATGATGCCACTTTCCCCAACCTCCTGTAGCCATTTCACCTGTTCATCCACTGGAATCTGCCAGTTCGTTGATCCCAGACAAGTTGCTCTTGCTGTTCCCACTGTCCCTCTTCTAAGGAATCTCAAACACACACTTGCTTTGTTCTCCAACAGGATGAGTGGATAACTACTGTCACGTTTAATCTCTACTGAGTAGGGAGCCTCCCTGCTAGCTAGGGGGTAGATCTCAGTGCTCTTACTCCTATGGCCAAAGCTCAATCTCCGGCCTGGGAGGTGACCCCCATGGAGCAGCAGACCTCTCCTGTCTCCCCGCTGTCCCCCTCAGCAGTGTACTTCAGTAGATCCACCTGTTCTGCTCCCCCTACTCTGTCTCTGGTGAATCCTCTCCCCCCCCCACCCCCGCCACCTCTGTCCTGCACTCCTGTTCTACTCAAAAATAAATTTTTAAAAACAATATATCTACCAAGTAGGCTTCTGATCCACAGACCATTTACCATGCTGTCAACTCAGGATTTCCACTTGGATGTCCTAGCTGCTTCCCCAATTGGAAGTCCAAAAGGAATCATCTTCCTTTAGCCAAGACAGACCCTCCCATGCTGTTCTTCTTCCACCCTTAGTTGCTGATGTCAGCAGCTCTGTCTTCACATGGAGATTTTCCCCTCCTGCACTGTGCAAATATAAACCAACTATTCTACGCTTTCACACCCAATACCCCTCACATTTGTTTGTTAATCCACTTCCGCAAACAAAATAGTTTCTCGCACACAAAAACTCAACAAGTGTTTGCTAATAACGGTGACTGTCATTGCCCTACATTGGAATAATGCATAATCAAGGGCCAAGGTTTGAATTTTTAAATGGGACCATAGCTAAGGAAAATTGAAGATGAAGTTAATATATAAACATGACCTTGAACAATCGGTGCTATTTTGATGGATGAGGAAAATATGGAAGTTGTTTGAGATGAGTGAGAGAATGCAGTAAGAAGTGAGTTAAACATGTGCGTGGTGAGCATAGTTTGGTACAGAATCAGTGGTGGATGAGGGAAGAAGTTGTTTTTGAAATTTGGCTCTGAATAAGACCGGATATTAAAACTTTTCCGCTGTGGTGCAATTAAGGGTGATAAAATATTAGTCATGTATTTTCAGCCAAATTGTTAAATTATGGAATATTTATTGCTTTTTAAATCAAAGGACACATGAGAATAGATGACAATAAGATAGTTTCCCAGACCTATCATAGAATAGTCCTTGCCACTGACTTCATTACCTATCACTAAGTCTTTGTGATGGGACAACCTTTTTCAAGTCACTTTGTGGCCACTCTTGATAGCTAGCTCCATTTTATACTTTCTATTTTCTGAGTTGTTTTTTTTTTTTTAAGATTTATTTATTTATGCATACAGAACTGGGGTACGGTCCAGAAGTGCAGGGGTGGTGAGAGCATTCACCAGAGATAGAATGAGGAGCAGAACAGGCAGATGGATGAAGAACACTGCCTAGGGGAGCAGCAGGGAGACAGGAGAGGTCTGCTGCTCCATGTGGGTCACATCTGGGCGGGGGACTGAACTCAGGCTGAAGCTGTGGCTGGCTTGTAGTGCTGCGTCCCAACCCGTTGCACCACCAGGGAGGGAGGCCTCTTTTCTGAGTGTTTTACATTTATATTTTTAATCAAGTCCTTGCCTTGTATGAGCCTTTTTACCCCCCAATTTTATCACTCTTCTCCCACTCATTCTCCTCTTACTTCCTCCAGCCCACAGACACTGTTTGTTTATATGTCATCTTAAAGGAGACATACATGAATTTGACGGTGTTTATTTATTTTATTTTGACACTGTTGATATTTTTTACTGCTGAATGCATAACTTATTTTTTTTCTTCTACAAGTTGCTAGGGTTTGGGGAGAATTGGTAATTATTTATTATTTTTTTCTTATCTCTACCACAAACTTTTCCCAGCCTTTTCAAAATAATTATGAAGTTCCACTGAAAATTGTGAACAAAACATGGCAGTTAAGTTATAGCTTCAGCTTTTATTCTTTATTCCCTAGAGGCCTGTACCTCTGCACCAGTGATAGATAAGTAATGTCAAGTCCTACCTGGAGTTCTTATGTCTTTCCAGCATTGAGTACTAATTTCCTGCATTGTTTGTCTTTCTCTTTATTAGCATACTCTTTTCATTGAAGAATATATATATATATATAATATATATATATATATATGTATGTACTTTAAAGATTTTATTTATTTATGCATACAGAACTGGGGTACAGGCCAGAGGTGTGTGGATAGATAGAGATAGGGAGCAGAACAGACAGATGTGCTGCAATACTCTGCTGAGGGGAGCAGCGGGTGAGACAGGAGAGGTCTGTTGGGCCATGTGGGTCACCTCCAGGGCTGAGGGTCAAACTCATGCCTCAGTGGCTGGGGACAACTTCATGGTGCTGTGCTTTAACCCATTGTACCACCAGGGAAGACCTGAAGATGATAATTTTTAACAATTTTATTGTAGTATGATTTACTTACTGTAAAAGGCACTTTAGTGGTTAACTCATAGTAGCCATGATGTAATGTGTAAGATCTTTACTAATTTCCAGAATTCCCTTGTGTTCATATCATCGACCCTTGTCCACATCGCCACCCTCAGACAGCAACCCATGTGGTGGGTTCATGGGTTTCTGTAGTTACCTACATTTTCCAGAATAGCCAGTGTAGTCTTTTGTGTGTGTTTCTTTTATTTTTTCCACTTAGTCCTCTATATTTGTGGCTCATTCACACTATAAATTGTATCAGTAATTTATTCCTATTAATTCATGAATATATTCTGCCACAGAAATATAACATTTTGCTTTTTCATTTAATCAGTTGGTAGATTTTTTTTTTAAGATTTATTTATTTATTCATACAGAACTGGGGTACAGGCCAGAGGCTCAGGGGCGGTGAGAGGCTTCACCAGAGACAGAGTGGGGAGCAGAACAGGCAGATCGACGAAGTACACTGCTGAGGGGAGCAGCGGGTGGGTCAGGAGAGGTCTGCCACACCATGTGGTCACCTCCGGGGCAGGCGGGAATCGAACTCATGCGGAAGTGGCTTTAGCTTTTTAGTGCAGTGCTTTAACCCGCTGCGCCACCAGGGAGGGCCCAGTTGGTAGATTTTTTAAAAAATTTCCAGCTTTGGGTTATTATGACAAATGTACAATGATTATTACTAGATATGTCTTTGAATAGTCTTATGTATTCATTCATCTCATCAGCAGTGAAACTTTTGAGCCGTAAGATAAAGTGTATATGGTTTTTTTAAGGAATTTCAAACTAGTTCCAAAATAATGTGCACTTTGCATACATATAAACAACAGATGAATGTTCCTGTTTGCACATGTCCTTAGCAGTATTTGCTGTTAATGTGTCCTTTGGATTACAGCTGTTTCTGTGGATCTGTGTTGTGGTTCAATCGTCACACTTTGTAACTATGATGTTGAGCATCTTTTCATGAACCTCTTAGCCACTGGAATACTGTTTTTGGTAAATACCTGTCCGTATCTTTTGTCGTCCTCTTTTTTAAACTTAGGTTTTATTTGTCTCAATTATTTGAAAGAGTTCATCATATATTTTAGATACGAGTGTTCATCAGATATATGACTTGCAAGCCTTTGATACCCATTTTTCATCCATCTTTTGATTTTCTTAATATTTGTAGTTCAAAAGTTTTGATTTTAATTTTTACCTATCTACCATATTTTGTTTCATAAAATACTCTCTTTCATGTCATGAATTGTAAATCATTGCCTAATCTGAAGTCACAAAGAAGAAACTACGCTTTGTTGCAGAAGTTTTGTGGATTTTAGCTTTTACGTAATAGGTATATGAACTATTTTGTGTTAATTTACAAGTATGGTTTAAAGCAAGCTCTGAGTGGCTCAGGTTTTCCATTTTGGGGGGCTTGGGGGTTGTTTTGTCTTTATTTCACATATAATTTACTGGTTGCCTTAGGCACAGCTGTTTGATAAGTTCTCCTTATACCACTGATTCACCTTGGTACTTTGTGGAAATTTTTTGATCACCTAGAACAGGTATTTTTTTGTTTGCTTTCAGAAACAAACTGACATTGCTCTGGCAAGCTGATCTATTCTTTAAACATTGATATGTTGGTTTACAGCACTGTGTAGGTTTCAGGTGCACTCTGCCAGATGCCCAGTCACACCTACCAGAGAGTCGAGCCACAACCCCGGCCCTCCTTCCCCCCATTCAGCATTCTCCTTTCCCTCTGGCACAGCCTGAATGTTGTCAGAATATAAATTTTGTCTTGTTTGTTAGCTTTGCTTCTTTCTATTCCACAGATAAGTGAGATCACACTATATCAATCTATTCTTAGCCAAGAGCCCACAGCCTTGGTTACTATGGCTTTACAGAAAGCTTGAGGCCTGATAAGGACCCCACTAATGTTATTCTTCATTTTCAAAATTAAACCAGTTGTTCTGAAATTTTTCCACACATTTTAAGATTAGCTTAAGAGTCTACCATAAAATATGGCTGAAAGTTTGAAAGGAATTTCACTGAATCTATAAATCAATTTGAAAGAACTGACAACTTAATAAATTGAGTGTTCCATTCTGTGACCAGGGTAGGGATCCCCATTTATTTACACCTCTTAAAATTTCTCTTAGTGAAGTTTTACAATTTTCCAACTGTAGGTCTTGAATTCTTTTGCTCAATTTATTAACAGGATTTTTTTTTTTGATGTTGCTGTGAATGAAAAATTGCTTCTTGATATCATCTTGCAATTGTTCATTGCCGGTATATAAAAGTGCAATTGATTTTTACATATAGGCTTTATGTAACCTTGCCAAACACATTTTTAGTTCTAGTAAATTTATTTCTGTGAAGTCCTTAGGATTTTCTGCAGAAAAATTTTATTCTCCACAAGTAGAGACTGTTTTGTATCTTTCTTTTCATTCTGTATGTCTTAATTGATTAATTAACATTGCTAAAGTAACGTCATCCTCTCTGTTAGATTTAAGTGGTACAAAGGGATATGCATGCTGTGTTCCATGTCACAGAAGAGAAGCATTCTGTCTTTCTTCAAGTATGATATTAGCTGAAAGTTTTTCACAGAAGACCTGTTTGAGTTTGAGGAAGATCCATTCTATTACTAGCTTACTGAAAGTTTTCAATAAAAAATGCATAATAGATTTCTACAGATGTTTTCATTGTGATTTTCATTTGATATTCTTCATTCTATTAAAGTGATATCTTATAGTGAATGAAATGCAGATGTTAAGCCTACTTTGCATGTCTAGAATAGATCCCACTTTTTCATAAGACATCTTATGCGTTGCCAAATTTGTTTTGCGCTTTTGTTAACAGTGGCTTTGCCTCTGTTTCTAAGAAACATAGACCTCTATGAAATTTTTGTTTCCCTCTGTATTTTGCGGCTTTGGTAGCAGTAATAATAGCATCATCAGATAATGTGGGACATATTTTTCTTCTCCTCCTCTTGTTTTAAAGTGTTTGTATAGGACTTCTGCATCTTTGAGGATACTACAGGGTTTTCCCCCAAAGTTTTCCTCCTATTTCCTGTTTTTTCTTTCTATTTTCATTGAATTCCACCCTTTCTATTTTCATTTCTTTGAAATTGGAGCATGCCTTCTAGTTTCTTATCATCCTTTTCATTGCTTTATATGTATTAAAAATTAGATCTTAAGAAAACTGATGGCAGATACCTTACAGGTAATCTTGGTCAAGAAAGACACATCTGTGTCTTTGGACATACATCATTTTTTTTGCAGCTTCTGGCCTACACCCCAGTTCTTCTACATAAAAAGATAAATAAATAAGTAAGCAATGAATTGGGGAGAATGTTAGCCTCATGTGTTAATGTGAAGGGGGATAGTTCGGGAGGTTGGCCTTAAAGAGGGTAGAGACAGGAAGGATTGCTTCTGCAAGAACAGAAAGGACAGATCTCCTGCAGGCTGAATGACTTTGAGAAGGTTGAGGAGAAGCTTTTCTTATCTTTCTCAAAAAAAAAAGGAAGAATGATTGGGAGATGTGTGTATGTCAGCAAGTGGCTGGTTAACATTTTATTTGTGACAGATGAGGCATGTTGGACCAACAGAGGAAGGAAGGAAAAAAGCAGAGATAGTTAGACATTAGCACAAGAATGAAATGGTACAGAGTAAGTAGCTGCTGGTGAACTGTGTTAGAGAAAATAATTAATCAAATGTTTCTTAAAAGGGTAAAAATCGGTCCTCCCAGGTGGCACAATGAGTTAGGATTTAGCACTGTAAACTAGCGGCAGCTGCTTCAGCGCGAATTCGATACCCCGCCCCGAGGTGACCACATGGGCCCGCAGACCTCTCCTGACCCGCCGCTGCTTCCCCTCAGTGTACTTGTCTGCTTTGTTGATCTGCCTGTTCTGCTCCCCACTGTCTCTGGTGAAGCCTTTTACTGCCTCTGTTCCTCTGGCCTGTACCCCAGTTGTGTATGCATAAATAAATCTTTTTTTAGAAAGTAAAAAAACAATAAAAATAAAGGTAAAAATGCCTGTTATTCAGGACTTAATGAAGGTTGAGAAAATTTCTTTCTAAAATAAGCAGTTAGGGGTCTAGGAGTTTCTGATTTGGTAAGGGAGTGTTTGTGATTTCCCCAAAATAAATGGATCCCTGAAGCTGAGTGACACTGCCTTCTGAAAATCTTCCCAGTTCCATTAATGGTGAGTTAGGTAGGGCGATGATCTTTGTTGTTTTTCTAACTTGTTTGCTTAGTGAGTGTGTATCTTCAGAATACTACAGCCACACGCCCCGACACACACACACACACACACACACACACACACACACAGGTGCATGCACAGCCTGTCCAAAACCAGAGTGCAGTCATTGTGGTCCAAAATACCATTACCATAGAGAATAAATATCTTCTCCTCCCTGCTCAGCTTTACCCTCCCTGGGTGGAGTCAGGAACCTGGAACCTCCCCTTTCCATGGGGACTGACCTATTACAAATGAATTCATAAATATAAGTATACATAGATTATTCTTTTGCTACTTTGAAATCTTAATTATAGGGAGAAATCTAACAGCTCAAGGATTAGTAAAAATGAAAAATGGAATTTTGTGGTTTTAGGCATCGTGCTTCTGATTAAACTTTGTTTTACTCAACATTGTTTCATAGCAACAAATACCCTTCACTGCCACTTTCATAAATAATCTGGAGTCCTTTAGACATAGAGTCACATAAACAACAAGAAATTCACTAGGAATTAATTGCAATAACAGAATTAATTGCAACACATAAAGCAAGTATACCTTAATTTTTTCAAATTCCATGGAAAAAACAAATTTATTAGTTTTATAATTAATATTCTCACCTCTCAAAGTAAGCATAACTTAGCATGTAAGTTGCATATAAAGAGTGACCTGATTGATAGTTGCATTCTAGAACAATCTGTATATAGTATTCAGTAAAAAACATAAAATGTTCCCTCTTTGCTATTGATTTAAGTTATCTTATTAGGCACAAGGGACAGCCTAATATATGTACATCCAAAGCAGCTTGATACATTTTATTATCTATATTTTACACACAGGAAACCATAGACTTGGATATTATTAATATTGTAATCAATACTTATTAAGAACTTACTATATACAAGCACATATACAAGCACTGGACTATTTACAGATCATATTTCAAAGTAGTTCATGTAACTTGTACAGCAATACTTATATTTTGTATGGCAAAATAATGCCCAAAGGTCACACTTATAGAAAAGTACTTAAGTGGATAATTACGGCTTATAAACACAGGTTCATCTTTTGCCTAAAAATGTGTCCTTCGTATTGTGTCGCATCATACATGTGTGCTTCCCAACAAAAATCCTTCTGCCCTACAGAATTCAGAACTCAGATGGACATTTTATTAGTGTCTCTGTGTACACATTATGTAATTTTAAGTATTATGTACTTATGACTGGACAAATCAAGAATTCACTAAGAGCATGAGTTTTTAGTGAAATATGCTTTGAGGTTGAATCTTTTTTGAGTTGTACATGAACCCCTCAGTATAATTATTGTTGATGTGTTTCCAGCTGCTACCACCACTGCTATGATGTTCTCTATCCTTGTGTGTCTAGTATATATAAGGCACATGGCTGTGCATTTGAATGTTACCACGGAGCTCGCATTTGTTGCAAAAACCATGACTGACCTTAGTCATAGGAAATTAAATTGCAAAGAAGTTTTGTATATCAGTGGTACTAAAATGTGGGACATCACAAGCGCAAACCAGTGATATGCTTAATATCAAGATTAATGATAAAGCAGCTGTAGTGTGATCGGGTAGACAGAAAGATCAAAGGAACAAATGCGAAAGTCAGAAAAGCAAACTCAACATATAGAGCCATGTGGTTCACAGAAGAGGTCATTGCCAGATGACCCTGGGGAGGAAGCCACCCCTGGCTGAGAGTCGTTGCTCTACAAAGTGTATGTGCACACATGTGAGCAGGTTTCAGTGCTTGGGAATCTCTTATAATTGGTAAATGCCTCAGGGATTTTTGGCCTTACATACCTAGTGCTATTTTTGTATATTGTATCTTTCTCTAGCCTGGAGAAAGATTGGAACTAATTTTTGTGAAATTATTTTACCCTCCTACAACAGAGGGAAGTTAATGCCATTTGAGAATGAGAAGCCAGAGCATGGTTGTCAGTGTGTAGTGCAGGAAACCCCATGTGTATCCAGGGCGACCTTCCAGGTTGTTTAGACATGGAAGATGGGTGGCTGGGGTGAGGAAATCCTGACTCCAACAGCTTCACTGAGGTTATATAGACAATTACAAATGTCTAATCCTTACAAGGATTCCATTTGATTTCCGTACGTCCTTATGGTTCTCTTCCAAAGTCTGACCTTAAAATTGATTTTATAACCACGTATTGGATGGCCTTTCAAGCCCAAAACCCTCCCACTCTGCCACAGAACCAAGATTTAGTTGCAGAAAGAATTGTTTAAATAATTAGAATATGCTTTAAAATATACACTCAATTAACATGGATAGTTTGCTGACCTTGTTTAGCCACTGTTGGAAATACAGCAGCGTGATCAAACCTTTTTCTGATGGACCCCTGCTCTCTCTTTTCATACTGATAAGTATTTGATAAGAGGATATGCTTTCAGGTTAAAAGAAATTTCCTGCAATTCAGGTACATGTGTTTTCCCATGAATTAACTTCACAAAATTACACAAAATTACTAAATTTTTACATGCTGTAGCAATTAGCTTATGATTGTTATTTGAAAGCACTGCTGATAGTGAATTTGGATTTGTAAATTTCACTCATTCAGGTATCGGGGGCCACTAATAACATTAATATTAAGCCTCTGCTGCGGTTTCCCACTTCTTATTGACCTGCTGGAATGACAATTCTTGGGATAGGACAATGATGTGCTCTTGTCTTTTCAAAGCAGACCAGCAAGAGGAAGCTAGTTTTCAAGAGATACCTGTGTAAAGGTGACTATACTCTATGTTATGACTCCTCACAACTCAACTATCATGTATACATGAAACTCGGATCTCTTCCTTATCATGTGACTTTTGTAGATTCAGAGTTCTTGTTTTATCCTTCTAATAGCCTGAGAAGGAATACCTCATCTCTATCTGAATGATCAAGAAAGGAACTTATGCCTAACTGTGGCTCCCTGGCTCCCTGCCAGCTTGGGCTTCCAGAGCATGACAAAATCCTCCATGGACTACCCCGTGGCTTGTTCCCTGATAACTCTTAAAGGCTCAAACTTACATCAGCATAATTACTGAATTCCCAATTGATCCCTCCAAGGTGGAGTGCAAAATTAAATACATTTTCAGATTACTTGAGACTTGTAATGAGATATCCATTTGGAAGTTGTTTAATACATATATATACCAAATTCCTTTGGAAAATAAGAAGGAAGATATTAACATTTAGTTGACAACATTCTGGAAGATATTGGTCAACACAGACTCAAGGAAACCTTATGGGAAAGATATGACTTGCATCTGGTAACACTTCCACTTGAAAGATTTTGGAGTGTTGCTGGTTCCGAACTTTTTCTGAGTTACTGGTTATCTACTTAAATTCTTCAAAAATAAGATGTGAACATGTCATAACTAGCTGGTAGAATTGATTTTCACTATTTTTTGTCTGGTTCATAGAACACCTCTCACTCAGTTGGCATTGCTCAGTTCCTTGGTTGCTGCTCATTTAGGAAAGAAACACAGAAGACATGAAAAAACCCTGCAGCAAAACTGGGGCAGTACTGAGAGATACACTTGACAGCGATGCAAAAATGGCAATTGATTGGTGTAGAAGCTATCTATACTGTGTTGTTTCTCCCTAAAGATGTTATAGTATTAATCCAACCTTGGACTACAGTATCTAGGACCTATTATTATACTGACTGCTAATTTGAATCATCACAAAAACTCTCTAAGGAAGACAGTTATTTCCATTTTCCAGATTAAGATAGGGTCAAAGAAAAAGTCTAAGGTTAATTCAATAAAAGCTATAGCCTAGATGGAAATCTGGATCTTTTGCTACAAAAGCTTGTTTTTCTTCCCTGAAAATATAGTAGGAGTGAATAAATAAACTGCTCAATATCAAGATATTTTTATACTGTTTTGTCTGTGATAGTGTCTGCTTTTGCCAGAATGGTATAAATTAAATTATTTTCCAAAGTCATATTCATATGCAGAAGTAAGAACAGTAAATGAGGTGCAGAAATGAACGTTCAAACTATGTCCTTTGGATATTCTCCGAGATTATTTTTAAAGTTTTATTCTGATAATAAAAAGTTATGTTCAACATTTAGAATTCTAAGTATGGAAATGTATGGAGAAGAACATAGTTATTACCTTAATCCAGAGATTTGGAGATGATAACTGTAGCTTTTAATACTACATGCAAACATATATGCAGTCTATCTAAATTCAAATTTTGTATCTTACACACATGATTGATATATGTGAATATTGTCTGTATGTGCCTACTCTTATAAATTGATACCCTACCTTAATATAGAATATATTATCTACCTCCTTGCTTGTCTGAATTATACATCTATATTATTTTATTACTTTGTGTTAATTTCTGCTTGTACTGTATATTATTTAGTCGATTCTTTATAAGTTTTATATTCAGTATTATAGACAGTATTACAATGACTTTGTACATATGTATATATATGGCAAAGGCTTGTTATCACTTCTCATAAGAAATTTAATTCCAAATTGAATTCGCTATTTAAAACAGGGCATGTTTTTAAGGCCTTTCAACTTGAAATAGCATGTTTTTCCTTGAATAGCTGTACAGATTTATAATCCCACCAGGAGTGAAAGAAATTATAATTTTCTTTACTTTTGCCACCATCAAAGATGCATTGATTATGTTTATTCTTTGTGAATATTCAGTTCAAGTACTTTGCCCATTTTTCTACTGAAGTACCTGTTTATTTTTTTTCTCATTAACATATTCATGTGATATTTTAAGATTACTCTTTTTCATCTGTCATGAATATTTCAAATAGTTTTCCCACTTTATTGTTTGCCTTTTATTTTGTTTAGTGTTTTCTATCATACAAATAGCTTACATTTTATTTTTATTTCTTTAAATTCACTTTTAGAAAGGCACCTTTTCTGCCTAAGAGTATAAATATAACAGCTTTTATTTTGTACTAGTATACCTTGTTCATTTTTTACTGTAGCTTTTTGCTATTGTGAATTGTATGCTTATGTTTCTCTCCTTTTGACCTATTAGAGAACTTTGTCTTTGATTATTGCTGTACCTATTTCCATTCCTAAATTTTAAATAAATAAAAAAAGCAGCTCGCCTTAACATTTCAAATGATACTTAACCAAAAGTCCCTCTTCACTCTCATCCTTTTTCTTGACAGTTGGAATGTGTGTGTCAGTGTTTCATAAAACATGGATTATAAAAGTCATGGGTATGTCTGTGGTTCACCGCCGCTGGGATTCTTCGATGGGTTTTTCTTTGCCTCTGCTGGTTTGAATAGCCCCACAGCACGAGAACTACTAGGGACTTTGTGTTGTTGATGAGTCCCTGGAATTTTATTTCCTCTAAAACTCAACTGGGATTAAAAAACAGGCTGTGGCTAAATTGATCATACAAACCTCCCTGTTCTGGAAACGAGAGTTTGCGTGATCATTTTTAACAACTCTTATCAATGATCTCTTGCACACTAAACTTTGAGAACAAAGGTTCAAGAATCTACCTGTATATTTAAATCTAAAAGTCGGCAGAGTTGTGATAATATAAAATCAGTATTTTATGTTGTGTTTCACTTTGAAAATAAATAAAACTGAACAATGTCCCATTTTGCCATAATTTCAAAGTTTAATTTAGAAAAAGGCATTGTATATGTCTTAGTTACATCAACTACTTGAGTATAACTTAGAATCTTTTGTTTAATTGTATACATCTATATAGACAGCCATTTACAAGCAGAGATGATGTTCATTATTAACTATTTTTGTCTTCTTTAAGCCATATAAATCTTGATGATCACTCTTTTTTGAAATACTAAAATATAAACCTCAACTTTGACACTGTTAATAAAATCCCTTTCTCCAAGCGATCAGTGACTCCAGAATATCTTTTGTTAAACTAAGATTCCTAACTACAAGTGTCCTGCTTAATTATAGCTTGCTGATGTTGATAATGAAAAGTAAGCAGAACATTAGAATAGATTTCAGTCGGATTGTATGGGAGGGTAATGTAAATGTGAATAAATCTCAGACTAATAAATTTGCCCACTATGTGGGACAACTCCAAATAAAATTATCTTCAAAAGCATTTAAAAAATTATATTTTCCAAAATTGTGGTCTTATCAACCATATATATATTTTTAGTTTTAACTATGTGAGCTATTTCATTGTAGCTGTGGTGTTTTAAGTCACAATATGAATAGAATTCTACCAAGAAAACTAACTCAACTGTTACAAGCATTAATAATGTTTTTCACAGGAACCTAGCATATAGAACAGTTAACCTATAAGGTTTTTTTTTTGGTGTATTTATTCTCATGTCCTTAACCTGAGTAGTAACTGAATTGCATGTTTCTTTGACAGGCTTATGCAGGCAGAGATCTGGAGGAGCAGTTGCGTTCAGTGTCCAGTGTAGACGAGCTCATGACCGTACTCTACCCAGAATATTGGAAAATGTACAAGTGTCAGTTAAGAAAAGGAGGCTGGCATCATGCTAGAGAGCAACCCAACGTCAATACGAGGACAGAAGAGACTATAAAATTCGCTGCAGCCCATTATAATGCAGAGATCTTGAAAAGTAAGTACAGGAAAGAAAATCCACAATAAACTTCATATATCAAACCGGGAGTTAGCAGTTTGGTACTTTAATTTCAGCATTTTGTACCACTGATACCTTCAGAGCTGTTCATCATGAAAAACAAAAATTCATAATTTTATTTAGGTATCACATGATGTCAGTTTGACTGACTAAGATGATTTCTTGAGATAATAAAGAACGTGCATGCATATGATCACACTTCAGTTAATTTAACTGTGATATTCTGCTGTAAAATATTAAAAATATATAGAAATATTTTTACGCACTGTAGCAGTAGACATTTAACACTCTATATCCTACAAAATGATTTACATAAATTTTAAATCTGGTTTAAATCTAAGTCGCCCTCACCCACCTTTTCATATATTGCTAGTTGATTGCTGGCTCAGTCACATGGCTTGGAGCTTTGTAAAGTTGCTGAAAATCCAGCAGAAAACTCACAGATTATTAGGATTTAAAAATATTGCCTAGCACAAAATGGTGGGCTACTTTTCAAAGTAACTCCATTTAGCTGTTAGATATCCATTGCTATAAATGTTTGAAATTGCAAAAACTTACAAACAAAATGGCGCCATGGTTAAAGGAACAGTAACTTGGGTCCCTTTACCCCAGAAATTTTATGCTAAGAGAAACAGAGGAGAAATAAAATGGAACATTTGTATTGTGTAGTTAGGAATCAGCAGTGTTAGAAGTAAACCACTACCTCACTGGAAATAAGAGTCCAAAAGAGAATGAGAAAATAGGAAAAGTTTAGTCTCCTAAAAAATCAAATTTCAGGTCAGTGTCCCAGTTGATGGAAAACATTCCAACATTTCAAGTAGCTACCCCCACACCATTACCCAGACTTGTAAACAGCCTGCCGGGAAACAATTTTTGAACTGAATCGAGCACCATCATCATCTTCTCCTTTATATCTGAATTTGAAGAGAAGAATGCAATCAAACGGTTGACAGTGAACTACCTTTAAATGATTGTCTTTTGACTGTACAAAGCACAAATTGATTATAGAAATCACAAAAACAGATACACAGTAACACGTGAGAATGACTCACCCTTTGCAAGGCATGACAATCTATATACGACAGTTTCATTTTCTTGAATAAAGAAAACCAAGCTGAACTGCTGTAGGATGTGGGTATAATTTTCAGAAAGCAGGATGCTCTTTCAGTTTTTAGCAGAAATAAGGCTGTTGTAGAAACATCTCTGCTGCTCTGTTCGGTGCATGGCTTCCTAGTTCGCGGGGCCATCTACAATTCTGTCAGCTCTTTCATTCAAGTTGTGTATTGTATTTTGATCTTAACATCTGAAATCAAATGTGTGTGACTTCAACTGCCATGGCCTCCCCCCTCGGTGGCTTCTCTATAACTTATGGCCTTCCCTATGACTCGACAGGTATTGATAATGAGTGGAGAAAGACTCAATGCATGCCACGTGAGGTGTGTATAGATGTGGGGAAGGAGTTTGGAGCAGCCACAAACACCTTCTTTAAACCTCCATGTGTGTCCGTCTACAGATGTGGAGGCTGCTGCAACAGCGAGGGGCTACAGTGCATGAACACCAGCACAAGCTACCTCAGCAAGACGGTAGGTGTTCGCTCTGCCTGCCCTGCACCCCAGAACCCCCCTCTTTTGCAGAGACTTTGCCTAAGCTCCCGGCCCTTAAAAATAGCAAGATTGTATATCCTGTAGGGAATGAAGTTAATTATGCAATTATGGTTTTGATGCAGTAATATTGCTGAGAAAGTAATTGATGCTTTATGACCTCTGTTTCCTAGTAACAACAAAGCCAAGAGGAGATAAAAGGTATACACACCTGTGTATCTCTGTACATATAGGTATAGGTGATGTAAATGTGTATCCGTATGCACACATCGTACTCTTTAAGGCTAAACACGTGCATTTGACAACGAAATACCTGTAAATGATTGTCTTGATGACAGAGAGCACAAGTTATATATTAAAACTATACAAGGCCATGTATGTGTTCTGTGACTTAGTCGTATTGCATTGAAATAAACCATCACACTTAATATAAAGTGTACATTTCCAGAGGTTGGAACCTATAACCCCCTTTACCTCCACAGACATCATTTGGAAAAAGTTCCTAAAACTCTTACCTTCCAAAGCAAAGGAAATTACCCTGACGTCAAATCCCAGGTACTCTGAATTGCCTGTAAAATCCCTCCCATTAGATCTTAAGCTTCTAAATAATAGAACCTAGTTTGGGTCCAGGATTTTCAAAGCAGATGCCCAGAGCTGCCTGGACTTCCAGGAGGGGGAGGCAGGCGCTCTGGCCCTGGGGCGCTCTCCCACTCCCGTGTGCTGCCAGCTCTGCTCGGGAATGCTGCAGAACCGCCGGCCAGCCTGCTGCACACGTCCTTCTGAGGGACAGAACCCTGGTGACTTGAAAGTCCTCTCCAAGCTGTTTTTAATGAGTTGGAATGGCATCACCATCTGGCAGTTTTCACAACTGTCCTTTGTCCTTTGGAATTAACATCATCAGGAGTCAACAGTTTCTAGCATATGGGTCTTTCATTGATGTCCCAGTGCTCTTTGACTTTGACCACGTCCAAATGTCTGCCACTGACTTCCTCCGTGGAATCATCTAACACAGCTATCTCTTGATCTTGTGGTGCTTCCAATCCTAGTCCCCAGGAACCTTTGCACACTCCTCAAGGTTTTCCTGGCTTCCTGGTGTCCTAACTTAGGCTCTCATTCTGCACATCTCAAGTCAACTATCGCATGTCTCAAGGAAGTCTTTGAGGGTTATTTTTCTGACCTTGTTAATTAGACCTATTATTTTGCTCAACTGTTTTAAAGTCTGCCGCACTTTTCTTTCAAAGCCATTACTGTTGCCTGTGCTCACAAACTGCAGTTTATAATTATCTAGTCATCAGTCTCAGGGATTCACAGCTGCTCTCTAGGCCTTATCTGCTGAAGCAGATTTTAAAGCTCCTTCATGAAGATTAATAATTGAATCATCTGTGTTAACTTTTTCATAAGCAAATACCAGTTGCCCAGTGAAATAGTATGCTGTAAATTTTAGCTTGACCTTCTTAAAAAAAAAAAAAAAAGCTGTTTAATAGATGGGAGAGCTAATTCTACCCTTTTTCTTACCATAGTTAATATGAAGAAAATCCACTCTCTCCTCACTTACTTTGGGTTTACCAAACACATGCTTGCTTTATGTATGTGCCAAGTAAATACCAGGAGACCCTGTAGGTAAAATCTAAACTTGAGGAACAAAATGTAGATTGTTAGTAAACAGAATAAATAAATTTAGCCTTCGGTTAACCATTATTGGTTTTTCTGTGACCACTGAGTTTATTCTCTGCATTGGTCTAATTAGTTTCAGATTCACCTAATTGGTATCAGCATGAAAGTCTTTATTCAAGGGTAATTATTCAATAACGTACAAGCCTTTATTTCAAGTTCAAGGCTTCAAAGGGCTTGGGCTTCAGAAATTAAAGTCTGAAGGGTAATAAGAATATTTACTGCTATGTTGAAGGTACATGTTGGTGAAACAGAATTGGGCCCAGTGTTTCCATTACTTAATATCCAAATACAGAATTTTCTTTTCATAAGAAACTAAGTCTACCTTACACCGTAGGGAGTCAGTTCTTTTACTTCCAGCTACACAGATTTTAGTACTACCTTTGTTGTAGATTTTAATATTGATAATATTGATTTTATCTTGTCTCCTAATCATGTGATTACATGAAAAATCAGAACTTCCTACAGAACTGTTGATGTCTCTCTTTCCTGATTGTTCATTTATGTTGTTTCAAGATTTGATAGCTTTTAATAGCTTGATATTTGCAATAATGGTATTTCTTAACAATTCCAGTCAGTAAAACTGTAGTGTCCTTATATGTATGTGTCATCACTAAAAACATCAGAACAGTTTTCATTTTAGCATCACAATGTGTTAAACATTTACAAATATTTGGAACTAAATATTCGAAGTGGCTTGAAAGTGGGGACTTGGTCCTCAAGACGCTGTTTCTGGCTCTGCACACTGTCCTTGCGTCTCCTCTCCGTGCCCTTCCTGGCCAGCAGGCTCCAGGCTCTTGCCAGTGCAGACACCCACCACCTTCTCCGGCTCGAGATTGGCTTTTACTCTGACAGGTCAAAGCTGATCTGTGACACACTGGAGTTACCCTATTTTCTCCCCCACCCTGCCCTCTCCACTAAGCCAATAAATAAGTCCTTTTCTTTTTCCAGCATTCTCTGTGTCAGTTAATGAAAGTTGTCCAATCCAAGTTATTCTTCCTTTCACTTAAAGCCCAATCAGTAATTCCTGTTAAACTTGGAAGACACCTCTAGCATCTACCCCCTTGTCTCATCTGCTGACCTAGTCTGGTCTAGACCACAGGCCCCTCCCCCTGGAACACCACCTGCATCTGGCACCTTCTGGCCCATTCATCTGTGATGCTCTAGCAGTGACTTTTCTTTTCTAAATGATAAATCAGATACTGCTAACAGCTCATAGTAACACTACATTGTCGACACCGATTCAGCATTCAGCAGTATGTTCAGGAGGTGGCCTTTTCTTTTCTTCTTTTTTGAGCTGGGCTTTTCTAACTGTCTGACTCAGTGTCTCACTGGTTGAAGCAAGTGCTCTGAGCTGTTAGGGATCTTGAATGGTGCTTTTCTTCAGCTGCCTTATTCAGGTTAAGTCCTTTAACATTCACTACTAGACACTCATCATTTGGTCGCTACCTAAATCTTTATTACATGCTACAACTGGCACTGTTCTCTCAATTATTCCTTTCCACCAGTACCCCAATTCTTTTTTTTTTAACATTTATTTATTTATGTATACAAGAACTGGGGCACAGGCCAGAGCTGTGGGGGGTGAGAGGATTCACCCCAGACAGAGTGGGGAGCAGAACAGGCAGAGCTAATGAAATGTACTGCTGAGGGGAGCAGCAGGAAGGTCAGGAGAGGTCTGCTTCCTGGCTGGGGATCGAACTCATGCTGCAGTGGCTGCAGATACTTCACAGTGCTGTGCTTTAACCCATGGCACAACCAGGAGGTCCCACCCCAACACTTTTATTGCTTAAATTATGTCGATGTATCTTGCCTCTGAGTCATTAACAGTGTTTATATCTGAAACATCTCACAAACACACACACTCTGACTTTTAGCTAATTCCTACCATGGAGACTCCTTAGGACTATACTTAACTGCATGACACCCTCTCCCCTGCTCTGATGGCTCTCTTTACTGGCCACTTTTAGCATCTTTGCCTTTTCTGCTTGTCAGATTGTTTTACTCGCTAGCTCTGACCGTCATGAAACTAGAGATCAATTATGCTGTTGCCCAAGGGCACAGCACAGTAGCGACCACGTGTAAACTCTTGGCACTAAATCAAGAAAACTGAACTAAAAGGAAACAGATTCAAAAGTAAAGCTTTGAATCTGCTGGCTTTGGAGCATCTGAGTGGTGTGTGAGTGGAGAGACCAGAAGAAGGCGGGGCCCACAATTCTAGAGTTACAGAGTGGCAGCTGGATCTTAACATGGAGCTTTGCTGGAAAACGTCCCATTGGTAAATGTCATCTCCAGCGCTGGTGAGGTCGTTAATGCTTAGACTGTCATGTGTCAGAAGAGAAGAGCAAACCCCAGGCCAAGAGAGTCAGCGATCACTCTACACCATGTCTGGAGAATCCGTTCTCTAAAAGAATGGTGCTTGGGGAACTTCGCAGGCCCTTCACACTCTGCGCAGCATGGGAAACTCACATTTCTCAAGTAATTAAAAGTAGTGTAAAGTGCCATGATTTCAGGAGAGCTATCAGCACACCGGTTTGTGGAAGCGCATGTGGGGGCTTACCCAGCAAGGCAGAGTAAGACAGGGAAGTCCAGAAGACAGCGTTTCCATGGCAATGTGACACTTGACTCTTCCCTGCAATATGAAAAAAAGCTGACATCCTTGTCTGAGTTTTTCTTCTATTATATTATCTATCCAGTGTAAATGCGATGATTTCTTTTAAAACATAGAAAGGGAGTTTCTTACTGCTCTGTTTTCTGTAGGTACAAAAAGAATTGTTTCATTAAAGTTATTCCACGCACATCTTTCAGCAACCAAAGTCACCAGTTGGTACAATATAAACTGTAAGGACAATGTACTTTAAGTAATGTAAAACCCAAGCGTTTTACAGAAACTTCATTGAAATGTTTTATGGAGCTCAGCGAAAGGCAGGTTATCGCAATGCGAGCAAACCAAAGTCAGCTGAAAGTAAAACCATATGAGCTGAACATTCCAGAGTGAACTAATCGATAACAACTGCCTCACAGTCCTCCCCCAGCAGCGGAGCGGCTCTGAGGTCAGCGGAGGTGGAGGCGGAGAGCGCTCTCTGATGTCTTTCATAAACATACATGTCCGCATGTTTTCCTAATGGACGAATACTTAAGAGCTGTAACCAAAAATTAAGAAAATGGATTTTGCGGAAGGTAAATTATGTCATAACTGAAGCAGAAACAGGAGTCATCTGCTTACCAGGCAAACAGTTTGATAACACAGTTATTTAAATGGCTTTATTTACCTTATGCGCTTTACCAAAATCAGAATGAATTTAAAAACTACTAAGTCTACGGGGGCTCCCAAGAAATCTTGGTGGTAGGATTCGGGGAACTGAGTCTCCGGCTGGGTTTTCCAGTCCTGGACTGAAGCAGCCAGCTCTTTATAGGACCTATCTCTTTGCTTACCCACCCCAATTTACGTGAACTGATTATTTAAAATTCCATGTTAAAAAGAAATAGCTATTTTTTTTGGATTATCTCATAAAGAAATAAAAATAAATATCCACAAAAGCATTCCAGATTATATTTGAGTTGAACTATTTCCAGAAATTTTCCTTAATAGCAAAATTAATTTAAGCATCAGAAAAATGTGTCACTCTCCAATGCAAACGAGGGGTATTATTTTGCACAGCAGAGATAACTCTTCATTAATTAAACAGAACACTTGGGCATTCTGAAAGATTAATTTATTACAAGCATGTGTGTTCAACAAATGGAATGTGATTTTTTTCTTTTTTTGAATCTTTAGTTAATTAATATTGGGCAAGCAGTCTTTGCAAATCAGGTTTCATCCAGATGTAAGAACTCAGTGCCAATATTAGTATTAGAAATGTGTTTAAAAGTAACAATTGCCTTAAGGGAAAAAAAATAATCCATTAGAATACCACCTTTTTGCAGCTCAAAGTATTGACCATGGCTGCGATTATATTCACTACCGCTAAGACTCCTGAGGTTAAATCTTCAATATGATGGGAGCACTGTTATTTTCTACGGCAAATGTACATTTTACCTGTAATAATATGTATGATTAGGTGGAAATTGGCAGGACCTGCAATTCCTTGGTCTTCCCAGAGCCAATGTAAAGATCTGGGAGTCTTGATAGGTGGCCATGTGTTCAGTCTTCTCAATGGAAATACTAACAATGAACCCTTATTTTTCACCTTTTCCTACTTTTAGGGCTTCTTCCTTCAATTTAATGTAGTTTTTTTCTCTTATTTTACAATTCTAAATCATACTAGAACATTAAGTACAGTGGTGAGATTTCATGCTCAGAAAAGAAATTGGTTGTATGTTGGGGCATAAATATGTAAAGGAAGAAATGTTTGCATCATAATTATGTCTATAGAAACATTTCTCTTGAACTGAGTGCAAAACTACATTCCAGGATCTTCTCAGTAAGGAAGTCCTACACCTTTTTCTTGAATAGCCTGCAAGATAAGTAGAAATTGGCTTTGTTGCTTTACAACTGTTGCTATGTTGGTATCAACAACCTATTGTTTCAAAATGTGGGTTTATTTGAAGTCCATTCTTCTTGGTAAGAATTGCCTATTACATAGTCTTATTAAAGAATTCCAGGAGATAGCAACTGGGAACCTGCTATTTGGAATTGTTGCCATTTCTTCCTGTTTACTAGAGTTTTGTAGAATACACAGTCAGATTTTGGAAAAATTTCCAGGCTTGATTTTACCTTCTTTATGTCAGTGCTTTGATCTTCTCCAACATGAGCCAAGTCTTTTTTTTTTTTTAAAGATTTATTTATTCATACAGAACTGGAGTACGGGCCAGAGATGTGGAGGGTGAGAGGATTCACCAGAGACAGAGTGGGGTGCAGAACAGATAGATCAATGAAGTACTCTGCTGAGAGGAGCAACAGGCGGGTCAGGAGAGGTCTGCCATGCCATGTGGTCACCTCCGGGGCAGGCGGGAATCGAACTCATGCAGAAGTGGCTTAAGCTTCTTTGTGCTGTGCTTTAACCCGCTGTGCCACCAGGGAGGGCCCAACATGAGCAAGTCTTTTAATAGGCCTAGACTGATAGTATAGCCTCAATCTCCATAATGAATTATCCTAGTATTTAGATCCTAAATAAGATACAAGCTAATATTAGCAGTTCATGTTATAACATAAAACAGGTTTTGGAAAATCATCATATTCAGCATGTCACATTAAAATTAGTATCAATTGGTATTGGCTAAGAAACACATATTGGAAATTATTACTAATGTTGAATGCAATAGATAAATTTTTCACTGTATAAGCTTAACTCTTTAATATAAAATACTATTCTGAACACATTAAAGCAATAAAAATATGACAATAGTATTAGGACTCTTACTTTATTAAAATACAAAGAATATACTTATCATTTTAAACACAAATGTGTCTGGATATGCCTTAATTCTTGATAGAGAATTCTGGCTAAGTGTTCATTCAAATCAAATGGCAAGCACAGATTTCATGATTGAGTTAAAGTACAGCTTTTGCTGATGAATAGCATTTAAGATAAAGCATTTGTTATTTTATATAATTCTAGAATAGTATCCATCTAAATCCATAGAGAGAGATACTCAGCACTATATGTATTTTCTCATTCACTCTCACTGTTATTTAACTATGACCTGGAAAAGGGCTTTGCATGTGGCATTTTATAGGTTCTTGATGAATAGTAATTGAAAAGTAAACAAGAAGGGCTTTTAACAAAAATTTAAAAATAGTAACAATTAAACGAAAGATTCAGCTGAGCATGAGGTGATAATGAGGACACAGGCAGTTGGGGATGAGAACCAGACTCCATACAATCCCAGCCTTTCCTTCCCTACTTTGCAGATAAATGGATGCCCAGAAATGTAAACAAGTTTCCTAAGTCACCACAAATTGCAGGTGCTGAGCTCTGATTAATGTCTGCTTCATAAGACTAAACGCTTGCTTATTCTTAGGTTTCTAGAAGGAAAGGGGAAGCTGCTAGGTGTTTGAAAAGTGTACATATTTCTTCGGGGAAGACGACATGTTGAGTTGACAGTGTAATCTGATTGGTTTTTTTTAGTTCAAATTTACATTTACTAGGTACATCTTCTCTGACTAGGGAAAAAAGTGCCAGTGGATATAGGGATTGCACCTGACATTCATAATTAGTCTGTAAACAACACAGTAGAATTCACTAAACTTAAAACAGTAACAAAAGTCTCATTTAATCATTTAAATGAAAAAAAGTAGGTCCTCTCTGGTGTGCAGCCTGTTAAAGCACAGCACTGTCAGCTAGCCGCAGCCACTTCAGTGCAAGTTCGATCCCACCCCTCTCCCTGTAGGTGACCCACATGGCGCAGCAGACCTCTCCTGACTGCCCACTGCTCCCCTCAGCAATTAAGCTTCATCAGTCAGCCTGTTCTGCTTCTGCTCTGTCTCTGGTGACTCCTCTCACCGCCCCTGCACCTCTGGCTGCACCCCAGCTCTGTATCCATAACTAAATAAAACTGGGGGGGGTGGAGAGAGAAAGAAAGTATATTGATAGACACATTTAAAACCAGTGCAGAAAAACTGGAGCATGAAAGACTCTCCTTTAGTAGATACTGAGAGCTAACCCAGTTCATGCCGAAGGTACAGCTGTGTCCTTCAAGAAGCACACTCTCTCTGTAGATGTTCCCAGTTTTCCTGAAATTGGAAGATGAATAAACCTCAATTACCAAGAACCTTTCTACTTTTAAAGTTGGCCAAAGGCACCTTTTTCTTAACCTTTTCCCTCACTGACACAATCAAGTCAAACATGTAAGAGGCTGCCCTAAAATCTCAGGTCAAACTTTGGAGGTGAAGGATGTGTTTCAAGAACAGAAAAGATTTTTTTATTTTAGTTTTCAGTCTATCCATTCCTTTTGGTTCAATTACTGAATACTGGATTTAGCTCAGATTGCCCACTTGGACACAAACAAAAGTAATGAAGCATCAATAACTGGAGTTTTCCTTTCCTTTAGTGAAACTCTAAGCACTTTTGTCTCTGAAACTGTATAATAGTTTTAGCACTTATCAAAGCCTTCAACTTACAGGATAAAACATTTCTCTGAGCAGTCTTTTGGGGGGCTGTCTGTGTGTAATTCTTCTCCTGTTTCTTTATGCTTTTAGTCAGTGTACTACCAACACAGATTTCCCCCACCCTTTGATAGCACAGAACCAGAAATATGCTTTCTCATCTTTCCAGAAATAAGCTTTCTTAAAGTACCTTTAATGTCCCCCACTTCACTTGGACATCCTTCCAAGCCCCAGTTCCTGAACACACTTGTGACATCTTGGTTATGAACGTCATTCACCCCAGGATGTCTTAAGTCCTTTCTTAATCTGACACTGCTTCCTGTGAGTGTCTTTCTCTCGGGAAAGCTACCAGGTGGTGTCTGAATTGACAGAAATCACAGAGAGCAGAAGTGGTGCGCCATGGCGAGGGCTGGAGACATCTGGAACTCTTCTTCTCTTGCTGCTATATCAAATAATGCTGTATCCTTCCTGCCAGATTCTCTCTGCCTGTGTCACTTAACACAGTGTCCAATCCTGCAGTGATGACATGTGCTCTAAGCAGGTGTGGTCTTTGTGACTCTGAACCCCTGCCCTCCTGGCAGTGGGGCTTTCTGGTCTCCTCACCTGCACCACCCCCTCCCCTTCCTGCCCCCTAGAGCTACTTCTGTTTGCCGGTTGTCTCTGTGCAACCCTTCTCCTATTTGAAGTCGCCGAGCTATGCGACCCTGTCCCTCTCGGATGTCTCCTTTACTGGCTCCCCTTGACTCTGCAACAATCCCTGTGGTTTCTGAATCTTTACCTGCTACCTCTTCCCTTTTTACTAGGTCATCAGTCATTTTTTTCACTGCTAAATATGCCAGTCACCCAGATTTCTGTTATTAGACATTTTTCTCTTTTCATTCAGAATGTTCTCAACAACTAGTCACACCCAAGAACTCATGTCCAACTAATCATAGCCAAGACTTCAATCACAGCTTTAATACAGAGGGAGCTTAAATAACTCCCAAGCCACAGACGTGTAGCTGCAATTGGCTGTTAGGCAGAAATTCTTAGGTGTTTGTGAACTGGCTGGTAAACCTTTCTACAATTTGCAATATTATAGAGTCTAAATAAGTAATTGACAAATGATATAATTATAAAAATAAGCAATGTTTTGCCTAGATGTGTCATAAAAGTGCTTAAAACTGTAAGGCTCAAACACATGGCAGAATTAGCTGGTTTAAGATGACTCATATACCCAAAGGACTTCTGCTAATGTAACATCTCACTTAATAAAAACACATCATGCAAACGGCATAAAGAAATGTCTTTTGAGAGAAGAAGCTGATCAGAAATCGTAACACTGGCTAGCTGTGTTGCAGTTAACTATGCAGAACAGACAGTTTCCTGGAGAACACTTGAATCTTCAGAATTTATGGAAATAACAAAGAAGACATCTATATGCCATTCAGTCTACACATCACATTCATCTGTACCAATATAAAGTTTAGCAATTCCATGAAGCAAAGGGTTACATGTTACTTTGGTTTACTAACTTTTAAAGAAATAATAGCTCTTTGTTAAGTTACATGACTTCCGAGCCCACACAACTGACAGGTGGGTCCCTGACGAAAGTACCAAGTCTGGGCACGCAGTACCCACTCCTTTCACTCCGCGGTGCTAAGAAAGTGTCAGCGATCGACAATGAATGTATAATTAACATCTCAAGTGAAGGCAGTGTACACTTTATTTACTTCTATATTTCCTTCTTCCTAATCCATTTTAATTTTAATTAAAGAATCCTATGGCTCTTCTATTTAAATAAATCTCTCTGTCGGTGTGGGAAAAAATGGCAGTTAATCCTACTCCCTAAATACATTTACCGATCCTCAAGAGATGGAAAGGAATTATAGCAAGGCTGAGTGACCATGCTTCAGTAATGTCCTCTTTGTTCACACAGCTTGGATTCCATAAGCTTCCAAATAACACAGGTTTTAAGCGCAGGAAACTACCACAGCCCGATCTTATCAAACAGTTAGTGACCAGGATTTCACTTCCACTATTATTATTGTAATTGCAATTTTAATAACTTAAGAATTACAGTCTACTTAGTTTTAGTGACTAATTTATTAGCATATTCAATTTAAAAGTTTTTTGGAGAAGAAAGAACGGAAGTTTTCTATGTGTAAGGCATTCAGAATAAGAATTTTACTTGAACTAACATTTATGACTAATGGACAATCTTGCAAAGTGTCTTATCTTACTTTGTTTTTACAATGTCATGTTAAAATAGCAGATATAATGTTAGTTACTAAATAACGAGTGTGTTTATGGTCCTTTTATTTACATTTTTGAAAGATCTCATTAACAGAAAGCTACTTTGAGTAAAAAAAAATTATGTTGGAATTGAAGTCAACTTTACATCTATATATTTTTTGTCTATATTCCATTTTCACAAAATGTTTCCAGGTTGTGAATCAAAGCTTCACTCACACATCACAAAGAGAATTATATCTATGCACTTTTAAAACCTTGGAATATTATGAACTTTCTGTCATATAATGGAGGACTCTGACTGTGTGGTCACATCTCTGCTCATAATCATTCCTTGAGGATCAAGATTCAGTTATGCTTTTATTAGGACCTAAGCATAGGGACGATTTATTTTTCTTCTACAATACTGATTAGAAACAGAGCTGATTTTACATCATGATCATGAAGTACAGTGTGGCCTGTATACATTACACAGTGCCACCTAAGGATCAAGAGTCAATCTCCTCTTTTTGGATTCCAAGATTTACCATAAAAATGCTTTATCGTATAGCATCTATATAATTTTTCTTCTTTTTGTCGCTTCTTTGTAGTTGTTTGAAATTACAGTGCCTCTCTCTCAAGGCCCCAAACCAGTAACCATCAGTTTTGCCAACCACACCTCCTGCCGGTGCATGTCTAAGCTGGATGTTTACAGACAAGTCCATTCAATTATTAGACGTTCCCTGCCAGCAACACTACCGCAGTGAGTATGAATTTAATCTGGTCTTTGCTGCTTGCTCTACTAATATAAAGTTACTCTCAGTTAAATAGTTTCTTTAAGGAGTTTTTGCTCTAATGTACTTAGCCTGAATATAAGACAATTTAATAGTGCGCCGTGGAAATAAAATTCACCTGGAACAAGGAAGCCCATCTTATTGACAGTGTAACTCCCACTATAAAAGGAGTATTTCGGGGGCCTGTCTAGTGGCCTTGGGGTTAAGTATTAGCAATGTTCCTCTGTGGCCTGGGTTCGATCCCTGGCCAAGGAGGTGACCCACATGGCCCAGCAGACCTCTCCTGTCTCCCTGCTGCTCCCTTCAGCAGTGGATTTCAGTCACTCTGCCTGTTCTGCTCCCCCCTGTATCCCTGGTGAATCCGCTCACCCCTCACATCTCCAGCCTGCACCCCAGTTCTTCTATGCATAAGTAAACAAATTCCTAAAAAAATTAATTTCTCTGAATTTGCCCTTATTCCCCCAGTATTTGACCATCAACTAGCTACCAGATAACACATTCAGGAAGCCTGGTAACTCACTCACACAGATGTAAAGCTAAAAACATTTTATCCTTGATATAAAAAATGGAGATAAACTGTTTTTACATCTATCAGCAGTTTACTTACTTTTTTCAACCTTACTTCCTTGTGTTAAACTATTCATATCTTCATTTCAACAAGGATTGAATACTTAAAGATTCAGTAAGTGCATTAAGAAAGAATTTTCTCATAATTTTCTCCCAATTAACATTTAAAGCAGTATTTGTACTCATATTTCCTGATTTTTTAGCCTGATAAGTGGTGGCTTATGCATCATTTGATTGCGTAGGGCTACGGTGGATCATTTTGCTTTAAAGCCTGAGAGTTTTGCCCCAAAGTGAAGCTGTAGCTCTTTGCTCTTTAGGATAGCCAGTGCCTGTGGAGCGGCATGTGGATACTGTCTACCTGCTCCACATTGGTAACAAAAATTATGAATAAATTGATGAGCAAAGATAGGTATTTTTTTTAAAAAGATTTATTTATTTGTACACACAGAACTGGGGTACAGGCCAGAGGCTCAGGGGTGGTGAGAGGCTTCACCAGAGACAGAGTGGGGAGCAGAACAGGCAGATCGACGAAGTACACTGCTGAGGGGAGCAGCAGGCGGGTCAGGAGAGGTCTGCCGCGCCCTGTGGTCACCTCCGGGGCAGGTGGGAATCGAACTCATGTGGAAGTGGCTTTAGCTTCTCAGTGCTGTGCTTTAACCCGCTGCGCCACAAGGAAGGGCCCAAACATAGGTATTTTTAAACTTGTGGAGAAAACCTTCATTTTAGGGAACCTGACAATGTGACATGCTACTAGCAGCCATTCCGTGGAATCTCTTTACTGCTTTATTTAGTGAGCCAAACAGGAGGCTTTATTTTTCCTAGGACTCAAAGAAAAACTGGGGAATAGTCTCATGTATGTGACAGAGATCCGGCCCCTCCAGTGTGAGAAAGAAAAGGTTTGCAGACACCTGGGATAAAGCCACGCTGACATAAGAGACGGTGTCTCGCCGAGGAGCCTGGCCAGGGCCTGCCCGCTCTGCTTCCCCTGGGGGCCCTATGAGCTAGCTGTTGTCTCTGGGCAGCGGCGTCCAGGAGTACAGTTCACAATCTGACCATACCGGTGACTGAAGCATGAATTCCAAAGGTCATCTGCACCGCTATGATTATGGCTGCCCTGTTTACAACAGGGAAGGTGTGGAATCAACCCAGTGCCCAAAACTAGGTGACTGGGTCAAGAAGAGGGGGTGCATATACATAGTGGGATATTACTCAGCAGTTAAAAAGATAAATGCACGCCGTTCACAGCATCGTGGGTGGAGCTGGAAGGGATCATGCTCAATGAAATAAGCCAGAAAGAAAATACCTTACGGTTTCGCTCATAGGAGGAATGGAGGGAAGCCAAATAAGGGAGCAATAATAAATTTTAAAACAAAATTAATAGGTAACTATAAATCAGAAACATCTGCAGAGGAGAGGGAGGGAGAGGATCAAAACAAGAGGGAGGTGCTCACGGGACTATGGTGAGGGCGCACAGGTGAGCTGGTGGTGGGGAATCTGGGGAGCATCTGAGAGGAGAGAGCAGCATTGCACTAAAAGGAAGAATGATGTAAAACCTATATAAAGTGAAAAATAATGAAATGCTTCATCTAAGTTCATCTTACACTGCTCCACTTATAAGTGAAATGGAATAGGTTAATATATGACAGTATATTTTTAACTACCAGATGGATTCATGATTTGCTAAGTGTTTACTTCTACCTTGCTCACAGTGGCAGTTTCATATTCACATCACACAGTGGTTACTAACGGTCGCCCCTTATGGCACACCCAGGCTCCACCGATTATTTGGGGGGCCAGGCTACGTGGGGCTTCGTTTCTGCCCCTGCCTTCCTGCTCCACTCCGTTCTGCGTGTGTAGGTGACATAGGCGGTGGCGTCTAACTCGTCTTGGATCAGCTCTTCTGAAATCTGTATAAAGCCCCGTGCGCTTTAACGTGCATCTTCCATTCACCTGACCAGAAATGGTGGCTTCAAGCCTCTGAGGTTGCAGCACGTTTCCGCCTCCCTCTCTGACATCTGCCTTCCTTTCTTGTCTCCTGTCCCCTTATTCATCCCCGATTCCCTGAATACCAATCTCATTGCCTGTTTATATCTTATTTCTGTTCTGACCCTAGATTAAAAAAAACACTCCTCTCTTTTTTCTGCCTTACTCATCCCTCAAGTAAAGGCAGAGGGCATTATGCTGCATTTCTCTTGCCAACAATCTCACCATCTTTGCCTCTGACTACCCTTAGTCACTGCTGGATGGTTTTGCCCTTCTTTGGATTTATGGGGTCTGCAAATGTCACATTACAACTGAGTGCTGAGATGTTTCAGGTAGGTTAATAGCCTCCATAGTATGTAGATATGATACGTAAAAATAATTGAGTCACTAGCATAGTTTTGCACACCTGGTCACAGCTGTACAGTGTTTATTGATGAGCTATTTATGTTGAGTCCTCTGTGTGGATAACACTGTTCTAGGAAATGGGATTTTTTTTAGAAAATGAGTAATGGGGCGCTCCCTGGTGGTGCAGTGGCTTAGCGCACAGCACTGTGAAGCTGTCTGCAGCCTCTGGCTCGAGTTCAGTCCCCTGCCACATGGCACAACAGACCTCTCCTGACCCGCCCGCTGCTGCCCTTTGCAGTGTATTTCAGTACATCTGCCTGTTCTGCTCCCCATTCTGCCTCTAGTGAATCCTCTCATCCCCCCACACCTCTGGCCTGTGCCCCAGTTCTTGTCTGCCCCAATTCTTGAAAGATTTAAATAAATAAATCTTTTAAAAAAAATGCATAATGTGGCCCTCCCTGGTGGCACAGCGGGTTAAAGCACAGCACAAAGAAGCTTAAGCCGCTTCGCATGAGTTTGATCCCCCCCCCTGCCCCGGAGGTGACCCCATGGCGCGGCAGACCTCTCCTGACCCGCCCGCTGCTTCCCTCAGTAGTGTACTTCGTGGTCTCCCCGCTCTGTCTCTGGTGAATCCTCTCACCCTCTGCATCTCTGGCTTGTACCCCAGTTCTGTACAAATAAATAATCTTTTAAAAAAATGCATAATGCAGTCCTTCCCTAAGGAAATGCATGTTTAAGAGTCCAAGTAACCCAGATATTCGGGATACAGTGAGTATGTTAAGTAGTCTGCTGTGTTCGTTCAGTCACTCATCAAGCAGTTGCCATGTGCCTGCGACTGTACTGCTGCCAGTGTTGTACTGGGGTGTCGAGTGGAGAGGTGTGTTCTAGAGAAACCCCAGAAGTGTGTGAGACATGTACACATGACTGAAATCTGAGCGTAGAGGAAGCGTGCTAGGTGCGTGTCTGCAGTGGGATGCGGAGAGGATCTGAAAGGGTCTGAACAGTTACAGAGACGTGCACCTGCCAGGCTAGGGGTGACCTTTGTCTTAAAGTTTGTCAAGAGCCACTTGACACCTGAAGGAGTTTGATGGCCACATTTACTTATAGGAAGTACACCTGACGACAATATACCAGGTGGGTTAGGGAGCAAAATTAGATGTGGAATTACTGAAAAGGAAGCTTCCGAATTTTGTAAGAAAAGAGTAGAGTGGGGGCTGAGGCAGGAGAAGGACATGGAAAGACATGTGAAGTAGAAGGACAAGAGGGAGGGGCAGGAAAAAGAATTTGCGTGTTGACCCCAGACCTGAGGATGTAGCAGGGGCGGGGGAGGGAGGGGCCAGACAGGGGCGGGGCCGGAGCACTGGTGGGGCGGGGCTACGGGGAGAAGGCAAATACTGCCGGAATGAACACTGGTACAAGAAAATAAGTATACACATTGAAGTTTTTAAAAAGGGAGGAGAAATTGAGGGGTGATATTCAAAGCCACGGGGGATACCTGCTCGCAGGAAGAAGGGATTGGAGAGAATTTCTCGTTGGCATGCATAATTTGTGTATTTGCGGTTCGGTGTTTTATTACCCTCATTCATGCGTTTCTATTTTTATGACATAAGAACATGCAGATATACCACAAGAGATGATAAAGTACCTCCTTACTGTTGACAGTTTTTGTGAAAATGATGACATTACCTTTACCTTTCTTTGTTTTTAAATTTTATTAATTTACGCATACAGAACTAGGGTACAGGCCAGAGGTCAGGGGACAAGAGGACTCACCAGAGACAGAGGGGGGAGCAGAACAGGCAGGTCTACTGAAACACACTGCTGAGGGGAGCAGTGGCTGGGTCAGGAGAGGTCTGCTGAGCCACCTTCAGCTATGTTTTTGAGATGTGATCTTATTGATGTAGGCCTAGTTTGTGTACTTAGTGGTGGCATGATCGCATTCCAGTATATAAATAAGTAAATAAATAATTGAGTTTTGTGCCTATTTCCAACAGTATGCTAAAGGGAAAGCAATCCACTATAAATATCAGGAAGCAAATCATAGAAAAATGATGTCACATTTGAGACATTGATACCTTAAAGTTAATTTTACACCGTGGCAAATTTATTAATTGGTTACTGGTGACAATGTCCCCAAAGGAAATGACATGTTCTGGTTATAGTGTGTAGACAAGAATAATTGAATAGGATTTAATTTGTGAAGCAAGAGGATACAGAGGCTAATTTTGAAAGGCAATGCTCTGCTTATGAAGCTGTGAGAATCAGCCCAGGGAGTTCCCCTTATTTGTGGAGGTGTTGAGGTAGCACAGGAAGCTTTTGGGGGAGAAGAGTGACAAGACAATGTTCAGCAGAGCCAAGATAGGTCCGCTGCTAAATGACTAGCACACACAGGCTACGTATTATTTCAGCCTAACCAAGACACTGCTCCTTCGGGAAGGAGTCATAGTGAATGAACGAGAGCCAAAGGGCTTCAAAGGATGAGAAAATGAGTAAGTCTAGTTGACAGCACAACTGAGTTTTATTTCTTTATTTCTTTTATAAAAGTGCCATGCTAACTAAATAAAACATGTTTGCTTCTAAGAAGTTATAGTTACTGAAGTTAATTAAGGAAAATTTCATCTCGTGCAAACTCATTTCTTCTTCAAGGCACGGAGTGAATTTACAGGGCAGGCAACCTTTGATTTAGAACTTGGTTGCTCAGTGTCTTTAGACTGTTAATTTAGAACAGATCTGCAGCCCAAATGATTAGAAGCTTGAATATCCATGAATGCTTCTTTTATCTCTTTTATTTTTTCATTCTTTCCCTTTTTGTTCATACATTGTTGCCTTACAAAGAATAGAGATAAACAGATTATGATGATAATTTAATAAAATATATTAGAACAGAAATGGAGAGATAATATATACGCCAAGTGAATTGGATCATAGTCTTGTACCAGTGGATCAGAAACTGCCCCCACCCCCAGCATTTAAAGCATGCATCATTGTTGCATGGAGATATCCTCTTTGCAAGTTCAAAATACTTATATTCTTACACATTTTTGAAATTTTAATTCATACATCTGTTCATCCTCTGTTCTACAAATCTCATTGTCTAAATTTGGTAGAACGCCTTTAAATGAACTCCTATTGACATGAATCAGTTTACCAGTGGAATTCAGATAACAGAATCTAGATTCTGAAGCATAACTATAAAGTGTACCTGCCTTTGCTCTCTGGCTTCTGCCTTTTAGTAGATAATAATTGAAAGCATAGCATGTACTGATTAACTGATAGAAACTGCATCATAATGTTTATGGCACAGAAGTTCCTACCAAGACATCACCTGCACTGAGCTTGTGTCTGTGGTGTTACCTTGGAAGTAAGGGCTATTAGAGAAGATTTTTGTGAATTGTAATGTCAAGTTCAAATAAAACACATGTATGATTGTTTTTATAACACCTATATTAAAAAGTAAAGCAATGTCTACATTACATTAAATCTATCAGTAAACCTCTAAAACTTCTTAATAGAGCACTAGAGCTGATTAGTGACATGGAACATAAACATGAGTTGAATATTACTCTTTCATTTCCATTCTATAGTAATTCCTCTTCTAAGTAGATGAGAAAACCAACATCTGTGAAGATAAAGCCACATGTATTCAAGGGCCATGTCTGATAAAGTCAAAGTAAATATTACAGTTCAAAGACAATTGGGATAAAACTGTTAAAACATTACACCCAGCACTCTTTGACTCTGATAATAAAAGAATATAGTTGCTATTCCTGCTGCTTCTCAGATGTCAGTCTTGGGCAAAAAGGCTCTGGATTTATGTTCTTCCATAATAAAACTGCAGTTTTGTATGATGTTCATCATAATTTTTTCTGAATGGAATCCAGAGTGTCTTATTGGATATCCCTTGGAAAGATATTCTAACGGGAATAGGACAGTTTCAGTCATGTTTTCAATACTGTACTGGATCACATTCTATAGTTAATGAGACTTAGTAGAAATAGCTGTCTGAGAATCCCATTTAAGGGCTGTATTTGCCACAGAATGATCAATAGCACAGATTATCTCCAAAGAGAGAATTTGTTTTTTAGAATAGCGATTGGATATTAGACTTTTAATTTGTGTTCTATTAAGGTTAGTATTCATGTTTGAATGACCTATAACCCATTTTAAGAGATATTTAGCACAGTGACCCATTAAGTAGCTTAATATAATTCAGGATGCAACTAAATTTTTCAGTGGAAACAGTTTACTAAGACTGTACTTTGAAAAAGAATGATAATTCAGTTTAGTTATAGTTAATGCCAAATAGAAGTTGGTAGTGCATTCTGTTTCCTTAAATCTGAACCTGGGGGAGTCAGGGAATTCCTAAGTTTTATATATATATGGAAACCTCAGTGCCAAAAATTAGAGGACATGAATCAAAAAACATTATGGAGACAAAAGTCTACCATGTTCAAAGAACCATTGATTATTACTCAATAAGTAGAATTTAATCTAACAAAACTTATATGGAACATTTAAACCTTTCAGAATTTCATTTTTTAAATGAGTGAGAAGTAATGGAAGATTAGATTGATCTTATTCATTAAATCTGTTGTTTTCTAAGCTATATACCCTGAATGGTTTCCCTCTGATTTAAGCTAGCAGAAAAAACAATAACTACCCAACCAAAGTCCAATGGAGTTTTAAATGAAATAAGTTTAAAACTCAGTAATGTTAACCAGGTTTGGAAATATCACTATGAACTGAGGTTTTTTCCCCCTAAAAATAGTCCTACATATCTTTTGGGAATCAATAATCTTTTCTAACATTATGAGGATTTACACACACTTTTGTTTTTTAAAATGTTTATTGTTTTAAATTAGAAGAATTATAATGAATGGTAGGTAAATCTAAAACATAACTCCTTTCATAGAAAGTAGCTTAAAGACAGGAGTATCCTGCAGAACACTAACATACTCTTCTGGAAGAATGCAAAACACTCAGACCTTGTTTCCATATCATCCAGTGATTATTTCGGTTGTCAGCACACATGGGCATTTGCATACTGTTTGAGAAATCACTCACTGGTACAGGGCAACAAATAACACACAGTCCAAAAGTTGTTTTAAAAAAACAATAAATTAAGTTCAAAAAAGCTTGCCATCATAGATTTCCCCTCCAGCCTAGAGAAGAGAAGCCCCATAAATAATGTTAACAAGGCAGGAGGAACCAGGTTCAAGCATCCACTGTACCCTATTCTGTTTTAGGTCAGCTCTCATTAAAGACGAACAGATTCTCTGGGTCTTGAAGGTGCTGGAGAGACTTTGTGTTGGAAAAGTTTAATGAATACTCCAAGGTGATAGTGAAGAAAAGGAGGAAATGGTTTAAAACACAGGTTTTCTTATTCTTCTGTTCAAAAATGCCCTCAAAATTCTTGCTGATAAAAGACTTCAAGCTATTTTTAAAAGAAAGAGTGGGGATTTTGTATTCATAGACCTTTTTAGTTATGGGGCTCTCTGCTTCCAAAATATGTCAGTAAATGTATATATACAAGGATGTTTCCAAAAAATTGCAACTTCAGTAGCTTCCAGTAGCAGATGAGTAAGTGGATAATGGTATATCCATCTTTGAAATACCGTGCAACTCTTAAAAGTCATGGGACACAAAAACTTGAAAAAATAGCATACACATAGATCCATAATATATTGCAGTGGACAAAGGAGATTTCAGAGGAATAGAAGAATATTTGTTTCATTTTTTCACAAACTGAAAAAAACGATATACAAATAGATGTACTTGCTTTAAAAAATCAAGGGCAAAAGTGGTATAAGATGGTACTGCTTAAGGTCAACTCTAAGACTAGAATTCAACAGCATTTACAGATTGGAAGGGTGAGAGGGAAATTTGATATTTCACTTTATATAGTTTGACATTACTTGAAGCTCCTCTGTAAGCATGTGTTAGCCGTGTCATTTTTATACAAGAAAGAGATGACCCTCGCTGTACCAGTTTACTTGTCACTTAACCGGCCTATCTCTTCTGAAGGTGTCAGGCTGCAAACAAGACTTGCCCCACAAATTATATGTGGAATAATCATATCTGCAGATGCCTGGCTCAACAGGATTTTATTTTTTCCTCTAACACTGGAGATGGTAAGTGGTATGATGCTTTGATAATTGAAAGCCTTGATTGAGTCACTGTTTTGATTAACAAGTAATGTAATACATAAATGACTAAATGGAAAAGTTTGTCCTTCATCTTTGGCATCATTTAAAACTTCTTTGTAACCTATCTTGGTGCCCATGCATTTCATATAAGGCATAAGACACTTTCAAATGCTTATGGTTGTTTGATTCTACTCCAACACTGGGTTGAGGTAGTAATTGGCTCTGATTGCCTCTGCCTAGATTCTCCAGGTGAATACCATGACATCTGTGGGCCCCACAAAGAACTGGATGAAGAAACCTGTCAATGTGTCTGCAAAGGGGGGCTCCGGCCCTCCAGCTGTGGGCCCCACAAAGAACTGGACAGAAACTCATGCCAGTGTGTCTGTAAAAACAAACTTTTCCCCAACTCTTGTGGGGCCAACAGAGAGTTTGATGAAAACACGTGCCAGTGTGTATGTAAACGGACCTGTCCAAGAAATCAACCCCTAAACCCTGCAAAATGTGCCTGTGAATGTACAGAAAATCCACAAAAATGCTTCTTAAAAGGAAAGAAGTTCCACCATCAAACATGCAGGTAAGAATTCTTCATACATAGTAATCATTCTTTGAGTATATAGACTTTTCTCAAAACTTACAAAGAATTTTTCTCCACCAAAATGCTAATTGCTTGCTAGAATGAGACCAGGTGATCCAGAAGATAAATTCTGATACTTTATCGCCCGCTACTAACGTTTTGTTAGACTGGGTTTGCTCCCCAAAAAGCAAGACAGGAGTCCTGAGATTCAAACCAGAATCAAGCTCAGAATCTTTTGGAAATCCTTGCTCCAGAGGCTAAGGCAAGGACCTCAGTGCCTATGGAGGGCAGATGCATAGCACAGACACCTGTAGAGAATAAACCTAGGAGGTGTATACCTGCACCCACCAATACCCCACCTTCAGATGTCACATAGGATAAATGTTCGATGCACAGAGCATTCTTGTGCATATGTACACGATAGGAAAGTACCATTACTATAGATTTGCCTCTAGAGATGCAAATAAGTTAAATGTCTAGTGGAATTTAAAGAAATAATATGCTGTTAAAGATTCTTAAGAACTGTTCTTTAAACATTGATTTTGTTTCCTCTCTTGAATATTTTGCACGATAACCATAGTCTAATTTTATTTTCATAAGCTTAAATAATTACCAAAAGGATGTTTCAGACTTAAATGTTACTAAAGATTGTTGAGCATACATATATTGAAACAGCTGAAATGTTTAGTTTTCATAACACTTAATCTTGATAAATATTAACTGCCAAAGGAGGTTGGCAGAATGTGTATTCTTTGGGCTCCTGTCTTTATCAGTAACTTTCACTGATAATTTATCTTTTAATTGAGGAATATTGTGGTCTTGCCATAATGTACACTCTTAAGTGAAAAGAAATAACAACTTAACTAAATGTGTTTTTCTGTTCTGCAAGAGACTGAAATTCAGAATCCCACCTATAATCTTTCTGTAGTGTTCTCAAGTCGGATCGTTTGCATTTTCCCTGTACACACACTCCCCTTCCTACATGTGAGCTAGAGTTAATCTTCCGTTATTCAAAGATACTGAGGATTTGTTGGAGCAATAGAGCTAATCTGTTATAGACTATTGCTCATCATTTCCTTTCACCACTCCCGGAAACTGCGCGTCTGGGATGGAAGGAGAAGACCCACCACACTGAAGCCTACCTGTCACGTGGGTGGGCACGCACACAGCTGGAGAAGGGAGGAGCCTCCATCATGGTTGCCATGGAGACACGGGGTGGTGTGTGCCTCCTCCCTGAGGACCACAGTTCTCCCAACATGGCTGCCTCCTACCTAAATAATCCCCGTTTTATGTTACTTTCATCCACAGAGCAGAGCACACACACATCAAAAGAACTAGTTTAAGGGGGGGAAAAAAAATAGGAACTAGTGCTTGGAACAGTCTCATTCCCCATGTGTTCCATCCACGAGCTAAGATGCTATTATTTTAGGCTTTCCAATCTTTCTTAAGTTGTATAATTCTAAGCACAAACTTTCACAGTGTACTCAACTGAACAATTTGATGATAAAATGAGTCATTTTGTTTTTGTTTGGAATTGAGAAAAGCATGAAAGGCGATTTATGAGAGCAGGATGAATTCATCGCCTTGGTGCTTAAACAAGTGTGTTCCTCCTTGTCTTCCTAGTTGTTACAGACGACCGTGTCCTACTCGGCTCAAGCATTGTGAGCAGGGACTTTCATTCAGTGAAGAGGTGTGTCGCTGTGTCCCTTCCTATTGGAAAAGGCCACACGTGAACTAAGATTGGATTGTTCTCCAGTTCATCCTTCCAGCTTTCCGTGTCATGGAAATCTGTGTCACCACCTCAGAATTGTCTGTGAACTGAGAGACTTCTGTGGGGCTCTGAGAACAAGCATGCAAGTCGGTGTTTCCAGAAGCTTGTGGACAACTTTACAGAAGTGGACTGGAGTTCATCTGCAAAGACCTCTTGCAAAGACTGGTTTTCTACCAATGGCCAAACAGCCAAGGTTTTTCTCTTGTGATTTAAAAATAATGACTATATAATTTATTTCCACTAAAAAATATTGTTTCTGCATTCATTTTTATAGCAATAACAATTGGTAAAGCTCACTGTGATTCAATATTTTTATATCATGCAAAATATGTTTAAAATAAAATGAAAATTGTATTATACGTTGGTAAATCCTGTCTATTATCATCTTACACCATAAGCAATCCTTGCTATTATGAAAACCTTCATCTTCTTCTGCTCTTTTTCTTTTCCTCCAACAGGAAGTCAGGATTTGATGGCTTGAATAAGTCTGGTTCTATAAAAGAAATATCAGTGGAACAGCTGTTGCTATACATGCTATTCAAATTCATCTCGAGATATTAAATGATTTAGCACAGGCTACTTTGGAATTATGACCAAGTGAAGCCACATAGAACATATTTTATAGAGAGCCTGTTTCGGATGTGATGATTCTTAACTTGATATAAAATACCTCAATATGTATTAAAATGGCTCTGATATATTATACTCAGAAAAATATTTTCTGAATATTTAACTTATTCTGACTGTCTAAAATAGTTGTTGTGTGCTGAATTGCTCCTACCTGATGCATTTAAAATAACTGGAAGATTGAAATGCTTACTCTTCAAAAGTCACCACATAAAATACTTTCCACTAGGAGTATATTTTTTGCCTGCATAAATACAATTAGATTTTTTTATTGCTGATAGTCGACTGATTAATTTCTGATGACATAGCTACTAGCAAATACATAAAAATAGTTCTGAAACAAGAAAATAAGTATAGAAACTTGAAAATTTAACCAAAATATTTTAAGTAACTTGATGACTTCTCAGTGCAATACAAAATATTAGTTTCT